>NC_072039.1:6391589-6697422 GCF_027791375.1 Indicator indicator
TTGAAGATGAAGAAAAAATGACATGAAACAGATTGAATGAGTTTGGCACCTTCAGAATATCCCTTAGGCCTACAAAACATGTTCCAGTGTCTGCCTACACCCTAGTTCTGCTGCAACAAATATTTTCTTAGGAAAGCTTGTTGAAATACAAATATTTATTGTAGATCTGTGAGAGTTGTAAACATCCAGGATAATGTTAGTGCCTGTGCAGTGCTTATTGTATCTCTATACACTGTTGGAAGTTTCACTTGTGACAGTATCTTAAGGTAAATTCACAATGAGCTGCCTGTAATCAGTTTAACACAGTTTTTGCAATATATAGAGAACTTTCTGTCCATGGTTTTGCAATGGTTTTGGCTTATCTTCCTCCAGACTCTGCACTGTGGAATAGCCCTGTGTCTGGATGTGTCCCCTCCAGGCTAAGCAGCAGGCGATCACTCTCCAGATTTTTCCTAGATTTACAGAAATACATTTGGCAGTGTGGATGCAGGTCTAGTCCTTAGCACTCAATTCAGCTTTGACAGATGCAAGTGTGATGATCTCATCATGAAAAGCCTGCTGTACTTGAAAAGTGACCACAGCCTTAATGAGTTGTGTTCCTAAGTGCAATACCAGTTCTCATTCTGAAGGGGAAAGTCCTCACTCATTTTTCCTCCTTTGACTGAAACACGGAGTTCATTACAACTCATTTCTAATATTCTCTTCCATCATGTGAAGCCATCCTGCATCATCCACAGACAGAGCTCTGCCATCGTCCAGCACACAGATCACAATCTGCTGTCCTCACTTCAGGTACACCCTATGCAATGTCAGTGCCCTTTATTGCTTTTGCAGAAGATGTGGTCCCTTATTGGAGATGCTGCTTTATCAGAGGCTGGTGTCTTTTCATTTCCTCTTCATTCAGACCTCTCTATATCAGCTGGGCAGCAGCAGACTTGCAAACATTAGAATTTTTTATCTTGGTATTTGTAGTATTTATTGCTTTGGGGTTCTTCCATCACCTTCCTCATCAGACACTTTCATAGGTAGTGAAGCAAGTGCAGCCTTGAGCCTGCTGGACTACTTATCATCCACAGAGCTCAGAGCTGAACAGACATTGGAATGCCTGAGCTTTGCTGGTTAGCTCAGTCTTGTCCTCATTCCTCCTTCCTTTTCAAATCAAGGTGGTGTGTGCAGGCCTGACTGATTTATTCCTTCTCCATATGCACTTACATGCATTACTGAGCCATGTTTGAGTTGGTGGCTACAGAGAATCTCCTTGGGCTTCTCTGCCAATGCTTGTCACAGGACAAAGATCTGAAGTTTCAACTCTGGTGACCTGCACTATTTAAACTCAGGCAACTGTGGACACCTGGCCTGTAACAAGCCTGTAACAATCTCATCACAGCCAATAAAACTGCAGCTGCACCAGTTGTTAGGGCTTAGTAAATTTAGTTTGCTCAGTGTGCCTGTCAAAGGTAAAAGGTTTTGTTGCAGTGCAGCAGCAACCAGAGCTTCTTGCTCAATGTCAGGCTGGTCACTATTTCACTAGTGAAAGCTTCTTTGGCCACTTGTTTTCTTTCTAATCACATCACTAATTCTGTGCAAGCACTGCATGGGAACCCTGCTATTAATTCAAGCTAAACTGATAGTGAACTCTAAGAAAATTCCTCATAGTTCTGGAAAGAACAGCATGGCTGTTTAAACAAGAGCATAGAGTCAGGCTTTCAAGTCCATGCTAAGACATCAGATTAATCATGCTCTCTGCTGAAAATTGATGTTGAAGTATACACATGCTGAGAGGCTAAATGCAAATCTCTACCCTTTTCAAATGTTTTTTTTTTACCTCAGTGGCCAGGAGTTTCTGCCAGTCAGGTTTCAGGTAGTAGAGGACACCCCTCCAAGCTCCAGGCAAAGTTGCACCTCTCACTAGGAGGATAAGTAGTATGATGTAAGGGAATGTGGCAGTCACCCATACCACCTGTGAGGGAAAACAGGGTAGAAAGTTAACAGCTGATACTGAGTTATTCTCATTATAATTCTTAGCATTTCTAATATCTTCCTGGGAGCGTCTCAGAAGATCTGGAGACAGGCAGCTTGCACACTTTCTCTTGGCAGGGTTGTTCTTGTCCAGAGAACAGTGGCATAGCTGACTGCATTGGAGATCAGTAGCAGCCACTCTGCAGTAAGTGCTCCCCAAAGACACCAGCCTGTAATCCCTGTCATGAGGACCATCAAAGATAATTCTGTATAAGTTAATTGGTTCATTTAGAACTGATCCTAGACTATAGTGTACCAAGTTGATTTGCCTTGCTTTTTTTCATTCACCTTGCCAGATGTTTTGACCCCTTTCCAGATGCTGAAGTATACAATGGTGAAGATTAACAAGAGGCAGAGAGTCAGTTGCCAGCTAATTCCCCCCAGGTCATCCAGCCCGTTGGACCTGTGCACTTGTAGCACTTGGCGGCTGAAAGAGGAAAGCAGAACACAGTGCAGATATACTTTTAACAACTGCTGATGCTAAGCATGCTTTGAACAGTCCCACACTGTGGTCTGAGCAGTACAAACAGTCCTGAGGCTTTCCCTTATAGGCACAGGCTGAGAGGGTTGGGGTTGTTCAGCCTGGAGAAGAGAAGGCTCTAGGGAGACCAAATAGCAGCATTCCAGTACCTGAAGGGCCTACAGGAGAGCTGGGGAGGGACTTTTTACAAGGGCTTGTAGTAATAGGATGAGGAGCAAAGGAGTGAAGCTTGAGGAGGGCAGATTTAGACTGGAGATTATAAAGAAATTCTTTACAGTGAGGGTAGTTAGACACTGCAACTGGTTGCCCAGGGAGGTTGTAGATGCTCCCTCCCTGGCGGTGTTCAGCACTAGGCTGGATGAGGCCTTGAGCAACCTGTTCTAGTGGAAGGTGTCTCTGCCCATGACAGAGGGGTTGGAACTGGATGATCTTGAAAGTCCCTTCCAACCCAAACCATTCAGAGTCATGACATTTTGGATTTATGTGTTGTTTTTTTTTTTAATAAATGTTTGATATGAATGTTACACCACCGATGATAAACGATGGCAGCTCACAGTGGTTGGGAACCTCTGATGCAAGCCACCATGTACCCTGCCACACACCCTAAGCTGACTTACACCTACAAGTATTCAGTTATTGAACCACTCAGGAAAGGGCACCAGGACTGCACAGCCCAGCTCCCCCTCCAAAGCCAAGGTTGCTCCGTGTTGCACCGTTCTGTCTGCTTTTACTGTCCTCACTTACATGCACTTACGTATAAAATTCTTCTGCAGGAGAGATGGAGTGCAGGGACCAGCTGACATTGTCCTTGCTGAAGTAGTTAGTGCAGTTGCCTGTGTTCCAAGAGTTTGTGCAGCTAGTCCATGGCAGCTCCGCCGTGAAGGAGGATACGAGGTAGTAAAAGGCCCAAGCCATAATGGTGTTGTAGTAGGAAGCTACATAAAGATCTATTATACAGATGGCAAAGCCAATTCCTAGTAAGGCAGGAAATAGTTGCATTAAGTGAGCGTAAGTTTTAGGCCAATTAAAAAAAAAAAAAAAAAGAGGAAGGAATTGATTATCACATCAACCACAGTTAGCCTAAGGCAGCTCTGCAAGAGGTCTGTGTACCCCCTCAGGTGTTTACAACACTGGAATTTCTTACAGCTTTAGAAACACTCAGGCTGAGATTCCAACAAAGCATCTTTCATCAAGACAGAGCATGCTTATAAAGGTTTTTTTAAATATGTATATATATCTGTTCTTAATTTCCTGAAATTTGGAAGTCAGTCAATAAAAAAGACAAGACCAGAGCTCCAACCCTGGGAGCAAGACTGAAGGAGCACAGAGAAACAGCAAATTTTACTCTAGAAAACTCTGTGGTAGGGTAGCAACTGGCAGCCCAAGCTGAGGATGAGCAATCATTTCTTTGTAATAGAAAGAGCAGCTCTTTATTCTTTCCTGGGTTTAATTTTACCTTGGATTCAGGAATGTTGCACTTTATTAATTACATATTTTGCTTCTTTTTTTTTTTTTTAATATATATATTTTTGGAGCTTGGCTCAGAGAAAGTGGTCTGGCCTCTCTCTAATCAATTTGGGAGTTGCATGGCATGCATGTGTATGAGTGTACACACACACCTCTGCAGGTGCACATGGTTTTGTGAAAGCTTTCTTTGTGCAGAACAAGCCTGACTTTGTTTGAAGAGATTTTCTTTTTTTTTTTTTTTTCAGAAATTTCACCTTTATAGAAAAAAAAATGCTCCAGTTATTCAGAAAGTTCCTAGTAGTTCTCCATCTCCCCTCTTTACCTTTGAATATAGGACATATTTTCCTCCAAATTGAAATACAGCCATTCCTGTGGTACTGTCCTAGTGCTAGCTCCATATAGAAGAGAGGAATCCCTCCAAAGATGGCCATAATTGTGTAAGGAATGAGGAATGCTCCTGCAAGAGAGAAAGCAGACGGTTGTAACACTTCACAGGGCTTCTAACAGCAGCACTCATAAACAACAGTTCCTTTTGTACCACAGGCAGAAGCATATCCCCTCCCAGGCCCATGTGCCACACTGAATTACCATGGGGTTGTTCCTAAGTAACTACTTAGCAGTGTGACTAAGAAGCAGCACTCAGGCCAAACTTGTCACATATCTGTACAGGTATGCCTAGGATTCACCCAGGCTGTACTGGCTCCAGCTGTGAGATGGGCTGCAGAGAAAAGAATTTCTTCAGTAAAATGCCTTCGTTACATCAGGGAGACAAAAGTCCTTCCCTACCTGAGAGGAGGATGGAGTGAGGCTGGTGGTGGTCTCTTCTCCCAAGTCATTAGCAGTAGGATGAGAGAAAATGGGTTTAAGTTGTACCAGGGGAAGTTTAGACTGGATGCTAGGGAAAATTTCTTTACTGGAAGAGTGGTCAGGCATTGGAAGAGGCTGCCCAGGGAGGTAATGGAGTTGCCAGCCCTGGAGGTATTTGAGAATTGTGTAAATGTGGCACTTCAGGATATAGTGTAATGGTCGTGGTAGTTGGGTTACAGTTGGACTTGATGATCTTAAAGGTCTTTTCTAACCTTAATGATTCCATGTTTCTAACATCTCTTTGAAATGATTACTATTTTGGCTGGTAAGTCAGTGAGTCTAGGACCCAGCATTCCTGATGAGTTCATAGAATCATGGAATGGTTTAGGCTGGAAAGAACCTTAGAGATCATCTAGTTCCAAATCCCTTGCTGTGAACAGGGACACCTTCCACTAGGCCAGGTTGCTCAAGGCCTCATCCAACCTGTCCTTGAACACATGTTGGTCTCTACATGTTGGCTCATCTGATTTTTAAATACTCCTTGGGACACAGATTGAGTTTTTTTCTCTTGGGAGATAGTTCTGCACTGAACTGGAGTTCAGCTATTAGTTGTACTACTATTTTACATCTTGCTAAATAGGTTTTTTTTTTTTTCCATTTTAATGTGTCTACTTATCCTATCCCAGTATTTAGGGTTTCCAGTCTACTTGGAAAGTCATTTTCCCTTGGTTCTTATGATATTGAAATAAGGCACTAAGTCACATTTCTAAGCAAGGAATTTCACCACTGGGGGACAGAAATAGTCACTGACCTCCTCCATTTTGATAGCAGATATAAGGAAATCTCCAGACATTTCCCAGATCCACTGCATAGCCAATGACAGAGAGCAGAAAGTCAATTTTTTTGCTCCAGGTCTCTCTGTCTTCTAGCTCCATCAGCTGCTGCTGGCCTTCTGCTCCACAGGTGGTGGAAGTGGTGGTTGTAGTGGTGGTTGTGGCTGCTGGGGCAGTGCACTGGGCATCTTCCACCTCTCCCATTCCATTGCAGGGAACAGAGCTCTGCCCCCCTGAATAACCATTTGAGATCTGAGCTGCCTCCCCTTTATCTCCCTGGCTGGGATGGACTTTATTGCCATCCTCCACTAGCCGCAGGGCAGACTTAGGGTTCCTGGCCAGAAGTCTGTTCTCTTTACAGTCTTCTTCATTACAGTCTGAGACATCTCTCTTGGAAGTCAGTGGCTCAGTCTCATTGCTAGTTGCCTTTTTTTCCATTTTTTTGCCAAAATGTGTTCTGATCACTTGCAGATGGACAGCAGCACAGACTTCCCTTCTGGCTTGTCTTCCCACACTCTTATTCCCAGTGTATTCCCAACACTTTTAGAATTCTTCTTCCACATTTGAAGCCATCAGAGTGAAGGTACAAACACCATCTAAAAAATGACAAATAGTTAAAAAACCCGTTACAGGGCTTACTGATGCTGGTAACTTTAAGTTACACCTGGCAGATTCTGTGATTAAAATACTTTGGGAAGTAATTAACCAATTAACCATCTCAGCGTGCAGTGTGAACCATTTAGCAGATGATCCGTTTGGAATTGGGTTTAGGGAAAGGAAAAGGAAAGGGAAAAGGAAAAGGAGAAGGAAAAAGGAAAAGGAGAAGAAAAAAGGAAAAGGAAAGTAAGGAATCATCTTCTACAGCAGAAGTCAGTGCACCTGGATGACCTCTCAGGGAGATTTACTGGGCTATGCATTGTTGGACAACTCACAGTCAGAGTCCTGCTGGACCTTCTGGTCCCATGTTCTCCCCCTGAATACTGGTTTTACACTCACGGAGGTTGTGGAGCTCCCACTTTGCAAAAATGAGGACAGAGTTTAGTGAGGCTGGTGATTTCTTAAGTTCATTCTGTGATTTCTACTGGCAATTTCTAGATTCACCCAGTATGAAGGTAAAAGAATGAATTTAAGCACGTATGGGATAACAGTGGATATACAAATTACATTTCATGATCACCTTTCTTCAGAAATCCCACAGTAGCTGCTGTGGTTGCCTGCAGGCCTAGAAAGCTTGAAAAAAAAAGAGTTTAGAAAACTATTTAAATCTCAGTGGTTTTGCATCAACTGACTTTTGAGGCTCAGTCAACACCACCAACAAGAAAAAAAAAAACAACAAACAGATCAGGAAACTCCAATTTGATTGTTTTGAGTAATAATCAACATAGAATCATAGAATTACTTAGGCTGGAAAATACCTTTACCATGGGTTTAAAGGACAAAGATTGTCCCCAGTTTCATTTACCTCCTTGGGGAAATAAAGGCACCTTTCATTCTGTTTGCATCTGCTAGTGCTGTGGTTTCAGTTGGTGGCCACTGCTCCAGTGCTGCTGTCCTCTGCCAACAAAAACACAGGCAATGGGGAATCCCTGGCTTTACCTGCCCTCCCTGTATGTGCTAGAGCTGTAATCCAGGGAAAAGAAACCATCCCCAAATAAAAAGAAACTATAAAACACTTAACTTTTCCTTCAGAACAAAAAGAACAGAAAAAGAACTCAGATTCAGTGGCACAGGGTTTATTTGCAGCCCATTTGTTCAGGTAATGTCAATGCTCAGCTGCTTTTACTCAAGAAAATCTCCAAAGAGGAGCTGATTCTCTGTGCTGTAAATTCCCTGGGGCCATAACCTTGCTTTATTAGCTAGAAAAATGTTACACAATCTACATGATGCTACCACAGATGATATTACTATAATTACCTCGAATTTTTTTTCCTTTCCAAAGCGTTTTACCACAGTAAACATCCCTGTCACATCCTAGCAGAAGAACAAAGCATTATTTCACCTTTAACTGGTGGGAAAAACTAAAACAGAGAGGGGATGTTATTAGCTCATTGCTAGGAACTGCTCATTGATAGAAATTGCTCATTGCCAGAAATTGCTCGTTGCCAGAACTATTAAAACCCAAGGTTTATTTTTCCCCCCAGCTTTCAGCCTTGTGCAAAGACAGTTTGTTAAATCCTCCCCTAAACATTTATGTTAAGTCCTTTCCTAAGCATTTGTCAGCACATGCAGAAAGAGAAGGAAAGTTATCAAGCTGCAGAGCAAACAGGAGGATGTTCTGGAGATAAAAGTCACTGAAAGGTGTTGTTTATAACTTTCAGAAATCTCTAGTTCTTGAGGCTTACATTCTGGCTTTTCCCAGGCAATGTCTTTTTCATCATATAGCAAGCAATGCATCAGTAATGCTGAATTCTTACAAGAGCAGTACTTTGCTACCAGTAGTTAATCATCCACAAAGACTGCAACATCTTCAGAGTTCCAGAGAAAAAGGCTATGATAAAGAACAGCAGTTTCTGCTTTACCTGCAGGACTATAAAACCTGAATGTCTTTGGAGTCCGAAACCTTCCAAATGTCCCAAAAGAGTTTATGTAGGTGGAAACAGCCCTGCCAGCAGTGCTGGCAACACAAAGATCCTAGGAAAGGCCACAGCCAATCCTCCCTTTGCATTGAGTATGTTAAATATAAGGTAGCAATATAGAAAAGTAACCTGAGCCCTTCTGGACTTTACACCTCTTACTCACACATGGGAAAGCAGTAAAGGATGTTGATTTAGCTGCATTATCTCATGAGAATGATTTTTCCATGTCTGAGACAAGCTCTCACTCTAGCTTCGTTTCTGCACATGGAGGCTTCTTGGCACTTTCTTTACTGAGAGGAGGTTGTTGAATGCTTGGTTGATTTCCTGGGTCTGTAATGATCAGGGTAGTTGTTTTACCTAGATCTAAGCTGCTCCTGGTCTTCTGCAGACCACAGGAAAGAAGTATCACATTATTTGAAATGTTTTTTGTAGAATTATCAGTAGTCTGAGCCTTGGATCTGGAAAATGGTGTGTGAACTTTCAGGGGCTTCAGCTGGAATTTGAACTATTCCTCTCTGAAAGAGAATTACAGCTTGTCAGCTTCCCTGGGAAATCTCTGGTGTGAGGGACTCTCCAGCTAGCAGTGGTGTTAACAGTGGCATAGTTGGCACATGAAAACAGAACAGTTACAGAACGCTATAGAAAACTGTGGGAGAATGTACCTTCCCCCCTTCTTCCAACAGTTCAACAACAAAAAATATCTGAAGGACTTGTAACTGCTACAAAGAGTCTAAACAGCTGCAGAACTAGAGCTCTGGGCGTTGAGAAGTATGCTTGGAGCACTGGGGAAGTATCCAGGGGACAATTACACTAGTGAAGGGTTTTGCTCACCTCAGGCTCCACTTCACCTCTGTGCACTGATCTCTCAGTAGCTGCAGGTGCTAGAATGGTGATAGTGATAGAGAATGATGTAAAGAATGGCAGTTCAATAGCTATTTTCAATTGGAGGTGTTGCAAAGGTTGCTTTTCCGTAAATACACATCAGCTTCTTATCACCAACATAATCAGCTACAGAAGAAAAAGGGGGGAAAAAAGAAAGAGAACTGCTTTCATTCAGTTTTGGTCTCTGCTTCAGAGATGTGACTTGGCTCCTTGAGAGTCTGTAAGCATCTGTGCCTTATTCATAGATTCACAGAACGGTTTGGGTTGAAAGGGATCTTAAAGAGCATCTAGTTCCAACCTCCCTGCCATGGGCAGGGACACCCTCCTCTAGACCTGGTTGCTCAAGGCCTCATCCATGTGCTGGTCTTTCAGCTCAGCTGTGGAAATTGGATGGCAATACTTTAGAAGTTAAAGAAATACTTTTATTAAAGTAAAAATTGTTATGTGCAAGGAAAAAAAAAACTTAGCACACAAAACAGGGAGTTTTCAGCTACCCACAAAAGGAATTTAAAATGCCTTCCTCTCTTTGGTGTATACCTGAACAGAGATTACCCTAGAGGGCAGTTTTCATCCTGGTAGTTCTTGTGCTGTCCAGGAGCACAGGAAAGGTGCCACGCTGCCAGCCCTGTAAATGGCATGTAAATGGCACTCCTTAGGCAAAGAGTGGCAAAAGAGGAGCAAGCCCCAGCTCTGCTCCAGAGAAGTGCCCTGTAACAGCAGTGTGTCCTCCACAGTTATTCCCTGCTTTGCTTGTTTGCAGAAAACACCAGGATGGATAATTGAAGGCATGTTGTTTCCACAAGCTTGGCTGAAGCAGTTCACATCAGCCAAATATTAATTAAATTGTCATTTTTTGGTTACTTCCACACAGAGCTAAACCTGAACCAGCGCTGCAGAGGTAAAAGCCCTTTATGTCCCTTGATGCAGAAAAGCAACCCCTTTGTCTCTATCACAGCCCTCAAGGAGCATCCCTGTCCTGGGGTCTGGTTCCTTCTCCCTTGTTTATTTCTTGAGGCACGCAGTGACCTCTCGTGGCACTGTGGGAATCCCTTTCCTGTCATGCTCTGCCATGGAGCAACGCAAATCTTTCCAGCACTTTGAAACAAAATTATTTTCCTGATCTCTGTATTATTTTAAAGGAGAAAATTGACTTTTAATGTATGTAGGAGATTAAAACAATTTGGTCGAGGTGCAGCAAATTCCAGATGCTTCAAGGGAAGCAAATCTTAGTGCCTGGAGTCACCTGGAGAAGACTTTATCTGAGGTGGGGCAGCACTGACTTCCTGAATTCCTCAGCACAGGGCTGGTTCAGCCTCACTGTGCACGACTACAGAAGTCATTACTCATCTCCAAGTGATCAAACACATTTGAACTTGCACAGTTGCAGAAAGTGCATATTTTGCATGTATTTCACTTCATACAAATTATGTTATTTTTTTTTCTTGTGCTAATTTCATAACCCAGTGCTTGCTGAATACCAGCCACTCACTGGGCTACAGCTGCACCCCTGGAGCAAAACTCACATTACCACTGTCACACTGCTCCCCCAGCTGCCTTACTCCTGCCCATTTACATGCCAGCACTTGCAAGGAAATCTTGAACTCTAAGCCAAAAGGTAAGCTTACAGTGTTGGCAAGTAGAATCAAGCATGAAGATTCTGTTAACTTGACCCGAATCTCACTTTTGTCATGAAGGGTTGAAGACTGTTTAAGTTATGCAGCTGCTTCACTGTGTGTTGCACCTTGCAATAAGGATGGAGCTCACCCTGGCAGTTGCATGTAAATGGCAAATTACTTCTAACTAGAGAATCAAGCAAGAAGTTTGTATGACCAGATAGAAATCACATATCCCACACAGAAAAGGCTGTGGTGTTGTCTGAAGGTTCTGTTCTTGCCTCAGAGTCACAACATCAACCATGACCCTCTGACAGACACATACCTGCGTGTTCCCAGGTACTGGACTGGCAAATACAGCAGTAAACATTTCTGCTTTTCACTCCTAACTCCTCACACAGTCATAGTCTGTCTTTTTGCACAGGAGAGCAGGTATGTGACCTGGATGACAGCAAGAACCTCATGAAGATTAGGTTGTGGAGCCTTCTTCTCTAGAGATTTTCAAAACCCACCTGGACACATTCCTGTGTGACCTGCCCTAAGTGGTCCTGACTGCAGGGTACTTGGACTTGATGGTCTCCAAAAGTCCCTTCCAGCCCCTAGCATTCTATGATTCTGTGATTCTGTTATTCCTCTTGACCACTACTACTAGAAAAGGCAAGCTGAGAGCAACAGGCATTTGCTCCTGTACCTTCATAGGTGTGGAGATGACAGAAAACCTTCTGACATAAGCCCAGGACAACATGAGCTGGATTTTGCCCAAAGGGCAGTCTTTGGGCTATTGCTGTATGTGTGAGGTGAAGGAGTACAGAGCTTTGTGATTTTTCCTCTGATTCTGCACAGGCCAGGAGTGACCCTTTAATCAAAGTTCTTATGGGGTAGCTCAGATGCTGCCATACTGTGAGGAGCTACTAGAAAATGAAACTTCCAGACAACTGCAAGTAGACTGCACAAGATTACGAGAGGTTGTAGCTGCTGTTTGTCATACACAAGTCAAGAAATCCATGCCTTTTGCTTTTGACTGTGCTCACACATAGTGAATATAATGAGAAAAAAAAAAAAAAGAGTACCTAGAATATCCTCTTCTGTTAGCTGGAGCACCTCTCCTTATGGTGACAGGCTGAGAGAGTTGGGTCTACTCAATCTGGAGAGGCAAAGGCTTGGCTGAGACCTTATTGTGGCCTTCCAGTATCTGAAGGGGGCTTACAAGAAAGCTGGAGGGACTTTTTAGGCTGTCAGGTAGTGATAGGACTGGGGGCAATGGAACAAAACTAGAAGTGGGTAGATTGGATGTTAGGAAGAAGTTCTTCACCATGAGGGTGGTGAGACACTGGAACTGAATGCCCAGAGAGATGGTAGAAGCCTCATCCCTGGAGGTTTTTATGGCCAGGCTGGATGTGGCTCTGGGCAACCTGATCTAGTGTGAGGTGTCCCTTTCCCATGGTAGGGAGGCTGGAACTAGATGGTCCTTGAGGTCCCTTCCAACCCTGACAATTCTATGATTCTTTTATTTTTGTTTTAGCTGAACTTCTCTAGTCTAATTTAAGAGAATTAAAATTGACTTTTGATAAAGAGTGATCAAAACCTACTGAAATGAATAGGTCCAGTGAATTATTTTCATACACAGCAGGTCTGATCCCAGTGACAGTGATTTTAAATGCAACTGGACTGGGTGCTTCTGCACATTGCTGTCATATGTGAGTATTCTGTAAGAAATTTGCAGTATGTAGATGAAAAAATGGATCCTGTAGATGAATATTTGCATTTTTCCAAGGGCTCCCTGGCATTCTTACTAAAACAAAGTAGAACTGTACTCAACAAGTAGTCCCACTGAGACAATGGCCCTCCTGGGAGAATAAAAGGCTACTTAATAGAGAATGGCTTAAGGAGTGAGCTCTCTCCAGTTAACTCCTGTATTCCCAGATAAAGCTAAATATAGGTTAGATGTGAAAACAGTGCTTCTGAAAGTAATAGGGAAGAAATATAAACCTGTTCTGTGAGTTTTATGTCATAATCTTGTCCATGTTTCGGTCTGAAATTAAAAAGTCAGCAGGCAAGAGAGATTTTACCCTTAAAAAGTGGTTTAGAAGACAAACACTGAGTTGTAGTGGGAATGCTGCCCAACCCATGACAGTCATTTTAAGAACAGGGAGGGGGGAAGGAAATGCATTTTGTCTCCAGAGTGTTCATAAGTAGTGCAAGGAAACAGATAAGGTTAGAAGGAATGATACATTTTTGTAGTCTTCCTCACATTCTTTATATAAACTTGAGGGGAGAGTCATTACACAGCAAACATCTCCAAATAAACAGAGCTCTGCTCCTTAAGGTGCCTCTGCACAGGCAAATGGGCAGGCACGGGTGGGGTTTGGAGTAAAAGACCTGTTGGCAGTCAAAGACTGGCTCCCCATCCGTGCCAGCATGCATGGACTTGTGTGTGTCTGTCATGTTTTTACCTAAAGAAAGCAAAGAAATGGTCAACATCATTTCCAGATGATGTTTCTTTGAAGGAGACTTGTTAATAGCTGTCTCCAAATTGCAGCCTCTTTATTCAGGCTCCAAGTTCTACTTAAGTTCTTTATTGAAACACTTATCCCATAGATGGACTTCATTAGGTTGTGTAAATTCTCTAAGGTACAGATGGCCAGATCACCAGAGCTGCCAACATACAGTTTTGGAAGAGGATTAAACCATCAGTGTCAGAAAAGAGCAGGCTCCAGAGGGAACATTTCTTTCGGCTCTGTACACTGTTCTTAAGGAAAACCCAAGGTTTAGATTTCCGTGGAGGACAGCAAAAAAGAGCTTAAATGCACTGCCCATTTCCAGGGGTGGGAGTAATTTAGGGGGGTTATTAAATTCTGCTTTGGGGGTAGTTTTTCTTAACCTGCATAACCATTTGAAATTCATCACACTGTTCAACTGGAAAATGGCCCCACAGCAGTCTTTTTCTATATGCCAAGTTTACAAAGCACTCTCCAAGAAAATGATGGTAAATTCACTTCTCAAAAGCACCAGAAGATGAAGGCTAAGCATAGGAGACCTTCCCTGGTAAAAAGCCTGGCAGCTAACAACCACACTTAAAAAATTCCACAACCTTTCCAAGAACCCAAATCCATTGGGTGCAGGATCCTCTTCTCCCCAGGCTTTCTTAACACATCCAAACACATTTTCCATGACTTATTATATTCAGTTTCTTGCCCTCAATTCTCACTTAAGCTTCCACAGTACACAGCAAACTAACCCAGCAAGCCAGCTGGGTTTCAGCTTTAAACATGATTGACTTTAGCTGTAACATACAACATACTCATTTATTACCTATAATAAATCTGACCCTTTGAGTCAGATAATTTACTGTGCTGGAACAGTTCACCTCTTAAAATACAACTTAATATGGTTAATAAAGCTGACTTTACCCTTTTAGAATAAATAATAGTTTGCACTGATTTTAATTTGTATTTCCTTCAGATTCTGCCTTTATTTTTCCTTATGGTTTAATGCTTTCTCTTTTTTGGAGGGGGTAAATTTCCAATAAATTTTACCTCATAATGCAATTATGTGGACTGCCAAAAGTCTAATTTCAGATTGTCACAACATGTTCTGCTACAGGCATTTGATTCCCAACACTTGTAATTGCTGGACAAGTGCCTGAACAAGTCAGAGGAGAGAGTGGAACATCAGAAAAACAAGAAAAAAACGTTAAAAGTTTACAAAATCAAATCAAACTTTCAGCAAAAATCAATGCATCTTTCCCCCCCCCCGCCTCCCCCAAAGCTCTGGTAGCTGTCCATTTTCCCAGTGGTTTAGAAATTACTGCAAGAGCTTAAAAGTTAATTTAAAATGCAATAAAACATATGATATATACTTTAGGCTGGCATTAGTGGTTCAGATTTTATAACTGAAGTTGAAGAAGGCAACAAAGAGTGAAAGCTAAGAAAGCTCCAGTGTCTGCTGGCTTCAGCAGGTAGGCTCTGCAGACAGCTGTCTAGGAGCCTGCCTAAATTTCACCAAGGACTTTAGACAGCAGCCTGTGAAAAACAAGATTATAAAGTACCTGTCCTTCGGGTGGCTTTGAAGAGCTTTCCTTGGAGTTATCCAAGCTGGAGAAACCTTCACCCACATTTACTTCAGAGTCTCGGGAACTCAGCCTGTGGGCAACTCAGCATCTTGGAGAGGTTTTTGTACACCAGTCCCCCTCACATGGTCTGATTTCCAGATAACCTGCTGCCAAAGAGCTCTTTAAGAATTTTTTGCGTCACTTTAGTCAAATAAACTTTATGTTTCACCAGGGCTGCAGCTCAGTTTTCCTCCTAGAGGTGGGTGGCTACATTTGTCTGTTCTGATCAGTTCAAAAGCACAGGATCCAATGGAGGCAGAGTGAGAAGGATCCCAGCTTTCTACTAAGGGACAGTTTTGCTAGCCATTATTAGAGCTATAAATAACAGGGTGATGGTGATGATGATGATGGAGACAACAGATGGGACAAGTTATGAGGGAGTCAGTAAATTACAAGTTTGCAGGGGGATCTGGAGAAAGATAGGAAGGACTGGGATACTGTCATAGTAAAAGGGCTTGGAAAGAATAATTTCTCTGGCTTTATATTTCCATTACTTTTAAAAAGAACCAAAGTTTCATTTTGCTTTGAAGTATTAAGCACAGATTCTTTTAGCATTTTGCTGCTTCAGTAAGCTCAACGAGTAAAATCTTCTTACTACTGCTCAAAATATCTCTCACTCAACCTCTGACATGTTTTTTTTTCTTCAGCTTTTTTCATCTAGAATTTTTTCATTCCCAGACTTTACAATTTGTTTATGAAAAGTCATAAATCACAAGTCACCAAAACAGTGCCAAAGTTTAGGTGGTGGATTTGGGGAAAAAAAAGAGAAGTGGAAAACCAGAGTGGGGACAAATCTGAATAGGTAATTGTTAAAGCAGCAGCAGGTTTGCTGTAAGTGGCTGCCAGCTTTCAGAGACTCGTTCCAAACAATTGAAAAGAAAACAAAGTCTGTAAACTCAAAAACACAGAGACATAATTAGCCCTTTCCTTTTTTTGTCTCCTGGTCCCTTCAGCAGTCAGCCAGCAGCGTGCTGTTTGCACCATCTCAAGGGGGGCTCAGGTATTGCAGTTGCAATGAAGAAAAAGATTTTTTGCTTTCCCATTAATTCTTGCAGGCAACATATTTAAAATCTTTTCTCACAGTGAGCCTGTTGCCTTCAGTTGTGTTGGAGATTCAGTTCTCTTTTTGTGAAGATAGCAACAGCTAACTCAGCCTCTCTCTGCCGTGCAGAGGAGGGCAATGAAGCTGGGGAAGAGCCTGCAGAATAAATCTGATGAAGAGTGACTGAAGTAGCTCCGGCTGTTCAGTTTGAAAAAGAGGAGGCTGAGGGGAGACCTCATTGCTCCCTACAACCACCTGAAAAGACATCGTAGAGAGGTTGGTGCTGGTCTCTTCTCACAGGTAATTAGTGACAGAACAAGAGGGAATGGCCTCAAGCTGCGACTGGCTAGGTTTAGACTGGACACTAGGAAACATTTTTTTTCATGGAAAGAATGGCCAGGCATTGGAAGAGGCTGCCCAGGGAGGTGGTTGAGTCACCAACCCTGGATGTGTTTAAAGGTCATTTGGATGTGGTGCTTGGGGATATGGTTTAGAGGTGACCCTTACAGAGGAGAGGTAACGGTTGGGCTTGGTGATCCTGAGGGTCTTTTCTAAAGTGAATGTTTCTGGGATTCTCTGCTGGATTCCCCTCCTGTACTCTTTGTTCCAAAATAAATAGTTTTGGTTTTGTTAATTTCTGCTTAGCTGTGGACAGGGAGAAAAAAAAAACAAAACCCACAAGTTGGTGGCCTTCCCAGTGTCGTCCTATTGCTAAGGGTTTGCAAAGGCAGACACTATCCTGCCTCACTCACCAAGCCTCTACAAAGGCTGAAGTGAAATGTTATCAGGCATGAGTATCCATCAAGGATGAGCCCTGTGCTCTGGACAGCAGGCTGCTTCTTTCTTGGGAGAACTTTGTGTCTTCCCTCTCATGCACATCTCCAGCTCACCACTGCTGGGAGACCGGAAAAGATTTTCCAACTCCCTTTTCCTACCCTCTTACAAGAAATCAGTTCTCTCAGTTTTGGGTCCCTTAGCTCTTTTACATGGGGTTTATTTTAAAGTTGTAGAGGCATCATGAGTTTGTCTGAGGTTTTTCTCCCTCTTAGTCTCTGCTTAGAGTAGGTTCTTTGAACAAGTTCTGAAACACTGCTGCACACCATTCACCTTGGGCAACAGGGTTAAACTGCTTTCATCTGCTCCCCTCAGTGGAACCCAGTGTCAGTAATTAGTTATTTTTGTAGGGCATACAAAGCTGCAATTTGAAAACCATCCCATCAAGAAACACAAAACTACCTTTCATGACTTATCCTTGGCCTTTTTCTCCAGTTGATTTTGTTATTTTTTAAATTAATGTCTTCTGCAGAACCATTCAGCTTTTTTTTTTTTCTTCTCATTTCTTGCCAAACAGTCTGGAGCCTTTAGGGCATGATATAAATAACAGACTTGAGATTTCAGGCAGACCTCTCAACTTTGTGACACTTATTTACCCCAGATGTGAAAACTTTTCAGGTCCTGTACTGAGTCAGTTCCAGAGTTTCATGAAATCTGTGCAGTGTTGGACAAAATGCTGATCATTCAGGGAAGGGATGAAAAAAATAAGATGAAGAAAATGGACTCAAGCAGAAGGACTTAGGGGTGTCAGTTGTTGAAAAACTCATGAGTTGGCAATGGTTGCTTGCAGTCCAGAAGGCAGCCACATGCTGGGCTGTACCCAAAGCAGTGAGAGCACCAGGATGGGTGAGGTGATTCTGCCCCAGAATGTGTGTCCAGTTCTGGTGCCCCCAGCACAAGAGCAATAACAAACTACTGGCCCCCCCAGAGGAGGGCCATGAAGATGATTAGAGGGCTGGAGCACAGGTTGAGAGAGCTGGGGCTGTTCAGCCTGGAGAAAAGGCAGCTCTGGAGAGACCTTAGAGCAGCCTTCCAGTGCCTGAAGGGGGCTACAAGAAAGCCCAGAAGGGACTTTTTACAGGGACTTGCAGTGATGGGATGAGAGGGAATGAATTGAAGCTTGAGGAGGGCAGATTTAGACTGGAGATTAGGAAGAAATTCTTCAGTGAGGGTGGTGACACACTGGAACAGGTTGCCAAGAGACATTGTGGATGCTTCCTCCCTGTAAATGTTCAAGGCCAGGTTAGATGAGGCTTTGAGCTCCCTGGTCTAGTGGAAGGTGTCCCTGCCCATGGCAGGGGAGTTGGAATTAGATGATCTTCAAGGTCCCTTCCAACCCAAACCATTCTATGAATCTATGTAACTTATGCAAACATCAGATGTAACAGTGCCACAGCTCTGCAAGACAAAACAGCTGCAGCTTCCAGTTACCAGCACAAAAATGGGAAGCATCAGTCAAATCACCTGGTCAGAGTAGGACCAGCTCTGCTAAGAAGAGATTAATAATAATTCTGCAAGCACATCTCTGATTCACTGTCAGTAAGAGGATAGGAGCAATCTTCCAAACAACACAAACCAAACAAATCCCAAAATATTTGTTCCCAGCTTTTGTTTGGTTAGGAACCAAACTACATTTAGAAGCTATTAAGATTGGCTTTGGGATAAAAGAGATCCTGATTGTCCTCCCCTGCTATTTTCTAAGTTGACTGTGCTGGAATATACACATGTGGGATTAGATGTGCTTTGGAGAGGTTTTGCTCTTTCCACTACAACTGTTTGGAGCATTTGGATGGGGGAAAAAAAAAATCTAATTCTGAGAAGATACAAACCACCACTGCACATAACCTCCTGCCTCTTCCATTTTTTCCTTAGCAGGAGTTATTATTTTCTGACTTCTGATTGAATCTGGGATAGTTGACTTTTGTAACATTATCTGTCAATATTTTACACCTCTCAGAGGAACTGTCCTTGAATTACCATATGAAAACAATGTGGTTTTGCTGGCAAACTGGGAAAGGAAACTATCTGCTGCTTGGCTGGTTCCTCAACCATCCAAAGGTCTTCATAAGGATTTACAAAGGACAAAACTAAAGGAACCAGCAGCACAAGTCAGTGTGAACTGGTTTGTTTTTTTTATTCTAGCCTAAGATCTTTGTTATCAGTTGAATGTTAATTTTGTCACCTGGCTTTACTCTTCACAAGGCAGAGAGCTTTCTTTGCTGGGAGGCTAAACCTGTAGCGAGCTGAGCTCCTTCCCACATTATTCCCATTTTGTCAGTTGGAAAGAGTTGAATTTTCTATAATCCCTGAACCATTTCCTGCAAACTGACAGGAGTCAAGTAGCTCATTCTTCATTTACATGCTCCTGCACTGCCCTGCCAGAAAGGTGCTGGGCCAAGCCTGCTGATCCATTCTGTCATCTCTGGGCTGTACGTTGCCATGCACCCAAGAAACAGATCCTTCTGGATCCAGCCATGCCTCATGCTGCTCAGGACACAGAACTTCCATAGGGAGCATATGGCCTCCCAGTCATCTGCTCAAGGGGCTGTTTGTAAGCCCCCAGCTGAAGGCTGCTGATCACATCAGTGTTTTTTCCTTCAGGACAAAAGGGCAGAGTGACCCAGGGAACATTGCATCAACAGGACAAGAGCTGTTAATAGGAAATCATTTTGTGTGTCCTGATTTTATTCACATTTCAGGCTGCCGTTTCAAACCAAACCCACTTGCCTGGGTAACAAGGATGGCTGCTTGGCAAGAGCACAGAACTGGTTTTCATAGCTTATTTCCACACAGAACAGAGAATATCCTACCTGATACCATGGCCAGCCTTGAATCACAGAGTTTCATTAGTATGAACCTTAGAACACTTTAACTTCCCTTAGAGTCCTCAAAGGAGCAGCAGTACAGCTCTCACTTTGACATATGTACTTCTCTTTCCCCACTCCTCCTTACAAAAAACTTTATAAAACTGCTGGGCATAAAATCCAAACCTGTTTCTGTCAGATTGGCTTAATTCCCTAGAACCTGTTTTAACCATGTGAATTTTCTGTGTTGCTTTGAAGGAAAGGAAAAAAAAACCTCACACCACCCATACTATTGTATAAACTGTACAGGGAAATATCTGGGCAAGAGCTGCAGAGATAAGCTCATGCTGGACAATACTTTAAATACTCAAATTAACAAAAACTGGCTGGGAAACCAGTTTTAATTTGTCAAACTCAATCCTCATCAGTGCTGCCACAGGCAACAAATGTTAGTTAAACTCCAGAGAAAAAGTTAACTCTCTTTGGCTGCTATTCCCATCTCATAGAGAGCATGGAGAAAAATAGAAGAGCTGCTGCAATGTCAGAAGCAGAAAGATTTTGAACGACTGAAATACTGACCTTTTGGAAGAAAAAAAAGCCCCCAAAACAACACATTAGTCATAATCCAAATATTGTGCAGAATACAGCTTCCCATGAGGCTTGGCTTTGTTTCAGAGCCACCAGGGTTCAGCACCAAGTACAAGACTGTTTAGTTGCCTTGATGCAAGTTAACAGCTTGAGGTAGGGACAGTGCATGATAGACAAAATCAAAAGGGACCTCAAAAGATCACCTGGGCCATCCCTTTGCCAAAAGGAAGGATCACCTCTAACAATGCCATTTCTGACCTCCTCTTCTGGAAGCTCTTCTTGAAGATCTCTAACAATGGAGGCACTGCACATCTTCAGGCAATCTAATCCAGTTCTTCACTAGAAAATGTCTTCTGGTCTCACTACATCTTGCTGCAGTTAGAGACCAGGACTTTTCAGTCAATTTACTGTGAGCAATGGAAACAAAACTCCCTTTAAAACACCCATTTATGAGTTCAAAGAAAGTGAAGCCTCCCCCCTTCCAATCAAGCTAGACTATGCTCTTTGTTCAGAGAGGGGAGCATCTTTGACTACTGAGAACATCAAGCCACACATTTTCATGCTATGCTCGTATTATGGCTCACTCAATTCATAGGTCCCAAATTATCTTCCCATTTCTTGAGTTATACGAGGCTCATTTAAAACAAAAAAAACCCAAAACAGTCAAAAAACCCCAAACCTAAAAACCCCAAACCCACCAAAACCCCAAAAAACCCCAACCCAAAAAACCAGCTCTATACCAGTCACTTTAGAAAGTGTTTATTCAAAAGCTTCATAGCACCATCTTGTTGGTTTTTTTTTTAAAACACCCAAATAAAATGCAGCAATTAAAATGTTGGGATTTTTTTTTTGAGCATGACACTAACTCCACCTGTGAGGATATTTATGGTTGTTCTTGCTAATAAAACTGAAAAATAGCGCTCCTGTGCACAGAGGCACAGCACTGGGCCTAGAAATGGGCTCTCCAGTCCTAGCTTAATGGAAGAATAAACCCAAGTCACACTGGAAAGCCTCAAGAAAATGGTTTTGGAAATGTTTTTTTTTTTTTCCTCCCTGCAGTTCTGCTGGAAGAGAAAATTTTTCTAGAAGTCATTTTTTTAGCTGTTTCAATTCTTATATTCCCTACTTCAGCAAAACTAAAAATGTAAAGAGATAAAATATTTGAGGGGGTTCTTTTATGGTACCAGTCAGACCATGGGACAGTTGAATTCTAAGTATCTTCATGTATTTGTTCTAATCAATCACTTAGCTGTTAATTCTAAAGGACCTTTTATGGCCATCTTTTTCTAGGGAAAACACAAGGTCAAAATAATTCCAAAACTAAGTTACTAAGCTGATTTGCATTAAAATGGAAGGTAAAATCAAACTGTCGTGGACAGCACTTGTAAGACTTTTTCGTGGTGAGTTTTCACACCCCCCTGACCCCGCCTCGGTTCCCTTTTTAGTTTTGCAGAGCCAGATTTCTTCAGGCAGGTCAGTGCAGCGCTATTTCCCAAAGATCCTTAGCTTACATTTCAAGAATTTGGACCATGCTGAGTGCTTGGTCACAATTATCATTTGGCTATGGCTTCCAACCACTGGAATTCTCTATTGCATCTACTTCTGGTTGACCGTTAAGAGGCAAAAATTCTGGAGTTCACTTGGCTAAAGCCCCCATAGGGTCCCAAGCTGGCAAAACAATTGGTTCCTGCTGCATCACTGCCAAGATGTCATCTGGTACATGCTTCTTGTCCACCACCACTTCATACACGTACTCAGAAAACCAGTCATCAGTCATGATCAGGTAACCTGGAGATGGAAACAGTTGGTTACAACACAGAACCATTACCAACCCAGTGAAGCAGCCACAGATATAAATTTCACCTATGAATGATGCATCACTACCAAGACATAGCCAAAATTCACATAGCTCAAAGCAATTAGTATCTAGGCTAACTGGGTGTCCTTCACAGGCACTGAAAGACCAAACTAGAAGCCTGCTAGGAAAAATGAGACCTAAAATACTATTTATAGTTCCTCTGTTAAAATAGGCATTGAGAGTACTCAAGTGAATTAATGTCTTATAAAAAAAAGGCATTTAAGGCAGAATGTAAAATTCTGAGTCTCTGACTTCAGAAGTTTTCAGGATTTTGTTAAGAAAGAAAATTCTCCAAGTGAACATCCAAACCATCACTGGCTTGAGAAAACTTTGCTGCTCTGGTTGTTGCAGTAAGGAGGCCAAATGTAAAATCTAAATCACACTTTAGCTCAACTAAACCATAATATTCCTCCCTGAGAATTTCAGTGAACAGCCTCTGAACTGAGGAAGGGGGTGGGGGGGAAGTCACATTTACAGTATCACAGATACTAGCAGTGAGCTACCAATGGGAAGAAGCTATCCAAGGTGAACTGACAGTGAGAGTGGCTGAGAGAAAGCAAGCATTTAGAAGACAGATGAGAAGGCTTTGTGCAATAAAGTTCCTCATGTCCTTATACAGTATCACAGCACAATCAAATGAAACAAGAAAATGGCCAAAGAATATGGACAATAAATGCATCTATCTACACCATCTTGTTTCTAAAGCAAGAGATCAGATAATTCCCATAAATTAAAAACCCTATCAATTGTAATCCGAGCTAGAAACCATTTTGGAAACACTGCCAGAGGGAGCTGCCTTGATTATTCTCTCTTCAGGATATGAGTTCTTGGGACACACAAAAACCTCTCACTCCCAAGAGCCAACAAGTAATTGCACCCTGAGAGGATAATGAACTCTGCTTCTGACATCCTGTATCTCAAAGCTTGACAGTGCTGATTAGGATCACAGTGTCTGAACAAGAAGGAAACGTCAAGCAGAACTTCAGGACATGCAAATAAACAAGGTGGCTCTTTGAGAAGGCCTCTGCCTGGTGTCACAATGAAAGCCATTATCAATTCCTTCATTAAAAGGAGACACATACTTTATACTCAGCAATATATACAGCCAAGAGCCTGCCTGAGGCAACCCTGAGCTCTGCATTGCATCCAGGCAGAAGTGGAAAAGAAACAAAACTTGATGGGTTTTCTGAGCAGGGTTTTACCTCAGGTCATTATTGATTGCTTCTACTCAAACCATTTGTATGCTAAGGCCAGAAGATGGAGAACAACCTAGAACAGCATCATCTTGTAAGAGAACACAGCACCTGAAGGTGTACAGATGAGGCTGGTCCACATTTATCTAACCTACCCAAAGGAAAACCTGAATATGCAGCACTTCAGAGCTGACAAGCTGCTGGCCAGAGAGGTCAACAGAGAATGAATGGCTTCCAAGTTACTCCATAATTTAGGATTTGGGCACCTGAGAATAAAGCCCAAGGGGTCTTGTACAAGCCACACTTCACTTAAGCTGCAACTCCTCCACAGGGAGAATAAATAACAAAGCTTTTCTGTCACAGTGTATTTATGGGATGATTTATACACAGCAGACAATGTCCACAGTTAAAGCCTTAAAATGCCTTCATGCACAAAACCCTGTATGTGACAGCCAGAAAAAGAGATTAGAAGTCAAAAGGAAGATGACTTCTAGCTGGGCATGCATCTCAAAAAAGTTCTTTTCATGCCAAAAGAAGCAGATGGACCCCTCAGATGGATGTGATAATGTGACTTAGTGTTCCCCTCTAGGGATGCACCGGGTTCAAACTCGGGTAACAACAAACTGTCTGCAGAACAAAGGAGGAAGCAGAGCAAGTGAACTTGCCTTTGTGGCTGACAAAGTGCCAGCAAAACACAGAAAGGAAATATTTGACTTGGAAGTGGCTTTTTTACCTCAAAAAACAAGCAATGTTTGTCAGCAGCTGAGGAAAACCAGATGGGATTCCAAGAAACCCTGTTAGAACAGCTATGAAATTACTAAATCCTTAGGAGAGGCAAGGCTAGGCTCTTCCCTGGGCTTCCCTGGGACAAGTGCTGCCACAAGAATTCAGTTCTGCCCACTCCACAGGGTGCGAGTGTGTAACTAACTCCATCCCATCACATCCAAACCAGGAGTCAGAGTCTTTCCAGTCCTGCACCAAGTCTGGGGAAACAGTTGTCTGGCAAGCAGGAGAGACCCCATGTCAAAACCCACCTCTACTTCCCACCACCAAGCTATCTGGCTTTTTTAATGTCTCAAGGTTAGTCTCTGGTGTTTTGTTGCAGGCTGTACCCTTCACCATCCTGTACAAGAAATAATGGAGTTGGAGCTTACTTGTATCCCCTACACCCAACTGGGCCTCAGCTGGGATGTGCCAAGTTTAACATCACTCTTGGCTGCCTCTTTACTGATGTGGATTCTGGTCCTCTGCACTGGACTTATCCAAGCACAGCTTCCCCATTCCTTAACAAGGCAGATAAGATAAAGAAGACTGCCAGCAAGAGAGCTAAGAGACTGCAAATCCTCACCCTCCTACACCAGCTAGTATTGCACACTGAAGAGTAAAAAGGCAGGGCAGGAGGATGGGGATGAAACCCTGTCATTACCTCTTCTGTTTGAGAGTGAGCTCTAAAGGCAATGTCCCACTGCCTTCAGCTCAACAGTGGGTGGCTTGGTCATAGCTAAGAAAGTCATTAAGGGATTCACCTCCCTGAGGCCTGAGAATAGGGTCAAGCTTCCTTCTGATGGGATTTTCTGCCAAGACATTTTTTCCAGGCAACTCCCTAACCAAAACAGTGAGCAAAACTTTCCAGAGACCCTGGTCTCCACCATTACAAACCAGATAAATGACAGTGACTCACCCAGAGAAGTTCACATGGATGGCATGCACACAGCACATGCCTACAAGGTATGGGCAGGGCTTATGCAAGTCACTCTAGGGTCCTACTCTAAGCAACCACCAGCTCCCCTGCAATAGCTCTAGAACTCATTGGTGAAAAGTGAATCCACAGTTGGAAAAGAGATGTCTAAAGAGAATAAGCTGCAAACCAAGCAGCAAGTTAGACCTACAAACCTGGGTTAATTTAGTGTCATTTCCACCCTGAAGCTTGAGGCACTACACTTTTCATTTCTAGTTGCTGTAGGCTTTGGATTACATGCTCAGCTCTCCACACATCAATCACAGCCCCTGCAGCTGTCAGAGCATTCACTGATGCTCCAAGCTCATTAACACCAGCACAGAACTGCAACTGTTCAGTCACAGCTCAGCAGGTACAGCTGCTACAAGCAGTGTCAGCTTTCAGTGCACTGCACTGTGCTCTGGGAGTGACAGCCAATCTCTCAGCCTTTCTCCAGTTCTATTAAATAACAACTCTGAGCCTTGGCCAAGGAGCATGGATGGCTGGGACAGTCAAAGCTGCTGACAGACACCTATTAGCTTCAGAATGTTTGGAGTAGCAACCAAAGTCCATGCTGAGTGTTGCAAAGCAAGCAGAGTAAGGGACTTCCTTCCTGGAAGCATTCCTCCAACTCTAGTAGCATACAACATCAGAGACCAAGTATCTGGAGTGTCTCAAAACAAAGTGTTCTGACACTAAAAGCACAGCCAGCCAGGCTTTTGTCCATTTTATAGTCCATTATTCATAAGGGTACTTAAAGTAATTATTAGTTTGTATTTGGAGACAAGTTTTGATGTTACTTTTAGTACTGACTTGGCTTCTTGACTTGACCCAACATTCCAAATTACATTTTACTACTGTCACATTTATGAGCCTGGAAGGCAGATCATCCACAGCTTCAGTGTTCTGTCAAGACTAAAGATTTTTATTGGAATACTTTGCTGTAAGTGTGTGCAGCTAACTCAGAACAGACAACTGAGAGACCGAGGCACCAGAACATAAATTGAGACACTGCTCCAAGGATATTCCATGGTTTGGTTAGCTGCTCATGTAGGAGATACCAAAAGCTTTTATAAGTAAGACCACATCCTAAAACTATTTCCAGAAATAGTCCGTTCCCAAAAGACAACCCAGCCATCCTGGGAAACTTCTGTCACAAACACAACATTTGGGATTAATGTGCAACAGAAGAATGTGGTCAGCAGTTGACTACTGGGCTGTGCCCTGGGACATGCTGAAGCCTGGCTTGGCACACTCATGAGCAAGCTGATGCCACAGCTGAGCCCACGTCCGGCCTGATGACAAAAACCATGGAGTTTCCCCTCCACTCCCCTCAGGAAAAGCTGACTGGTTGTAGGCCTTGGCAGAGCAAAGTGAAAATAATCTCACACCAGCAGCCCCATTGAGCCAGGGTAGTGGAGGCAGAGCTGCACCCCCAGACCAGACACGGCTCAGCTGTGGCTCACCCTCTGCCTCTGTCCACACTGCCTGCCCATGTGCCATGGCAGGCTGGCACATCCACTCTGCTACAGCCCTGCAGTGCTCACAATCCTTATGAAAGGAACAATAAATAGTGCAAGGCTGAGAGTCATCAACAGGAAAGCAAGTTCATGCAGAAAGCCTGGCATGAGTGGAACTGCACATTAGCTGTGGATTTTGTTGCTGGTGCTTCTCAAGCCAGAGAGGAATGCTGCAAGGATGTCACAGGTTTTCAGCCTGGCTTCAAAGACAACCAGAATTATTTCTTCTATTTTTTAATTTAGAGACAGGTACTGGAGCTACAACAGTTTACATGTAGCTGTTCACAGCTGGAACCAGCCATATCCTCTTCTCCTTATCTACAAAACCAGTGAGTAAAGGCTTGCAGTGGTTGACAAGCAGTGCTTTAAAGGAAAATAAACCACCTATGTTTCACACATGACTTGGGAAGTAGTATCAGCCAGAGGCCCCAAAGATGAGGCAGCTGTAGTGTACAGTCACTTTTCTCTGTTGCCAAAGAACTTTAGCACATTTTAAGCTTTTGCAGGGAAGTCTTTATTTCTCCTTTCATACTAGGAGAAAGCATTTCTGTCCAGAGCAACTCTTGAAAGTGATGCTACCTTGCTTGACACTGAAGCATTCCTTATCTTTCTCCCTTTATTAAAAGATCAGTTTACATGTCCCACTGGAATTCTTGGCATCTCAGAAGTGCTGCCATATTTCCAGATCAATACTGCCAGATACTTCAGAGTTTTGCCTCTACATTTGAACTTGGAACCACCACATCAAGTTTATCCAGTGGCATTTCCTGCTTCTCCACTCAATGCTTACATGCAATTTACTTGGATGTAAATCACATTGAAGTGAAGAATGTTTGCCTTCCAGGAACACAGTGCCACAACTCAGTGACCCACATGCTGCTTGCAGCCTTGTTCCATGCATGTCCTGGTAAAGGACAGCACATCCCCTTCCACCTCCTTACACTAACCCCAGCTGTGTTCCCATGACTATAAATCACTTTACCTTTATTACCACGGTCTTCACCCCAGGAGTTTTCCACTCTCCATTTTTCAAATGCATCTTTTTGCCCATCCTGTGACAAAACAAGCTGATGGTTATTCACTAGTAAAGGACCATTCCAGTTTATAGCACAACCCTTAATCCAGCACCAGCAAACCACAGAGCTCCACTCCCAAAAGCCTACAGGAAATGCTGAGTTTCAGACACTGGTTTCTTACTAACAGTTGGAGAAATGCAATGTTCTCAAATACCTTCCTTGCCTAAAATATGAGGAAATGTGTTTGAGAAGAGAGCCTTTAATATAAATTTAAGTTTTCTGGTGAAAATAAAAGTAAATCTGAGTTTGGACTTAACTGACTGGCAGAATTCAAGCAGCCTTCCCTGTCACCTATCAGTGACTTCATACTCAGAAGCAAGCAGTGTTCTGACTTGCACTGCCTGGAGTCTGCTCAAATCTACCAAGTATATAAAAGCACTGAAAACAGCTTCAGAGGCTGTGCCATAAAAGGAACTGTTGATTCTTTCAAACAGCCTTTCATGAGGAAACAGCAGGTCCCTTGAGGAACCAAAGTTATTCTTAAACTACTAAAATTGTTTTTCTTAATACAAAACCCAAAACCACAAACTGGAAAACACCCCACAGATCCCATGTTAATATCCAGTGGAATATTGCTGCATTGCTCCTATTCTGCCTTAAAAATAGGCCAGTCCCTAAACTGTGGCAAAGGAGGCAATTCTTGATGCTGTCAGCACCTGGGATAAGCACATTTATGTACATTAAGTTTTAAATCAAAAGTTGCTACATTTTACAACTCAGTTTATCAAAGCTCCTCTAGATTGAGTTAAGGTTTCATGTAAGACATGTTCCAACAAAGGAGAAACAACTTAGTCCATTTGGAATGTGGAAAAGCCTCTAAATGCAGAACTTGTTGCAGGATAATCTCTTTCAAGCTGTCTCTTGATTTTAGAGATCCCACCCATCAGATACTGACCTTTCACAGATCCTTCTCTTAATGAACTCTGCTCACATTTGATCAGTTCATGCAACTATACATTCAGGCAGGCAAAAGTGAGTTTGAAAATAAGGACCATAGACTGCAGCTGTCACTGAAGTGCAACCAGTGACTGGGCACAATCAACACAAACATACAGACTTCAGTCCTGACTAGACAAGGAAGTTCTGAACACTAAAACCCCATAATTTTTAGTGCCTAACTGAAAAACAATGAACAATTTCAAGGATGTGTTCATGCAACCTGATACACAAGAGAGCTCAGCATGCAGAACACAATAGGAAAGATTCTGTTGAGCTGTAAAAAAGTAACTCCAAAACTTTCTTATGACTAAGCAGTCCCAGCTCAAGTCCTCAAGCTTCAGAGCTCAAGCAAACTCAGTTATGTGCAAGCTGTTATTTTGCAAGCCAAGGTCACTTTGGACAGGAAGAGATCACTTCAAAGAGACTTTAAATAATGACTCCTCCTGGAAATAAATGGGAAACATCAACATTACAGATAACCCAGAGCTGTAAATTTTCACATGGTTCTTTTTAACTTCAGATGTGCTTTGTTATACTGCCAGGAGCAGATTCAGTTGTGGATCTACCTCAGCCTACTGTCTGCCACAGAGCTAATTTGGACACCAGTTTCCTAATTATGAGTAGGTCAGAGGGGTCACATGCCAGTGAGTTGCAGGAGGTTAAGGCTGTTGCAAAGTGCCTCCTATTGGCATTTTAACAGAAAGAGCTCCATGCTGTAAACCAACTGGACTAACCCAGGGAATTGGACAGGGTAGGAAGCACTGACAAGAGACTTCTTGCTCAGCAAGATACATCAGAAACTGCATTTAAACATGACTGTAGGTTTTCTGGTACCTTAAAAGTAGAGGCTCGCTTCCTTCTCCCTTTCTCCAATAAAGGTTTGTGGGCAGAAGGAAAGAAGTCCTTGACTAAAAGTTCTTGTAGAATTTTAGAAGCCTAAAATTCTTCCTTCCTTGTTAAATATTTATAGTTCTGAAGACTCAGACACAGAGGGAGAACAGACAACCTACAACAGACAACTTCATGTGCCAGGGTGTTATGGCACATGCTGAGCTCTACCAGAGCAGCTTACACACTGTGCATGAGCCCAGAACACACAAGCAAGCTGCCAGAATATTCAAACCCATCTGTGCAAGTATGAGAACTGGAGAAGAGACTCTACCTTCTCAGTGACAGCTGTCAGGACCATGGCATGGGTCATCAGCGAGTCTCCGAAGATTAATCGCTCTGCTTTGTTCATGTTCTTGACAGAGACACCAAACACCAGCTCATGATTAAATCTATTAAAGACACAGCAGCAACATTAAAAACGATGGATGGAGAATTCTTAGAGTGCCTCAGGGGGTCAGACTGCACTGTCCCAGGAGCCACTGCCCAGGCATACAAGTTCAACTATTTTTAGTGTCAAAAAAATTGGAAAAATGGAGCACAGGGGTTGGACCAAATGACCTTTGGAGGTCCTTCCAACCCAAACCATTCTATGATTCATTCCCTGATAAAAATTAATCCCTTTAGGAGTTGCTCTCAGCAGATGCTAGACAGTTCTAATGAATAACAACATTTAACCACTACTTGAATTGCATCTTTAAAGGATTCAGATTTTAGCTAATAAGCAGAAGCAAATTTCTGTTGCTGTTTGCATTACTTTTGGGGTTTGCAATCCAAAGTATGTACAAATTAGTTTCTTACACAGCCAAAGGCCTGTTTATGTCCTAGCCAAGTATCCCACATGGTTTTCTGTTTTCATCTTCTACTTACATATTCAGGTCATTGATTCCCAGCTTGCCATAGAAGTGCTTTGCAACATCACAGCCAAACCACACAGCCTGCAAACAGAAGGCAGAGTCATGTCTAGGCCATATCCCAGCGAGTTTCCCATTACAAGAGCTGCACCACACCAAACATGAAGGCAAACCAACCAACCTCGCCATCCTTAATAGATGTTGCAGCTAATCTCTTCAAGACATCCACAGGCTGGTTGTTGTAGAGTGTTTTCCTCCCTCCTGCCATGTTGCCCAGGTACTCCACTGTGTACAGCCTGTTGTATGGGTTCTGAGGCCGAGGATCATTCACTAGACAGATCTGACAGAAAACCAGGATGTCATAAATCAAGATGCAACTCCTAGGTGGATTTCAGAGAACTGCTTTTGTCCCAGCTGCCTGTTCCAAGCAAGTCACTCAGCTGAAATACCAGGTTTAAGGTTTTGCTTGGGTTTTGGTTTATAAAGTTCACCCCACAGCAGCTCTGGATATTATTCCTGCTCTCTGATGGCTCTCTTAGGGCATTTTACACCTGATTGGATCATTACACACTTTAACACTGCAGAATCTTCATGGAAGTGCAATATGAGCACAGCAACTGAAGGGGAGAGCACAGACAGAAAATGGGGAGAACAAACACAGGGCTACCTGTGACCCATGGGAGCAGTACTCATCCCACACAGTGCAGCTGCACTTGCAGCAGTGACTGGGCAGCAAAAAAGTCCTAGGAAGCAGCTGTCTTTCACACCTTGTCCTCCATGTTGAAGTAAGGCTTCACGTGCTCCTTGTAGAACTGGACCGGTGTCACAGGGCCATACTTGTGGTAGTTCTTGTCCTTATCCCGGAACTCCCAGCAGAAGGTCTCTGGAGGGTTGCCCAGGCAAGTACTCACTACTCTGAATACCTGCCCCAAGAAGCAAACAGCAGTGAACTTGCTGAAACATGCAGACCTACCTCTCCTACCACTGCAATGACACTGATGAATGGATTTCTCCACGTAAGAACCAACTGGTGAAATGGGATCTTAAAGGCCATCTTGAGAACATCAATAAAAGCACACAAAGGAATTATTTGCATCCAGCTCTGGAAATCTAGGTGTTTCAACAGTTTTGGGCTCCCCAGTTCAAGAGAGACAAGAGATCTGCTGGAAAGAGTTCAACAGAGAGCTACAAGGCCATGCTTTGAGGTCCCTTCCAACCTCTAACATTCTGTGATTCTGAATACAGCTGCCAAAAGCAAAAGCCAACACACTGTCCTGCCTCCCTCCAACATTTCATGAGTAATGCTGAAGCTCCTCCAACAAGAGACTTTCCCAGTGCAAGAGCAGCTTTATCAAACTGATTTTAGAAAGGCTTAAGCATTCACCATCACCTGTTCCACCAGGTAGTTTGCCCCATGCAGAGGCAAACTGGACCTTCTAACATGCATACAACAAAGCATCTAATCCCAATGTTCCCCTCTCCAAATCCCTTTTGTCCTGTAATGTTCATCTGAAATTTAAAGATGGGCCTTTGCTTCTTTTCCAGATTCTAGAGTATATCTTCTTCTCTTTTAATATATTTGACAATGTCTCAGCTCAGGGTTGAGCTGGCAGGTTATGTAATTTAAGATCCCTGCCTGCTGACTGTGACATCCTTTACATCTGGCAGCCTTCTACTGATTTTCAGCACAAAAAAAAGTTTGAGCAGATTTCAAGCCATCAGCCTCCCTGTAAGCCAGAATGTGAAACTGCACTTAATCATGACTGTACCTTCTCACAGGGCTTATCATAGGATGTGCTAACTCATAGCCTAAATAGATGACTGTCTTCAGAGATATTTAGCAGGGTCTGCCACAGGTACTCTGGGGATTCAATCACATTTAAACATTTAAAGTTTGAATCTGTTTTACTTCAGCTGACAGTGAAGCTGAAGCTTTGAGTATGAGAAGTCTTTTCCTTGCAAGGAACAGGTTACTAAGGGGAAGTCAAATCTCAGCTGCACCTTCTTCACTAGGACTCAACACCCCTGTGGTTTGTGCCAGCTTTTCTTAGCTGTCAGTCTTCACACTTTCCTCTCACTGACTTTTCACAGCAGAGAGACAGAAAACCTTTCCCAAAGCTGACTTACACCTGGAGCCAGTTTAGCTGATCTGTATGGATCCTAAGGCTCCATAAAAACTCACTTTGTGCTGACAATAAAAGGAGTGCAACATTCATGCTAAGTAACACTATTCGTGCTCAAAATACAAATAAAGGTGTTCTTGCTCCAAGCAATTTCAGAAAACAAGTGAAGAGTTTAATTATGGAGCTGAAGGGTGTGGGCTGGAGCTCTTACTGGAGGAACTCATACATTTATTTCTCAGCAAATATGTTAAAGAGCAAACAGAAATCCCTAAGCTACTATAAATATTTAATTTTGTGCAAACTGCACAAAAGGTAACATTTGCTGTGGATACACCCACATTACCTCAGATATCCCCAAGTGGTGAGAGATGAGGCCATGAAAATGAAATAAGCACAAAAGCCTAAAAGGAGAGCAGTGAGCAAGTGGGCTCCAGCCAGAGGAAAGAACATGGAGACAGAAGTCTCAAGTTAACAGAGGCAGTGGACCTTGGGAATGGCCTCCCTTAATTGTTTTGCCACCACACCCACCACAGGCCATCTTTTAGTATCTCACAAGCTTCCTCTATCAATAAATAAGCAGACATTGAATCTGAAAGGTGACTTACACAGCAACAACTAGAACCAAGATAAGGCAAAGAAATAGTGACTGGTGCTAAAACCCAAAGGGAATGAGGAGGGGTGCTGCTGATAAGGAAGAGTCTACAAAGGAGTACAGTAAAGGCAGAAAAATTCAATCACATGCACTGCACTGATTCCAACTTCTGACCTGCTGTGCACTGGTTTGATAAGAAGAATGTTTATACAGTTCTGGAGTGAATATTTAATCTTGTGCTGCAGTACATCTGCCCCATTTTTGGCTAAAGCACTGCCTCCCAGCGTGACAGAACCAAGATTCCTTATGCAAATCAAACTGCACCACAGAAACCCAAATTCTGCTTTGCCATGTACAGAAAGAGAGGCAAGGCTACATATGACCACATGGAATGAGGGGTCTCAAGCTTTTAAACCTGGTGGGCTTAATGTACACAGGACAGGTGCAACAATGGTGTTTATGGAAAGGAAATCCACTTAAGCTGCAAACAGTCATTACCACTGCAAGAGGAAACACTTAGCTCCAGAAAACTAAGCACAACCCTTTTACTGCCAGCACTTAATCAGCCTTAATGTTGGTCCCAGGATCTTTTATCAGGGGGCAAGAGGCTCTAAACAAACGAAGAGACATTTTGCAGTGAACTGTGTGTCATTGCCCTACAAATGACCATCTCTAGGAAGCTTTTGATGTCTGCTGTAAAATCCTCCAAGGGTTTTTGGGTGCACACACACTGTTTGTAAACTGCATTAATTAACTTTTGAACTAAGTTGCTGATTAGCAATATACTGGGGTAGGCTCAGAAAACAGAATTACTGCTGATCTTAAAGCAAACACTTCCTAAGAGTTTGTTTCAGTAACATAACCCAAGCAACACAACCCATTTTCTTCTTTAACCTTAAAATTAGATAAAGAGAAGCTACAGGATTTAAACATGAAGCTCAAAGATGAATTTCCAATAACCAAACCAATACATGAACCAATACCTGCATGTCAGTGCAACTGCCTGAAGCTTTACAGGAATTCCCCAATGTAGGCTCTGCCTAACACTGATCTTTGTTGGATGGCAGAAAAACTACCACAGAAACAAATCCTTTTGGCTTCTGGAGTCATCTAGTGACAGCCACTAAAAATCATTGGGTCGCTTTGCTTTTTATGTTTGAAAAAAAAAAATGAATCATTTAGGTTGGGAAAGACCTTTAAGATGAAGTCCAACCATTAATCCAGCCCTGAGGTCACCATTAAACCATGCCCCTCAGAACCACAGCTACATAAATTCACATATTTTTTTTTCTTTTTAATCCATGTATTTAAATTAAAACAGCCTGAACTTTAAAGAGTCCTTTTGGCTACTTAAGAATCAAGTATGAGGACCGCTGAATGAGAAAGATGGGTTCAGCTCACATGGTGTTCATCATGCAGAGCTCCCTTTTGTTGTTCTTTTCTGCTCTCTCGTGGGCAGTTCCTGCAACACCACTTTGTGCTGCAAGGTTTTGCACTCAAAGCTACCAGAAAAGCAATTTTTAACCTGCCTTTTTCCTGCCATGTGGCAAAGGCTGACAGACCACTACTTTGATACCTCTCAAGATACAAAATGCTGCTCTCCTACAGAAAGGGGCAGATGTCTGTAAAAGTCATAGTTCTGGAATCTATAAATTCAAGATGCATACCTGCAGGTATTAGAAGAACTCAGGAGATAAACATCAGGCCCCACTTCAAAAAATTCCCTTGAATATCTTCAAGCACAAAACATCCCTAATTAGGCAAATAACAGGCACTTGTTTTGGCTGATCCAATAGCTATAGAAAGAAATCTTATCTATTCCAGCCTTGTGTTCCAAGAAGATTCATGTCAGAGAAGTACATTTACCTCTTCTATCATTGTGTCCATTGCAGCACAGATTTCTCCTTTCATTGTTCCACTTTCCACCATGTTTCTTAGCCGCAAACAGTATTCTCTCATCTGTTTAAAGAGAAAGCAGGCTTAGTATAGGTTTTGTTCTAAGGGTGTGAAAGGTTTCAGGATTTCCTATCTGCTTGTTTCAAGCATCTATTTTACCCTTCATTGTGTGTTTTCAAAATTAAAAGAAAAGCCCTTTCAGAAGGCTTTGTTCTTAATTCTTAGACTTTGGACACGAGGAAAAATTTTGTCACAGCAAGAGTGGTCAGGCATTGGAATGTGCTGCCCAGGGAGGTGGTTAGTCACCAACCCTGGATGTGTTTAAAGGTCGTTTGGATGTGATGCTTGGGGAGATGGTTTAAAGGTAAACCTCATAGAGGTAGGGTTATGGGATGTGATGCTTGGGGAGATGGTTTAAGGCTAAACCTCATAGAGGTAGGGTATGGGACTGGGTGGTCCCGAGGGTCTTTTCCAACCTGAACATTTCTGTGTGATTCTCTTGTTAAAGACAATAATCAAGATAATGGAATGATTTAAAAGTAAACAATCCCCCCAAACCCCAGAAATTCACTAGCAGTTGCAACTCAATTACTATTTTCCAACCATTGATCTGAAGCTTACAGCCATGAGCTTTTTTGGGTCTCATGGTTTCCATAATTGATGCTGCAACATCCACACACATCACCACCACCCCTGTGACTCAGAGAACAGCCTGTCTTCATTCTGTAACATTTATTTTGCAATTCTAATGCATAATTGATCTCCTGGTTGATAAAAAGACTGGAGCATTTCCCCACTGCATGCAGAACTGCAGTAAGAGCAGCATGTGCTTCCCATTACTGTCACCATCCATAAGGCCTGGAGCAGTGAGTGGGGCTCCCTCAAGACCAGCTGGTTTGCAGTGTTCAAGACTAGAATAACATTCACACCATTTGTTATGCCTAAGCTCATCTCAGCTCCTGTTTTGCATTTTTTATGCGGATTTCAGCAGGCAATTTTCCCTGAATATGCAGCACATGAAGCAGAAAAAAACATAATCAAAGCCCACCGTAAAAAAAGCTTTAATTGCCTTTCTATTTAGCTACCTACAGTAGCATCTCCCCAGATCAATTCATTGCTGAAACTCAGGGAGCAAGCTTGCACCTTCCTTCAGACAAAGCTGCACAATTCTATACTGGAAGATGTTTAAGACTCAATGGTTTGAAAATTAGAAAATGTTTGGGTTTTTTTCATCTTTTCCACAAATTTGGCAGTCATCTGTAGAACTCTTGGCATAATGGTAGATGAAATGGTAGAATGACATCTAGATGACAGCCAGCTAGATGCCAAGTGCCTGTTTTGCAGAAGTACTTCATCAGCCACACATCAAGAATTCACTTTTTTGAAATCTGAGGCTTAGGAACAATTGCTGCTGAAACCATCTAGGGTACTATCAAGCTACTGAAGCCTGGCAGTGGCCATCTTCCATAAACACACCTTCATGGTCCATGCCTCAAGATTAACATCAGGCTTTGCTGAGACTTTAGGCTGCCTTTTGAATAAAAGTTGCTGAGATGCACTTAATACTTTAGTCAATAAAGAGATTAAGGTGGCTAGGAACACTTGGAGCAGGTTAATTTCCATCCTCTTCCCTTAATTACATCACCTCAATCAATTTTACCTTATGATTCAAGATCTCATTCATCCTTCTGGTAGCCTCTGTGGTATGAGACTCTGGGAAGTATTTCTTGGGGACAACACCATACTTCTCTAGAAGAGTAGTAAAACTCTGGGTTAATAATTGTCTTTTCCACACAGCAGATACTTCTGCTTAAAAGCCTAAAAGTAAAATATAACTGGAGTTTGTGCAGAGATTATAAGGGAAAGTCTTTTCTTTAAAACTTGCAGGTGTTCAAAGTCTACATTTTAATTTGTGACTGAATCTTGACCTCTGATCTGCATCCCACAGGCAGTCCCAACGAGTGGGATCCCTGAACTGCTCAGAATCTTTTAATTCAACACATAAAAGTTCTAAACCAATTAGTGCTAAGAAGTCCTTTCCCCCCTTAAAAAAAAAAATTACTTGAAAATTTAGCTCCTGAAATATCTTTTAAACCAGGACTCTTCTGACTTATTCCATGTATTTGATCTGAGGTGATGTGAGCAACTTCCCAGTTTCCTTTCCTCCTCAACATTTATAAACAACAGTAGCAGCTCAATTGCTTCCTACATTGCAGCACCAAAGATCACACCCTACAAGGCTGTGGATGTAACAGCAGCATCCAAAGTCATCTCTGCCCTGATTAAATATTTATAACAATTAGATGGGTAAAAAAAATCTAACCTCCAGGCTTCATAGAAACAAATCCCTTTTGTGATTCTAAACTTCTGTGATTGGCTTGTTGATTCACAAAGGTGTCACATTGTTTCACAATACAAACAGAAGCAAATTCTAGTGTAATTCAGACGTGGAGGAGCTCTCCTTAATCAGAGTAAGCAAGATCCCACTGAAGCTGGACATTTGCAGGACCAGCATTGCCACATTCCACATCACTTCCCTCTCACTGCTCTTTATACTATCTTTCTTCAGGCTGCAACTCTTAAGTAGCTCTGCTTCTGCCCTGTAGACACACCCTGGCCTAGCTACACTTGCTTCCTTACCATGTGCCCTAAAATAAATGCATACAGGGATATAAATAAACTGTGGGGAGTTGTTGACTGAGGTAAACCTCCTTACTAAATGGGAAGTCTGGAATACCTAATTGCTTCTGTTGATCTTCTGAGCTTCTATCATCAGCAGCAATATGCAAATATGTAGATCCCAGACAAGATTTAAGCCAGTATTTATAAATTGGCATAAAAAAGGGTTTTGGTTAAAAAAAAAGTAGTGGCATTCCCCATAGCAAGCTCCCAGGTCTCAAATTCAATTTCTTCTTTTGTTTCATTTCTCATCTCTTAACCCAACAGGCAATTTCAGGAGGCTCCTAGCAAGCAATTCTCTTACCAATAATGTTAACCAACATATCCCACTGTCCACCATCGTTTGTGGGGTTGGAGAGCAGGAACTGGACCAGCCTGCCTTCCACAGGCTCCTTTTTCTGAGCTGTTTCCACAAAGGCATTTAAGAAGTAATAACAACGTTCAACCTGGAATGGACAGGCAGGAAACAGAGGTTTTAAGTGTGACATTGTGCATTCATTCATTCTTGAGTGTTCAGTTCTTCAGAAGTCCTAAGTGGATGAAGAGGCCTTCTGCTCATCCACTGAAGTCCTCATTTCCCCTCTAGCATTCCAGGACTTACCCTATAAACATATTTCTGTCACAAACCACATATTTGGGAGCGAGTTAGCACAGTGCTTAAGGGTAGGGGAACAGGAAATGTGCAACAGAAGTTATGCAATGAACCCTGGCCCAAACTAGCACTAGAGTTGCTCTATTTCCCTTAGTGGAAAACAGCAAGCAGCAGCTCACTGATCAGTCACAAGCAGGACTGAAAGCTCAAGAGAAAGTGACAGTCAAGTTCCTCTGGGCCTCCTACAAGTGATGATTGAGGTATGCACAACACCTGAAAGAAGGCTTTTTTACTACTCCAAAACAGTAACATCTTCACAACCTTTACCACCTGAAAGTTCCACTTTTCTTGATTCTTATTTAAAATATGCATCTAAAGAACTTTCAGTTTCTTCTCATGGATGTTTTCCACCTGGGTTGCTAAGGTGACCCTGCCTAAAAGAAATTCTGTCCCAATACTAATAACTAATTGCATAAGCTGTCCCAAAACAACCTGTACCACTGTACCTTATCCCAGAAGAAGAGATAGGACTGGCTGAATTCAAACTCTTCAATGTTGTATTTCTTCATGAAAGGAAGACGCATTGCATTGAGACAGGAGAAGATCCAACATCTCCCTGAGAGATCAAAGTGCCAAGAATGAAACTGGAATGTCTGCACTCAAGAGCTGTGCAACATTTAGCTTTTCTTATTTAAATACAAGACTGATGACACAGTTCTGCCTCAAGCCTTTGGCCCGCTGTGCTGGCTGGGATAGTAAAGCACCAAAAAGCTGCTAAGGAGTTTACAAATCTTTTACTGCAAATGCAGGTGTCTCAACTGCTTTTATCTCAGAGTGCACAGCAGGGAGAGCAGGCAAGTACTGCAAGTCCACAGGCTTGTTATTAAATCAAGAGGATGCTGCAGGCATTCAATTTTGCTGCAAAGCCCAGCAGAAGGAGTTCAGAGGCAGGAGTGCAGGCAGCATTACATCATGCCCTCCCCAAATGCAAGAGCCACCGAGGAAGCGCAGTCCTCCATACCGACCCGCACCATTGGCTGGCAGCCAGAAAGCCCCTTACCGGAGTTCTTCTGGTTGGTGACGGGCTTGCCCTCGGCGGGCACGGCATGCTGGAATACCTGCACCGTGTCCTGCACGACCTGCCGCTGCAGGCACACCTCCAGCGGGTCGTTGCACGTCGCCACGTTCTGGGCCAGCAGGAACTGCGGCTCGGCCCGCAGGCGCCGGGTGAAGGCGACGGCCTTCTCCATGCTCAGCCCTAGGGGACAACGGGCACCGTCACCACCGGCCCTACAGCACCCCCCTCCGGTAATCCCCTCCCTCAGCACCCGGTACCGCGATAACCGCCCCCCCCCCCCCCCCCATTCTCGGCCCACTGCGCAGGTAACAGGGTATGTCTTCCCCCTCCCCTCCGGCAATCCCGTAGCCCCTCAGCCCATTATTGCGGTAATCGCCCCACACACACACACACTTCACAGACAGCCCCCACTAGTACCGGCTAGGGCCCGCCCTTCACCATGGGCATTCATGGTAGCGGCTGTGCGAGCTCCCGGCACGGAAACCGCTGCTCAACAGCCTGGCCCCCCACAGGTCGCGCGCCCAGGCGGAAGCGGCTCTTATAGCCCCGGCACCGGAAGCAGGAAGCGGGGCCGCGCGTACCGGTCCGGGGCTGGGGGGGGGAAGAGCACGGCGCGGGGGCGGGAGGTGGACGGCGCCCCACGAGGGACAAGCTTGCGGCGGTTGCGCTGCTGCGCGGGGGCTCCGACCCCTCATACAGCCAGTTCCAGAATGTTCGGTGGCGGCGCCTGAGGTGGCATGTGGTGGCCCCCAGTGGCTCCGAGATGCTGGCGGTGCTGGCGGCTGCGTGTGGCTCAGGTCCAGTTCTGCGGCTCTGAGCAGCCATGACTTAGAGCAGCTCTGGGGAGAAAGACTTGGGGATGAAAGCTGCGGATGAGCTGGCACCGTGCGCTCACGGCCCAACCCCAGCCGTGTCCTGGGCTGATCCCCAGCAGCGTGGGCAGCAGCTGGACAGGGGATTCTGCCCCTCTGCTCCTCCCTGCTGAGACTGCACCTGCAGTGCTGGACCTGCTGGAGTGGGGCCAGAGGAGGCCACAACAATGATGGGAAGGCTGGAAACCCTCTGCTGTGAGGACAGGCTGAGAGAGTTGGGGTTGTTCAGCCTAGAGGAGGCTTCAAGGAGACCTTGTGTGTCTTTCAGTACTTCGAGGGGCTGGCAAGAAAGATGGGAAAATATTTTTAGCAGGGCCTGTTGTGACAGGACAAAGGGTGATGGTCTTAGTTTAGAGAGGAGATTCAGACTTGATGTCAGGGAGACATTTTTTATGCTGAGGGTGATGAAACACTGGCCCAAGTTGCCCTGAGAGATGGTAGATGCCCCATCCCTGGGAAACACTCCAGGTCAGGTTGTCCAGGGCTCTTAGCAGCCTGCTCTAGTAGAAGATGGCCCTGCTGACTGCAGGGGGTTGGACTACGTGGCTGTTAAAGGCTCCTTCCCACCCAAACCGATCTATGACTCCATGATTCATGCTCCCTCAGAGCTGCTCCAGCCCTGGGCAAAGGAGGCTCCACTGGAGGCTCCCCATCCCACTGCTTGCAGTGTCACCCCCTCTCTGCACCTAACAGGAGGGTTTGAAATGGGCCTTGGCAGCAGGCAGTGTCAAGGCTGGGTGCCTGGGAGCATGAGCTGGCAGTGGCAGTGAATGGTGATGGCTCGTCCTGAGCACTGACAAATGCTGGCCAAGGAGACACTGTGGGTGGTGCTGCAGAGGCTTCCTGTTGAGTAACAGCCCTGCTCCTTCAAGAACAGTATTTGTCCATCACAGACTCAAATTGATTTACAGCACATTGTGTTTATTGATGGTATTACTAACATACCATTCTAAAACATGATGAGGCCTTAAAAGCTTGCCAGGACCTTGAGAAAAATGCTTGAGTGGCGTATTTGTTGGGAGGAGGGATGGAGAGAGGTCTTCCTGCCATCATGGTGCTGGAGCATTCATGTTGCCCTGAGGTCTGTTCTTAGCTAAGGGAGATGGGAGGTGCAATGGTAGTGCAAAGTGCCAGGCAGCTTTGACTCTGGCTAGCAGAAGCTGAGAAGTCTACAGGATTACTGGGAAAGGTCAGCAAGTTGGGTGGCTACCACCCCTAACACCCTGTGGAATGGCGCTGTAGAACAAGGCCAAGAAAGCAGCTGCCAGCTCCACACCACACTTAATTTGCAGTCATCAACATTACAATCTGTGGCAACCCAGTATGGATTCCTCTGTGGATCAGTCCAGTGCCCACATGTCTGACTGCACGTGCATGCCTTGTAGGCATAAGTGTAGAGGGTGAGATCTGGCAACAGCCCAGGCAGCTCCCCCCCAGCCCAGGAGTGCTCTAAGCAGTAAGTCAGACTGAACAGACACGAAGAACCATTTGTATTTTGAAAAGACTGCATCAACTTGACCCAAAATTCTTGTTTCAGTGCTTTATCTCAGCATCTCACTCAAGGGCTTAGTTTAGAAACAATGTTTTCTGACTGTGCACAGGAACCTTGTGGTCTTTACCTGCAGCAAAATGGAAAGAAATGAAAAATCACCTAGTAGATTAAATAAAATGTGATTTGAATTCACCTAGGCTGCATTCAGCCCCAGAAAGCTTTCAGCAGGCTGGGGATACACCCTTGGTTTGTTCCCTGATGCCTCCATGCAGGCATAGCCAGGACCCTGGGATAGCCAGGGCCAGGGCAGGGGTCAAGCTCTACTCCCATGGACACCTCTCCATGGTGGGGCCAAGGTGCAGCCTCATGACAGCCAGAATCAGAGCTTGGTAACTCAGTCTGGTGGGGTTGGGCATGCTAAGTACTGTTTTGTTTCCCATTTCTGCCAAGGCTTAAAGACAGAGGTTAGTTTGGAAGCTGCATGAATAAGCAAATTACTTACAGAGCTGTTTCACTTGACCTTTTGAAGCACTGAAAATGAAGAAAAAAAAAATCTTACTATCTTTGGTATTCCCTAGCCATAGGGGTATTTTTTTTTTTTTTACATCTCTTGCAAGTGGGTAATGCCTTCACCTTAGAATATCTAATATTTGATGTATTTAGTGTAATTCTAAAGCAAGAGGTAGTTTGTAGAAGTTCTGTAACGGAGGCAAGCAACATTGCAAAGTAGGTAGAAAAGGTAAAGATAGCCCAGAGCACTGCAGCAAAAAGCTTTCCATACCTTAAAAATTTTATCTCTTCGAGCCACAACTGCAAAGAGTATTGTGAGTGTAACCACCACAGCAGCAGCAATAACAGCCTCCGTGGGAAAAGCAGGCCTTTTGTCTGTTCAGAGAGAGGAGATTGAGGGTGTGAGAGATGAGTACAGTCATATAAAAGAGAATGTTTCACAGGACTGTGGAAGGACATATTTCTTTTCCCCATGGCTTGTCACTGCTGATTTAACTGTGCTCTCTCTGCTGTCTGCAGGCTGCCTCTGTGTGTTAGTCCCCTGGAGAGAAGGGAGCCAAGCCTGTATTTTAGTGAACTGGAGGAAGAATTGAAACGTTGGTCCCTGAAGGCGATCCCCAAGGCAACTCTTATGCATGGAAATAAGGGAGCATCACTGACACAGGTAACATTGCTTTCGCCTCTGTTCTAAGAGTGCAGAAATGAGAGGGGTCTGGGCAGTGGATGGCAAATGGGTGCCCAATGGGTACAGCATCACCTGTCTGAGACCTGAGTGTCCAACCCCAGCAAGGCTTCTGCCTCCCTGTTGTGCATAGAGCTGCAGTCTATTCTGGAGGACAACTTCTCCTGCCTTAAGCAGCTCTTTTGGCACTAGACAGAGTACTATAGTTGGAGTAAGAGGCTTCAGGTGAGAACTAAGGTGCTTTAAACCACACTTCAATGTGCCCTGCCAGTGTGGGAAGTGAGGCAGGGAGATGAGTGAGGCCACATTTGCCAAATGCATTTGAATAACAGATAGAGCAGGAAAGGCTCTTCCTGGTGCTGTGGTCCTAGGCACAGGTGCAAGGAGAGCTCTGTGCTGTTATTGTGCCCTCAGAAGTTAAGGTGGGTAGCATACCACACTCCACGTACACTTCCTAATACAAATGGGTTGCTATCATTGTAGAAGAGAATGGAGAGCTATTTGTAAAGCTTATCATTTGGCAGCAGCTTTGTTACCTTCCACTATCAGGTGGAAATCCTTTCTCCTGTTTCCCATAGAAGATTCCACCATACAGGTGTAGGTCCCATTGTCAGACTTCTGTACGTTCTGGATAGTGAGCTCAGTGACCTCGCTGGTCTGGTACAGCTGGTACCGATCCTGCTGCAGGATCAGGGTGGTGTTGTCCTTATACCAAGCTCCTTGGACTTGAGGGTTGGCTTTGGTATTGCAGCTCATGGTAACATCTTTGTTTTCTTCAATTTGGAAGGACTCTTCTCCACCCAGATGGGGAGCAACTGTTCACAGCAATGCAGTTCAAGAGGTCATTAGTAATGCTGCTCACTCTTTAACACAACTCAGCCCTTGTTCAGTGGTGTAACTCATCCCAGTTGTGCAGCCTTTCCTGATCCCCAGGAATTAGCAGGGCAATCAGTGGCAGTCACTCCCATAACTCCTCTGCCCTGACTTGTATCCTTGGCACGGAATCTAGGTGGAGGCAAGGACATATCCACAACATCTTCTTATTAAGGACCCACCCACTCCTATAAAAGAGGCATGAGATGAGGCCATAAGCACCACTGCAAAGGGAGTGTCTTATCACGTGAGCTATCTCCTCCTAAACACATTTTTTTCTTGCTGAAGACAGTGGAAACGGGTGCAAAACACCCTGCCTTCAACTAATGCCCAGACACTGAAGTGCTCAGCCCATGAGTTCATCCCACCCCAGCCACTCTGCACTGATATCCACCACTGCAACTCACAGAGGACATTCAGGACCACCGACACCTGGACAGACTTGTCCCGTGCCAGCCTGCACGAGAAGGTGACTCCGTTGTCGGACTCAGTGACTGGGGATATGCAGATGTTGCTGATGTTCACTTTATTCCCGTCTCTGAGATCCACCTGCCCATCTCCTCGGTACCAGAGCAGCTCCTCAGCCTGGCTGCTGTTCTGTACTAGACAGGAGAGGGAGACAGCAGGGGCAAGAAATGTAGACAGGGCAAAGTCGGCAGCGTGGTTATTTACAGACAGTTCCAAACCTGCAAAAGAAGGAGAACAAAGGCCCTAAGCATCCCAAGTTGTAGCCTTCCCACAAAAACTTCCCTGCTAGCTCCTCAAGGTTCTTGGCCTTGGAGGACAAACTGAGAGTTCCAGGCTCCAGTCTGAGAGTTATTTTCAGGTGGGACTTCAGTTTTTGAGGCAAAAGGTTGTTTCCATCACAATGCTTCCTTCAGTTATTTAAAATAAAAGTCAGGCTTGCAACAGACTGCAAGAATGGCAAAGCTTGCCCAAGGAAAAAGGTCTGAAACCCAGCAGTGACCATGTAACACACGGAGCAAAAGATCATCCTCATCCTGCCAGTCTTGCTCACCCTCTTGCTGCCAGTCACCACTGCAGCATACCTGTGCCCTCTGGTTTTGTGCCCACTGTTTGATACCCTGTTTTTGGCTGGAACTGAATGTGCTTGAGAATATCAATTAGTTAATTAGCTCCACAGCGGTATCCCGGCCAGTCTGAGTCTGGCTGCTGCTGCTGGAGTTGCACTTTGTGTAACACTCAAACTTCAGGTCAAAGTAAACAACCAACCAGTATGAGAAATAAACATTTGTAATGGGTGGAAGCTCTCGCTCCTGTGGCCTGTGTCATAGATTCATGAACTAAAAGTACAGCTCAGAATATAAAGGCAATGAAGTCCTGTGAATATAAACAAGTCCAAAGCTCCCTGTCTCTTCCCTGCTCTTCCCAGGTGGCCAAAGCTATCACACTTTTCATTGCTTAGAGCAGGTTTGAAAATGGTGACCTTGTCATCCCTGTGCAGCTGCTGCAGTAACGCTGGAAAATGCTGAAACTTCCCCATCCCTCTGCTCTACTACTCTTAAACTCAGAGACCAGTCTGCAGACAATCCTCTGGGGATGATCTCCCAAAGATCTGAAAGCTGGGATGCTGGTGTGGCACAATCACCCAGGGCACTGCCCAACCCTGGACAGTTTCACATCAGCAGGATGGGGCTTGGACAAAGCCACAATGGATTTTTTCCATTGCTTACCTGTGGCTACACCTGCCAAAAAGCAAACAGCAAGGACAGGCACTTGGTAGGGGACTGCAAGGCTGCTTCTCTGCACCATCTCGGAGGAGACCAGCTGGTGTCTGTTGGGAAGAGGGTCACAGCGTCGCTGCCTCTGCTTGGGGCTTGCAGGGGGTTAATTGCTTGCCCTGGCAGACAGGGCCAGGGTCACTAGGGAATAAACTGAGGTGATTCGTGTCAGGGACTTTTCCACTTCAGAGCAGAGCCAAAGGGATTTTACATTTCTAATCTCTGCTGCATGAGTTCTTTGTCCCCAGTCACCTGTCTGTCAGGGGAACCTGTCTCGGGGTTGTAGGGCACAGGACTTACCTTGGGAAGAGTCTCTGGAGAGGCTGCTTCTGCTAAGAAATGCACAGCTCTTTGCCTTCTTTATTTATAAGGTCTGAATTTTAATATTTTATGGTAGCTTAGTAAGAAGTGAGTCCATAAAACGGGTTCAAGGCCTCGTTCAATTCCTGTATTTCTGAGCTCCCAGAACACTGAAGAAAAGTATTTGCTGGGCTCTGCTGGCTCTTTTATGAGACTTGCTGAGGCAATGAGTAACTAATGGGAGTTCCTGCATCAGCTATCAAGACCTGCAGCCAAAAGAACACTTTTACCTCTCAGCTTTCTGGGTGTTTATGATACTGTCTCAAGCTGTAAGAAGTTTATTCTAGGTTGTCCCAGAGGAGCAGTAGTCCCTTCCTGCTAAAATCTCTTCACTATGTTCTCCTTTGACTGGAAAATGAGAAAATGCCCTGATTCAGACTTTGAACTTCTTGTTGGCACTGGAGAGAGCAAAGACTGTCCTGCTCACTGGTGTGTACCCCCAGGGTGCTCCTGTGGTTAGCTCAGCTCTGGGCACTCTGTGAGGCAGAGGGAGTGTCCCCCCAGTGCTGGGACAGCTGAGGGCATGGGCTGTGTGTCTGCAGGGGGCACAGCTGGATTTGCCTCTTTATACTTTAGCAGGATGATGCTGAACGTGGTTCAAATGATGGGCTCCTGGCAGCCTCCAGATTGTGTTCTCACTGCTGTCAGTGTCCCTGCAGGCACAGGACATGTCACTAATCAGGACTTGGCTCAGCAGAGCCATAAAGTGCATTTAATGAGCAGGAGGAGCCTGGGACACGTCCTCGGTGTTTCTCTGCCTGTATACACAGTGGCCCAGCTCAGCAATGCAGAGGTGGGCAGTGAGGGCTGGCTCCTGAGAGACCACAGGAGCTGCAGCACTGTTTATTTGTAGGGCTGATGTAAATGTGGATCACCTCTGAGTGTTTCTTAGTATGAAATGAACATGAACACAGAAAGTGTTCATTGCTTTACCCTTAAAATAACAGGAAGGCACTTCCCCTTAAAAAGACCAGCAGTGTACAAAAGTCCCTTGAAGAGACAGTGCTCAGCCTGTCTTCTAGAAAACGTCTAGTTTAGAAATTACTGCCCAGCCTTCAACTCACTTTTTACCTTCACACTCAATTTAAGAAACTTTAAGAAATAAATTTAGCTTCTTCCACCATTTTTGGAAGTTCTATGTCCTGTCCTTGTCCATTTGACTTATTTGTTGGCTTATGATCCAGCACAAACTGGTCCAGTACAGACTTCAATCAAAATGGTCTTCTTAAGAGTAAAGTGATCTTTGTGGTTTGGTGTTAAGCTGAGTTGAAACAGAGACAGAGGCAAAGGAATGGGCTTGGAGAAGGCTTTTGAGCTCCTGCCAAGATGTGACCCAAAGGCAGGAGAGTGTGGTGAGTTCTGTGCTCCTTCTGGTCACCGTGTTGCAATGATAGTTCAGGAGAGTAAGGAGGTGTTTAGAATAAATGAGGATGTAAAGAATGAAAGTATGGAGTTCAGGGGCAGTTTTCTAGAAATGAGAGTAAGGGAAGAGACTGTTAGACCACAGGTGGTCTGTGGTGGGCTTGTCGTGATGCAAGACACAACATCAAGTGGGACCTGGGAAAGATTCTGTCCCAGATTTGTGTCAGGCCTGTGTGATGGGCAGCAAGGTGAGCTAAGGTTCATCAGTTTGATGTGGTTTAAATGAGGGCAAGGGCAGTGTCCTGTTTTGCAATGGGCTTTGACATCTGCTGAAGGAAGAGAGACTAGAAAAGCAAGGTGCTACTTGGCCAGAGGCACTGGAAGGTGGCATTTTTAAACCAGTAAGAATTGCTTTCGCAATGGCTTTTTACACTTTTCTTTTTATACAGACTGTAATTATCTTGTGGGTGTCTAATTACTGAGGTCTAGAGTTCTGTGGGTTGTGTTATCTGCCTTTCCATTACGTTTAGGAGGGACGTAAACCTCATGTTCCAGAATGTAAAGTGCCACTCGTGACTCAGACTGGGATGAATCTCTTCCATGAGGCAGATGCTCCATAACTCTCCATGGCAAAGGATCCAGCCCTCTGGTCTCTGGTGTGAGGTGCTTAGATCAGGCACTGTCAAGGCTGGATTGGACAGACCATGGGATAGAGCCTCCACATTGGTTCCAGCCTGTCATCCTTATGGCAACACTGGACCCACAAACCCAGAATGAGAATGTTGTTAAATATGGCTCTGAGCAACCCCAAAGGGAATTAATTAATAAACACCAGTCTAGTCCAGGGTGTAATTCAAGCCTTAGAAACCTGAGAAGAACAGATTAAGAACATGATAGAGATTGAGCAGAAGTTCCTTTTCCATTGGGTCTTTTAACCTCTGACTCCAAACTTCACAGCTGTTTGGGTTCCACTTGGTTGTCCTCAGTGCCAGCAGGGTTAGGGGGCACAACTCATCATCCCCTGCATTTCCACTGGCAGAGGACAACTCAGTTTATATTTAGCACAGTTGTGAGGGCTGAAGGCTGCTCTTGGGAGTCCAGGGCATGGCAGAGTCTGCACAGATGTGTGGAAGCTGGGGAGTGTATCTGTGGGTAGGTTTGTCAGGCAAACAACGCCTGTATCATGGCCTTAACCCTGCTCCAGAAAACACCTTTCTGCAACAGTGCCTGAGGCTCTGCTCAAAGGCTGCTCCTCTCTTCCTACTCAGTGTGGTTCCCCCCACTCCTAATCCCTCTTTAATATGCACTGTTACATATTTTGCAACGCTTCCATTGTTGGAGAATGATTGTAACACCCAAACCCACTGCCTCCGCTTGCCAGATATCTGGGCTGGAAAGCCAGGCTGGCAGGGAATGCTGCCTGAACTTACTCAGCACTCCTGTTGACTCCCACAAAACCTGTTTTTCCCAAGGAGAAAGATTATAGAAATGTGGTGTGCCCTGATTTCTCAGACTCCCAGCCTATACCACACATATTTTCCACTGCTGAGAGGAACATATCTCAAGGATTTCTTTCATAATTTTGTTAATGATTCTGTTTTCTGATGATCCTTCTATAAACAGTCACCTACGATGCCGCTGAGTAAGAGATCTTGATTCTTGGGAAGGGGTAACAATAGTGCACTAAATCAGTGAATACCTTGCAATTGTAAAATCAATTGCCCAGAGGCCACGAAACATTCAAATTAAAACGAGGAATTAATGAAGGAACGGATCCTGAGATGAATAAAGCAAAAGAGAAGCCCTCAGGATGGTGAAGGTCCAGCACAAGCGTTGGACACGGATGCCATCTACTGGATACCCACCCAGCAGCTAGCAGCCAAGTCACCTCCTGGAAGCCCTGCAAGCAGGATCATCACCACTGCAGAAGCTCAGAGGCAGTAAACACTGCAGAAAGCTAAAGCAGCAGCCAGGTCTCCTTTGGGCTCAGAGGAGAAGGAGGATGCATTTTAGAGCTGGTAATTCCCCTCATGTTGTTCATCTGCACTGCAGGAAGTCCCCTGTGCTCCAAGTGATGCAACAAGAACCATATCCTGGGCTAACTAACTTGATGTACTCTTATTTCTCTTTTCGAAGTGTAGGTAAATTAGGCTTAAAGAACCTCGTTTTTCACTTCAGACAATTGCTTCCGGATCTTTTAAACTCTCCCTTTTTCAAGCAAGTGCAAGAAACAGAACCATGTTCCAGGAGGGCAAGTCTAACCTTTCATCAAGATGACTGAGAGATTTGCCAAGGTTTCCTGTGCAGTGAAGAAAGCAGCCAGGGACTGCAGAAACTCTCAGGACTGTGTATGAAAGCTTCACCAAATTGCTGCAGTGGGCACAGCTGTTACCAGCAGCCAGCACTGGCCCCCCTCTTTTCTAGACACTCTGGGTTACATCCAGCACTGGTGGGTGCCTACAGTCAGCAATCTTCACTTAAAAGACTAAGGATGGTCCTCTGGTGTGTCTGTTCTTATCCTGCTCTGAGAAATATGGTCCCAAATAACAGGGATTGTGAAAGGAACCTGGCATTAAATTAGCAATACAGGTCCCCTGCAGGAGGTAAAAGTGACTTATCTGTATTAAATTCCACTTAAACGTTGGCTCTTGTTGTTTTCCATCTGGGGAGTCCTGGTTAGTAGCTTTCAGCCTCCACACCTAGCAGTGCTGAGGGAAGTTAATGCCATTAACCTTTGCTTTGCACAAGCCACTCAGGAAACTCCATTTTTCTACATGCTCCAACCAGTTTGCAAGGCTGTTTCCTGCCTCAGCCACAGGGTAAGACTATCATAGCACAGATATCTGCCAGGTTCCCATCACTTGTTATTTTTTCCTGGACATAAAATATGTCCCTGCTGATGGGCTGGACTTCAAGGGAGTTTGTTGCTATGGGAAAAGAAAATTACTGAGGAAGACACTAAGCTGAGTCCCTGTTTCTTGCCTGATTTAGGTGCTCACTGATGGCCAGAACAGGACATTCCCTAACAGCATTCCCAGATCTCCTCTTTCAAGCCTGTATTCTGCTGTTGCTGCTCTGCAGCCTGGACCTCAGATATTTTTGTCTACCTAGGAACTTTCATCACCAGTGGGATTTCTTGGAAGTGCTCTGCTGGAAAGTCAAGTGCTGATTTGATCTTGTGAAGTGCTGCCAAACAATATTAGCAGTTTTAACTTCCCTGCTGTGGTGTGATCCCTCTTTCCTTCTGTGAGGAATCTGCAAGGACTGAGCTGCTCTCTCTTTCCAGTTCATGGGGAACCATTTGCTGCCAGTCTTCAGGAGGAAGCTTCACTCCTCTGTGGCTAGAACCACCACAGAAAGTTTTGTAAGGCAAAAGCCACAGCCCCTGAGCAATCACCTTATCTAGTGCCAGGGCTGCAGCTCTCACCAAGCACAAGTGCAGGGTAGAGCTGAGGAAGAGGAGACTTGTAGGTTAATCCCTAATGTACAGCCTTGCTAACCCAGGGATCTGGAAGGCAGAGCTCCTTTAGGTTGGTCCAAGGAAATGAGAAGGCTTTGTTGTTACTGGCTGCTGAACAAATGAGTGGATGACTCATCAGTCTTCTGCCTCATGCTGCTTTTATAATTGGGTTGCTGAGATTCCAGACAACTGGGCTTTTATCAGCTGAAAAGGGAAATGAGCTCAATTACTCTGTGTAAATCCAGAGCAATTTATTTGTAGACTGAGGACTTAAAGCTATGTAAGGGTGATCACTTCTGAAACAGCCAAATTCCCTCTTGACATTTCTTCTCCCTTTTGCTTTACGAACATTTTGATGACCAAGGTCTCTCAGCTTTCCCAGTTTAATTAGATCTGAAGCATCTTTTTGATGGATAATCCCTGCTCCCTGCTTGTCCCTCTCCTGGTGACTGCATGGTGCAGATGAGCCCCGAGAAAGAAGCCAATTTACTCTCCTTTTCCTCAGGGCCCTTTTGATGCCATACCACACTCGGCTTACACAAAAGTTTTCATCATCTGATCTCTCATGCAAAGGATCCTGGAATGCAGTGCGATGAAAGAGTTACACCACTGAGGGTTCCCCTGAAAATCACTTTTAAGTGCTAGACGTGGATCTCGTGTCTCCAACAGGAAATGCCAGAGCTGGGTAGCAGATGTGGACTCCTGTAAAGTTAAACAGGAATCGACAGGACCTGCTGTCAGAGATGGCCACTTCTAATGTTTTACGGACTGTGAAACACTTCTTGCAGAGTAAGCTCTTCTGCTTGTTATTCCTTGTCATCTTGCCTGCCTCCAAAAAGGAATTAGCAAAGATCTGAAGGAGGATACCTCCAAATGCTATCAATCTATCTTCTCATTACTTCTAAAGTAGCTTGTTACCCAGCAGCATGCAGTATGGAACACCAAGGTGTGTTAAATGTCTTTGATACCCCAGAGGTCTGATCCAAAGTCGTATCACAGTCAGGGCAGGCCACATGCACTTCCTCCAGGAAGCCAGGCAGCAGGAGCAGCACTTTGCTCCCGGTGAAATGCAGCCTGACCATGTGCCAGGGGAAGAAGCCACCTGGCTCCTTCCACAGCCAGCCAGGGTTGTGCTTTGTGGAGAGAATCCCGACAGTGCCCGTACCTCAGAGCGGTGCCACAAAAGCCTGTCGTGACACCCCTGTGAGGTACAGGTTGCATTGCCATGTGCTGGTATTTATGCTCCTTTACACAGTAACTCGATTTTGGGTCATTATCCAGAGCCGCTGGCCCGGTGAGCACTGTGATCAGGGCGGTCCCCTGCCCAGCTCCTGCGGGTGCTTTTGGGATACACCGAGCACAGAAAGCCGATGGCCGCTTTCTCCTGAGGGAGAAATAAAATCACCTCTTCGGGTATCGCCGCTCCCTCACGCTCTCTGCTTAGCCTTCCCCGCGCCCCTAAGGCCGCGAGAAGCGGGACCGCAGCAGGGACACGGACCGCGGCCCGAGCCGAGGCCGAACTGTGGCGGGGGCAGCGCGGCCCACGATGACGGCGCGTCCTGCAGGGGGCGCCACAGTGCTCCCCAGCACCCTACCCCCGCCGTGACGCAGCGCTCTCCGCCGTCTCTTATTGGTCCCTCACCGCCTCTCTCTGGCGGCTCCTCCCCCCAGGTCGCCGCTCATTGGTGGGCGGCGGTAGGAGTGCACGCCTGTGTGGCGGGGCGAGCGGTGCCACCGCCTACTGGTCCCGCTGCCCGGTGGAGTGGTGGGGTTGGGTGTCCGGTGAGGCTATGGCGAGCGTGGAGAGGGGGCTTGGCCAGGGGCTGCTGCTGCTCTTCTGTGCGCTATTGCTGGGCTCGGCCCGCAAGGTCCACATCAAGAAGGCGGAGGCGGCGGCGCCCGGCGAGACGCTGCGATACCTGCACTCGGCCGAGCTGGGCCAGGCGCTGCAGGCGCTGGCGGACGCGGCCCCCGCGGGCCTGGCGCGGCTATTCAGCATCGGCAGTTCGGTGGAGGGGCGGCCGCTGTGGGTGCTGCGTCTGACGGCGGGGCTGGAGCCGGAGCGCCCCGACGAGGAGCCCGGCGGCTCGCCGCTGCCCGGCCGGCCGCAGGTGAAGCTGGTAGGGAACATGCACGGGGACGAGCCTCTGGCGCGGCCGCTGCTGCTCCGCCTGGCCCAGGAGCTGGTGCGGGGCTGGGCGAACGGTGAGGAGCGCATCGGGCGCCTGCTCAACACCACCGACATCTACCTGCTGCCCAGCCTTAACCCCGACGGCTTCGAGCGCGCCCGCGAAGGCGACTGCGGCGGCGGTGCGGAGGGCGGCAGGGAGAACAGCCGTGGCCGCGACCTCAACCGCAGCTTCCCCGACCAGTTCGGGGTCGCCGAGCCCAACCTAGAGCCCGTGCCCGAGGTGCAGGCCCTCATCGCCTGGATGCGCCGCAACAGGTGAGTGCGGCCCGGCGGGTCCGACCATCCCGCCGGGTTCCCCTCTGCACTGCCACCCTGTGCTCTTAGCACCCAGCTGCGAGCAAAGGGAGGTCCCCGGCTCTGCTCCCTGCAGACCTGAACCAAATTTCAAGCCTTTGCTGTTGCTTCCTTGCAGGGCTTGTGGAGGCGGGAAAGGGTATTTCCAACCAATTTCTGCCCAGCCTGCCTCTTGTCCTGGGTTGGCCTTTTACCGCACATGGGAGCAATCCTGCACCTAGCAATTGGTGTAACCCTCCTGTGCCAGAGCAGTTTGATGGCCACAGTTTGCTGTGCATCTGACAGCCCATGCCCTGACCCACGTGGTCACCTGTGTGCCTCCTTTCAGCAGGAGCCCACAGCTGGAAACTTCTCATCCACTTTGTTTTGAGCTTGTCTGTGGGTCTGGGCTCTTGGGGCCAATAATGCTTTCACCATGAGCTGTGGGATGCTTCAGATATTTGGAGTCAAGTGTATGGCTGGTCTGTGTACAAACATGTTAATGGATCGTTGTGTTGAACAGGGCTGCCCCCCGTCTTTGTGGAAAATTCCCTTGATTTAGCAATAACATTCCGTGCAGCAACATTTCCGAATACAGGCTCTGCTCCTGTGATCTCTTCCCCTCTGTCCTCCTGTTGACACATGTGGGACCAAGCCCTAAGCACCCACGCTGAGGTGTTGAGGAGGAAACGAATGGTGGGAAGTTGCTGCGCCCAGAGTGGGGCAGCCCAGGAGGGGAAGATGGCACTTCTGAAACGCAGCTCTGGTTTGGGGCCTGGGGCTGCCCTTGAAAATACAGCAGCCAGGCTGAGCGCTGTCTCTTCATCTGCTTCGCGTTCTTCAGAGAGAGATGGAAAGTCCAAACCATGAGGGTCAGCATGACCAGCTGTTTTGAAGTTGTGCAGAAGAAGCCAGAATGCAGAGTCTGATCCCCTACAAGCCATGCCCTGAAACAAGCTGTGGTCCGCTTCCCAAAATGGAGACAGGGAGTGAGACAGAGAAGGGATGGCTGACAGACACTAGAGCTGTTGGTTGGATCCAACCAACACAATCTCCAGCATTGTATGTTTGCTCAGGTTTAGGGAACACCATTTGACTGGACAAACTGTCTATTAAAACTTGGTGGATGGTGAAGCCCATGGGGGAACTGCACCAGTAATAGCTTGTCCTGAGGATCCTTTTAGGACAGTTCTGGTGCAGCTGTTTGCACTAAAATCCCTGCAGACTTGGTGCAACTCAAAATTAGTTTCTAAGGAGCTCATGTGTGTTCCTTAATACCATTCTGAAAATACCTTGGACTTTTTATTGGTTGTTTTTCCAGTGTTTGAGATGGGATTTGCATGGAAGCCAGGGTGAAAGGGGAAGAATGTGATGCTTTGTGCATCCCTCTGCCTGGCAGCACCAGTTAATGCTGGTACAATTGTTAGTCTAAGGTAACCACTGATAGAGAAATCAGTAGGCAAACAGAGCTATTTGATTAAAAAAAAATAAAAAGAGATTGAGGGTGTAATGCAATTCGTGTGTGCTGTGTATAAAGCAAGGCAAAGGCACTTGTGACATTACCTCTGCTCAGAAACTGAATCCCATTTGTCTGAAAGAGAAGGAGAGTTCTTCCCCTCAGTGCTGTACTTGGTGGAAAGAGGAAGAGCAGAGGCAAATTACCTTTAGGGTTCATCAAAATGGCTATGCTGCCTGTGGTGAAATTAAAGTGTGATATAGGGCATGTCACTGTCTGTCTTCTGATTTGGGACATTAACAGCTCTGTCACACATCCAGGTTTTATTTGTGCAGGTCAGTTCTGTCGTACATACCAGGCATTGCTCAGAGCTTGACAAAGAGTCCTGTATATTGCTTCATGAGCAGGGCACTGCTTGTCTGTCACACGGTTTGAGAGCTTAGCCTTAGGCTGCAGCAGGAAACTTGTTTCATCTCTAGTAATGCCAGATATCAGTTTAGGGAGTGAGTAAACCAGTCCTTGAGAGTTGGTTTATTGCAAATGTCTGCTGACTTCTCCAACACGCTCCCACTCGGATGCTGCTCAGCCCTTCTGACGGTCCTGCTTGCTGTGTTGGAGGCTGCAGTTAACACGAGGGGACAGTCTCTCTTTTTGGCTGAAAGTAGCTGACTTGGTGGTGGGCAGATGTATATTTGTTGAAGTAGCCTTGGTGCAGTCGCAGCTCCATAGATGTTCTCCCTGCACATGGCTGGTGGGCATGGTCTGATCACTTCCTTTTCCAAAGTGTCACTACTGCTGGGCAGTTTGTGCAGTGAGCAGGTTTTGCCTCACTGATCCCAAGCAGAGGCTCCCAAGAACATGGCTTGGGTGGGAAGGCAGCAGAATAACTGGTTGGGTGGCTGTAGCCAGCTTCTTGTTGAAATTGTTCTACTGTGACTTTTCTTTCTTTTCCTTCCCAACTCCAGGTTTCTGCTCTCTGGCAATCTTCATGGTGGCTCAGTGGTTGCAAGCTACCCCTATGATGACTCTCCCACGCATAAGCCCTCAGGAATCTACAGTAAATCAGCTGATGATGAAGTGTTCAAATATTTGGCCAAAGCTTATGCCTCAAATCACCCCATAATGAGAACTGGCAAACCCAATTGCCCTGGTGAGGAGGGAGAGACTTTCCAAGATGGTATCACAAATGGTGCCCATTGGTATGATGTAGAAGGTAAGAGATGTAGAGTTGGTGAATCTCTCTTAACTGCTGGTTCACCTAACAGTGTCTTACAGAAATAGTTTCTTGCTCCCACTGAGAACTGCTGCCACTGGCAGTGGTGATTATCACAGAGGGAAGGATGGTGGTGAAGCTGTATTTTTAGCTTTGAATGTGTTTTAGCAGCCTGAAATGAAGGGAGGTGGCATCGTGGGCACACCAGTAAGTGCTTGATGACTCACAGCTTGGGAGTAGGGAAGAGATTACAGAAACTGGAGAATTCTTCCTGATCTTCTTAGATGCTGGAGAGTTATCCTGCATGTGGGAGGCTTCATTTGCCAAATGAACTCTCATTAGGTCTCTAGTTGGTTACTACATTTTGGTACAGAAAGAGGGAACTATTGCTTAAGGTATTAAACCACTGCCAGTATTCTGAGTATTATAACCTCTAAACTTGTAATTTTGTAAATGATTCCAGCATAGCCTGCTGTGAGACTGCAAAGAGTAAATGTGTGGTCTGAGCTAACGTAACTGCTCTTGCTGGAAATGGAGTAGGCAGCTTTTCTAGGAGCTGCTCTGCTGCTAGAGCTGTGCAGACTGTGACAACCAGTACAGCTTGTTCTCATCCACCAGCATGGCAGGGTCTAGAAAGGATCTGAAGTTCAGTCTGCTGGGGCTTCTAGGAAAGCTGATTCCTCCATTGGGCATTGAGGTGATCTGAATATAAGCAACTTACCTCCTGGTGCCTCCACACTGCTTGTGTAAAGGTGTCTGGCCCGGCTCAGCCAGGCAGTGGGCTGCTCTGTGTGTCTTGGGTTTGATGAAAATGGGATTTAAACAACAGCTTGTGATAAGATGCTCTTGTGGAAAGGCTCTGTGGGCTGGTGGAAAGAGAAATCTTGGACATGTGATTAGAAGTTGCTCCATTGCCTCACCAGTGGATGTTGGACAGCCATGGCCTTGGCAGACAGTGCAGAAACCTCTGTGGTGAGGACACACAGAGAACCTCTCATAAGTGATCTGAAGAAGTTGTGTTGGTGTTCTGTGCCCAGGCTGCCCTGCTTCCCCTGGTGGTAGGGCTGAGGGATGATGGCAGGAGTACTGAGCAAGTAGGTGTTTATCCTTCAGAGCTTACAGCTTGACAAATCCCAATAAGACAGCATCTTTCCAGAACACAGGCTTTGGAACTGACTCCTGTGTTAGCCCTGCACCCACCTTGCCTGGGAGGGAGGGAGGGGGATTTATAACTGAGTCTGAACATAACACCTGTATGGTGGAAGAGGAAGTTTTGATTTCAGTGGTGGCTGAATCACTCCCCAGGATTTCACTGCTCAAATAAGATGTTGTGTTCAAATAAGATGCAGTTTTATCTTTTCTTGAGCGGCTGTCTCCTCCTTCCCCCCCCACCCTGTTGAACACACCAGCTCTGATGTTTGCTGGCTCAAGGTTCACTCTGCTGCCGTGGAAAGTCCAGGAGGAGGAAGGTTTATGTAATCTGGTGAATTTGTGTATGAGGGAACAGGATATCCTGGATGATCTGTGCTGCCTTGTTCTGGTGGCAGTTGTTATCACATACATCTCAGTTGGGTGGTTTGTTAGCTGCAGCTCTGAGGTGTTCTGCCTTCACAATGAAGTGAGATGGGTGTGCTCTGAAGGGAGGGGGCTTCCAGAGCTTTGGGTCTGTGTTCCCCTGCTCCCAGTAAACAGCAGTTTTGGCTGCAGCATTAACTTTTTCATCCTTCTGACAGGAGGTGATACATGTGGCTAGTGGCTGTGACACTGGGGCACCAGCCTTTGCTTGCAGAGCAGAGGTTTCACCTACTTTCTTTTCACAAGAAGTGGCAAGGTGTGAACTCTTGGCTCTGTACTGCCATTGCTGTGGGTTATATTCTGGCTTCCAGCCTCGGGGGAAATAAACCCTTTTGCTGTGACAAGCCACAATCTGAGGCTCTGCACTGTAGGTGGTTCAGGGGCAGAGATTACAGGGAGTGACAGTGGCTCTCAGGATGGAGCACTGCTGAGGCTGGCAGAACTGTGTGATTTCTCTCCAGAGTGGTAATTTCCATTTTATTACTATTAAAGCTGAATATGTGGAGGCAGTCTTGGAGCAGTTTGCAGCCTGAGGAGTTCCCATAAAGTGTAACCCAGAGGAGCTGAGATCCAGGGAAGCACACAGGTGAACTAACAGATACCACAGAGGCCAGTACACGTGTATTTTGGTGGTGTGTGAAGTTACTGTGTCCCTTCAGGGCTTTGGGTGTTAACATTTGTTTTTAGTAGTAGATGAAGAGCAGGCAAAGGGGAGGCAATCGTACACCATGTGTGACAGAAGCAACAAAACCATGGTGGCTGCATTGAGTCATCTGACTCGTTCAGCTCTGTGCCAAGGACTGCTGAGGCTCATACTGGGACCAGAAGGGCTTTCCCAGTGATTGCAGAATTTAAATGTGTGGTAAAATGGGGCTGGGGAAATCCCAGCACCCTGTGGGAGCTCCTTGGGCTGAGCTCTAGAGATAACCAGAGCATGTGGTTCTGTGAACCGTGCAGGGTATGCTCCTGTGGCCTGCAGATCAGGTTGTGCCAGCAGAGATTGAGGGCTCCAGGTGAGCTAAAGCCAGAGAAAACAAAGAAATGAGAACATAATGTCTCAACAGGTGGAAATTTTCCTGCCACATTTTATCATGTGAAATCGACATGCTGGAAAGCCAGCTGCTCCAGGTTTCATTGTCCCACAGTTAACTGGTTTATGCTGGTGCCAGACCCCATTAACTTTTATTTGCATTTGCAAACAGTCTGTTAAGTTTGTCAAACCAAGGTGGCAACTACAAACCATTGGAGTAATTGTTAAGGTTAAGTGTGCAGAGGAAGATGGCTCTCTGCCAGACAGCTGAATTGGGCTTCTGCATTCCAGCTGCTATAGATAAGCAGGATTGTGACTGGGATGCTTTTTGGAGGCTCCTACTCTTCTTTCCTTTTTAATAAACTGGGGGGTTTTAACTCCTGAGTGGCTGGTTCAGATCATGAAAATACATTCAAGTCTGAGCTGGTTTATGGTCCAGGAGTTGCTTGGAAAGTGATTAAGAAACTTCTTAAGTCTTATCTGTGGGAAGGATATGCCTGCCCTTAGCCCAGTTCAGAAACCAAATTCAGTGTAACATTCAGAAGGGTATTGTGTGGGCAGCCTTGGAAGGTCTCATTATTTGCAGTCTCTTCCTAAAGTTATTTTCCTTGCTAGTTTGACTCTCTGATGTGGAAATGCCAGCAGTTAGTGGCATCAAACCCACAGCATTTAAAATGAGTGTTGATAACAGTGGGTGCTTGTGACAGTGCTGTGGTGGCCTCAGTTTCCTGGGCATGGCAGAAGGCACAGTGTGAGCTCTGGTGGAAGCTTTCAGCCATGTCTTTCTGGGATGTGCACAATGAGCTGCCCTTATGTGTTTAAGAGTTCTCAAAATTCTGTCCTTGAATCTTGAGGAAAGTACTGCCTCGGTGGTTTGAGGGTCTGGTGACTCTTTTCACATCTAACATGAACTGCTGGGTGGTACTGTGGTGGTGCAGCTCTTAGGAAGACTCTGCCCTCTTCTTTGAGAGGGTTCCAGGAAGGCAGCAGGGCTGTGCAGCACTGGACTTCTGGATTTGGAGGCTCAAACTTCAACCCACTCTGGGTTTTAATGATTGCAGGTTAATAGATCCAAACACTCCTCCACCTGTTTGGTGCTGCTGCTCACCTGGACTCATGCTAGGAGGCAATCAGGTCTGTCCCCAGAGTAAGCAACTTGTGCCAAGGATTTAATCACGTCTTTGGCTTGCTTTGTGCCATCTGCTCTCTGTAGAGCAGACACCACCATTTTCCTGCTTTAACTTAGCTGCAGGTCTCTTATCTCCTGCTGTCTGCTGTGATGAAAGCTGGAATTGGAGAGGTTTCTGCATAGTGCAGTTTGAAAATAGAGTCCTTCCTGGTTGGCCTGGAAGGCTTTTCCCGGCATGTGGTATATTTATGGTATCTGAATCCCCGGGCTTGACTCTAGGGAACTGCATTCTCCTGTTGCCTGCCTGGTTTGGGCTTGGCAAGGGGCAGAGATGTGGTTGTCAGTGTGAACTTTGCAGCACTTGTGCTGTGAGAGGTCTGGGGTCCTTGCCTAAAGTGTGGTCCTGATGCTCAAAGAGTAGGACAGAGCAGGAGATAGGTTTGTTCTGAGCAGGGACTAACTTGGCATGGTTGTAGGCTGCTCACTTTTGCTTTGCTTTCCTCACTGGTAAAATCGATCTGAAGCTTCACTGGGAGGTTGAAACTTTGGGCAGTGTGGGCTGAAAGACACCTGTGATTAAAAAAATGCTGGAATAAATCCAGCAAGTTGTCCCAGCTCTTACCCAAACAGATCAGTAGAGTAGAAGCCCTGTGGGACAGCTGTGGGTGTGCTTTTTCTCCTCTGCTCCTTGAATGTCATGCTGTGTACAGGTCTCTCTTTACACCTCCAGCTCTTCTGCATAGCCAGGAAGGGCTGAGCAGATGGTATATGGAAAAATACATAATTCCATATGCTGTAAAAATAACTGTCCTGCTCTGCAGCAGGGCTGTGTGAAGGGCGAATATGTGCAGCAGACCACAATCCAAATTCTCAAGCATGCAGTGAACTATTTTCTCAGGGAGTTTTACCAAAAATTGATGTAGCAAGCTCTAATTTAGTCTGTTGCTGCTCTATTATGAGTGAGCATCTGTCCTAAATTTCTTTGAGTGGCAGGTGAAGCACTAAATACGCTTCCTAATGGCTCTGTTTTACGTATGGATGTTTTCAAATGCATTAGTGCCCTGCTCTAAAAGATGGCTATAGGCTGGCAAAGTGTTTCAGTCTGCCTGGCATTTCCTGGCAAGAGCAGCCTGCTGTGGGTTACTTTTCTGAGTCTAGTAACAGGAGCTGCATAAAACTGAGTGTGTATCAGATTCACAGGCCTTGTTCCTCCAACCTCCTGAGTGGAGTTTGAGAGTTTTAAAGTCCTCAGACACTTTTTGGCCCCTTGTGCTGGACAGAAAAGTCTCTTTCCTGTTTTGATCTCAGCCCATGCACAAGCTGCAATGCTTTTTCTGGCAGCAAGAGACACTTGCTTTGTTAAAAAAAGAAGAGCTTTGTGTGCCCTTAGCAGGCCCCCAGAGGAACTGAGAGGAACTGGGATGTCTTTGATGTGGTACCATCCCACATATCTTCCCAGGGTTCAGTTCTTCTAAATCCTGCTGTCTGCTGCCAGTCCATCTCTGCTTCTCCCCAGTGCAGTGGGGCTGTTGAATTCAAAGCAGTGCTCCTTGGCTTTTGGAGACCATGTGTGCTCACACCCACCATGTTTATTCTGAGCCTCCTGTGCTTGGTGAAGTGCTGCTGGTAGCTTTTCCTAGGCATGCATTGACAAAGCCTCTGCAAATGCCAGGTAGTGCATTTGCATCGTGGTATTGATCTGTTCTGGTGGTTAGTTGGCAGCACCCTGGAGGGTGCTTTGCTTCTGAGTGATGAGGAAACTGCTCAGACAAAGCAGGTGAGGTTTACTGGCACAGCACTGACGTGGCACTTGGGTGGGCAAAGCAAAGGATGGGAGTATCAAGTGTGCATATCTGACAGACTTGTGTGCTGGGGTCCTGCAGGCTGGTGTCATGATGTGCCACAAGCTGTCTTATGCTTTCACAGAAGCACAGAATGCTGGGGGTTGGAAGTGACCTTTGGAGATCATCTAGTCCAAGTCCCCTGCTAAAGCAGGGTCTCCCAGAGCAGATTGCCCAGGATCATGTCCAGGCAAGTTTCAAATCCTTCCAGAGAAGCAGACTGCATAACCTCTCTGGGCTACCTGTTCCAGTGCTCCATCACCCTACGTCATCCTCCTGAAGTTTGCATCTGCCTCCTGCAAGCCAGATACAGAGCTGTTCCATGACAGATGGGCTTCTGAGAGCCACTTTGACTCAACTCATCCAGAAGATACCCATTGCCTGGGCCCCTGTGTCCAGCTGATACTGATGGGAGTCATTCAGTCGGTGTATGGAGGTCTTTGGGCTAAGTGGTCATAGGTGCTGCTGTGCAGGTTGGGATGGAGCCATCTAGGAAGTGATGGCAAGGCCATGGCACACCAGTCTGTCTGGATTGTAACTGAAGAAGGTTGTGTAAGCCAGAAGATACCATCAGGGTGCATAAAAGTTACTGTAGTGTGTTTTCCATACTGACACAACTGCCTGTTCTGGTGGTGGGAATGATCCTTTCATGTGGCCATGACATCTGGCTGCGGTCATGTGGTGGGACTCAGAAATCTGTTTCACAGGCTGGTGGTGTTCTCAGAATGCCCTTTCTTTTGCTATTGAAGATTGCTGTGAATGTTTAGAGGGCTGAATATTTGCAGTCTTCAGTAGCATGCTGAAGTCTGAGCTCCAGATTGTGAGTGTTGATACCTGAGGACCTCAAGTCCTGCTGGTACACGATTCATTCTTTGAGAAATGGGTTTGCTTGCTGAGGGTTGAAGGTAAACTTGAGCAGATGGGGTCAGGACACTTGCTGGAACAAGGTGACCTTTCTGATTTGTAGCAGTGCCTGTAGTTTCTCTGAAAGGTAGGAATAGCAGGATGAGCTTAATGCTGGGAAACCGCTCTGTGCAATCCTGTTTTCTGGTGCTCACAGAGGTTTGGCTGGTTTAACACTAAGCTAGCAAGCTGTCCCTGGGTACTGCAACACCCTTAAATTGGATTGAGACTGCAGCCTTAAAGAGAAAATGTGGGAGGAGGCTGGTGCTTGGCTGCAGGGCTCAGGTACAGGTTTCCCAGTTGGAGTTCCTCAGGTGGCCAAGCCTGTGTCCGGTTCTCCTCTTGCAGGACCTGGTTGCTGGAGGGTCACAGTAGTTCTCAGCAGTGAGGCATACATCACTGCCCTCCCAGATCAAGAGGAGAGTTTCCTGAATGTGACTTGCTGCAGTTCATTGCGTGCTGTCACCATATCAGACCTTGGCAGACTTTCTGTTCTGGCTGCTCTATAAAGATCAAGTAATGGAGGCCTTCAGATAAGGAGTTGGAGGTAAAGAGCAGCTGAGGAAGTAGAAAAGGGGAAGAATTGCTCCCATGTCATCCAGAGTTTGCTAAGATCTTTTTGAGAGAACAGCAGTGTGATCTTTGATTTCACTATACAGATTTGAGCTGCTGCCTCCCAGTCTGGTGTGTTCTGTTCTATCAGGCCTGAAGCTCATTCTGAGTGGAGTAACTTCTCTTGCAGGGAAACCTCCAAAGGTGACTTGAAGCAGATAGTGGAGGACTCAGCTGCAGTGATGTTCAAGCTCTGGTGTGTCTGTCCTGGCACACTGGATCTGTAGTGTCTGGAAGATGTCTTCACAGTAAAATGAACCTGTGTGCATTTCCAAGTGCTGTGCTCAGCTGCCAGAGCAGCAGGACCAAGGGGCTGTCATCTTTGAAGTGTCTGTGGCTGGTTTTAATGGCACAGTGTGCTGGTTACTGGGAGAAACAGAAATCAGTCTTCCCAGCACAGACTCTCACAATGATCTGATCTGACTTTTTTTTCCTCCTTAAATCGTTCACTCCAGAGCTAGGCATGGTGGTGAGATGGTGTGGGGAGCTGAAAAACAGGGAAAGCTGTGTCCTGGGGAGAGATGTCTGTATGTTGCTCTTAAGACATGTGTCTGCCTCGTTTCCTCAGGTGGGATGCAAGATTACAACTATGTGTGGGCCAACTGCTTTGAGATCACATTGGAGCTGTCCTGCTGCAAATACCCTCCGACCTCTGAGCTTCAGCAGGAGTGGGAGAACAACAGAGACTCTCTCCTTGCTTTCATTGAGAAGGTAGTGTGGGCTGGAACAGGACATGGGGGTGGCAGCTGTGAAACCTCCATGTCTGTAGTGGGCTGAGAGCTCCAGGTTCAGTTGCTCTTGTGGCTTTGTTTGCTGCATGTGGTGACACAACAGCTGCAGTTGCTGTGCAGAGGTCTGTGGCTACAAAGCTGACCTGTATCTCTGTGGTTGCACCACAGTTCCCACATCCTTCACGACAGCAGAGCTCTGCTCACAGGGGCCTCATGGGGTTTGGTGTTAAGCAGAGGGACCAATCAGTGCAGATCTGAGTAATGCAGAGTATGGGCTTGGTGCCATCAGTCTCCAGTGATGCTGAAAAGCACCAACACTGCTGAGAATCCTCTGCCAGGGTGTCTCCAGATGCTCATGTATGAGTTGAGTAGGGCACAGTTTACACTGGGAAGGGAAGCAGCTGCATTTTGCCCCTCAGTATGACTCATGTCCCTGCCATGTTTATATTGTGTGCCCTTGTTGATGAAATGGAGGATTTGTTGGAGAGGATCAGTTCTGAGGTCTTGCTGCCTTCCCAAGGCATGCTGGAATTCCTGTCAGAGAATCATAAAAATGTTTCGGTTGGAAGAGACCTTTGAGGTCATCTAGTCCAGCCCTTGACCTAAGAGCACCATGGCTGTCAAACCATGTCCCCAGGTGTCATGTCCACACGTTTCTTGAACATCTCCAGGGATGGTGACTCCACAACTTCCCTGGGCAGCCTGTTCCAATGCCTGACCACTCTTTCAGTAAGGAAACTTTTCCTAATAAAAAAACCTAAACCTCCCCTGCACAATTTTAGTCCATTACCTCTCATTCTGTCACCTGATACTAGAGAGAAGAGACCAACCCCCACCTCACTGCAACCTCCATTTGGGTAGCTGTAGATTTCTCACCATCTGGCTGAGCACTGCCTGAATCGTGGGCCCTTGGGTGTCTTTGCCTGGCATCTGCCCTGCTCTGCTGCATTTGAGGAGGGGCAGAGAGGTATTGCTGGCTGAGGACATGGTTTCACTGCTGTTGCCTGTCTTCAGTCAGGCTCTTGCATTGTTTTCCTCAGGTCCACATGGGTGTGAAAGGCTTTGTGAGGGATGCAGTCAGTGAAGCTGGCCTGGAGAACGCCACCATTGTTGTTGCTGGGATCGCTCATAACATCACAGCAGGGAAGTTTGGTGATTACCACCGGCTGCTCGTGCCTGGGACCTACAATGTGACTGCACTTGTGACAGGGTAAGGTCTCTGTGGCAGCCTCTGTCCACACTGCCAACTTGTGTTCCTTCGCTTCATTTCTTCCCCCAAAGCGTCTGGTGGTGTATGTAAGGGATCTGGCTGGAAGCTGCAGCAGGAAATGGCTCCAGCATAGAGCTGCAGCTGTGTTTGTTCACCCTGTGCCCCACTCCAGTGTTGGATGCACAGCGTTCCTGTCACCTTTGACTGCTTGGGTCAATGTGCATCTTCTTGGGCAGAGGGAGAAACCAGAGTGGGGTTGCTTCAGTAAGAGTTTGTGTTGTCTCAAGTCTAGGTGTGAACAGGCACCTGGGATAGCCCTGGGAGATGCCTGAGGCTTCTTCCCCAGCCAGTCTGTAAGCAAGATCCTCTGCCCCTGTGACACAGCAAGGGGCAGCAGTGTGGTTGGGTGCAGTGGCAGTGGGACAAGTCCTGTCAGCTTGTTCCCTAGTGAATCTTCGAGGTCGTTATTAGCATCCCAGTGTGTTTGGGCTGGGAACAGTAGGCTGGAGTGGTGGACAGGCTGCAGGTGGTTTTGGCCTCTGTTCTGCAGTCTCCTTGCTGAAGCCAGCTGTGCTTTTTTTTTTTTATTTCATTTTACAGCTATGCACCAGTGACCAAAGAGAACATTGAGGTGAAGGAGGGAGATGCAACAGAAGTGAATTTCTCCTTGCAGCCAACAGTAACGCCACCGGCTCGTAACGTCACGCAGGTCCCGACACCAGCTCCTGTCTCTGCCATCACCTCGACCCCTGTGCAGGAAGAAGTTCCCAGCCCAACCTCTCTCCATCAACCCATCCAGCCTGTGGACTTCCGCCACCACCATTTCTCAGACATGGAGATCTTTCTGCGGCGCTACGCCAACGAGTACCCCAACATCACCCGGCTCTACTCTGTGGGCAAGTCAGTGGAGCTGAGGGAGCTCTATGTGATGGAGATCTCGGACAATCCCGGTGTCCATGAAGCAGGTAACCTGGGAGGTCCTTTGTAGCAAGACACTAGTGACAGGCCGTTTGCTCTGGGAGATGGTGGGCACAGGGAAAAGGAGTATAGAGCTGGCACCTGTCTGAAGAGAGACCAAACTGCACCTTGCAGCGTCCTTTTTAAAAAGACACAGTGCAGTGCGTGGCACTGGTGTGAGTTAAAGTGTTGCTGGGGACATCTACACTGGTTTTGGAGCTCTGGGGACAGAGGGACCAAGGGACTTCCCTGAAACAGTGTTTGTTCTTTTTGAGTGTCATGGGAGCAGTAGGGTCAATTTTAGGTGTAAATGCCCTACAGCCCTGCAGAAGGGCCTGAGAGAGCAATGATCTGGGTGGTGACATGTCTGTAAGCTTTAGTGGTGGTTATATTCTCTTTGGCCATGTGCTTGCAGGTGAGCCAGAGTTCAAGTACATTGGTAACATGCATGGGAATGAGGTTGTGGGTCGAGAACTTCTCCTGAACCTCATCGAGTACCTCTGCAAGAACTTTGGCACAGATCCTGAGGTCACTGACCTGGTTCAGAACACACGGATTCACATCATGCCTTCTATGAACCCTGATGGCTATGAGAAGTCCCAGGAAGGTATTGCTGTCTGTGTTGAAACATCTGTGGGTTTTATAGCTCTGAGAACAAGCCTTGAGGCTCATGGTACCTCCCTGAGAAATCTGGAAGTCTTCCTGGAGCAGAAGTGCTTCTTGCACAGGGAGGCTGGGAGGGGACTGAATGTGTGCTCTGGGATGAGCAGATGGACCATGCATGGCAGGATGTGGGTGGCTGACTGATGCTTGAAGCTCTTGGAGATAGCTTTATGCTTCAGCAGTGCTACATGCTGCCCCTATTTGGGTCCCCTTATGGTTTGTGGCTATCCTAAGGCTTATTTTAAATCAAGACATTCCTTTGACACAGCTCATGCTTGCTGTGCTTTGTTCCGTGCTCTTAGTCACATGTGATGGGAGAGCCAGGCTGTCTGCAGAGCCTTGTCCAAGGATAATACAGACTTTTTATCATGATGTTGAAATTGGCAGAAACATCCTTCAGGGAAGTCCTTAAAACTGCGTGGCTCTTGCAGATTGGCAGAGCAGAGTCTGTCCAGAATGGTTTTTCTGGAAGCAGAGCTCTGCCTGGGTTTATCAAAGAACTTGTCCAGCTGGTTTGAGAAGGTGAGCTCTGAGGTTTCTGTGGCTTTGGCATCTGGGTGCTGGGATTATTGGTGGTTTGCTGCCTTTCTGCTGGCTGTGGCTTGCCCATGCAAACAGCCACTGGAAAAGGGCCCTTGGACACCTCTGTGCACCCAGCAGGCCTGTCCTGCAGGAGAGCATGGGGATCCCCCCACTCTGGGGTGCAGGAAGCCAGTGCTGTTGTGCTCTCTGCTGGTTTTCATTAATTGATAGCTGTGAGCTCTGTAGTAAGAGGATGAAGACCCTGCCTGGCAGTGGGGACTTGCACAGGTGGCAAGCTTGAGCACATGTTTAACTTTCAGGAGACAGAGGAGGCACCGTTGGCAGAAACAACAGCAACAACTACGACCTGAACCGGAACTTCCCAGATCAGTTCTTCCAAGTGGCAGACCCTCCACAGCCAGAAACTCTGGCTGTCATGACCTGGCTGAAGACTTACCCATTTGTGCTCTCAGCAAACCTGCATGGAGGTATGGCAGCCAAACAGAGCTCCTTCCTTGGCACTGGGAGTCAAGGGGTGAGAGTTTGCAGAGGGATATCTCTGTGGTGCTCTGAGCATGACCTGAGGAGTCTCTCTCAAAGAGCTCTTTGCCCTTGGCAGTGCTTTAGCATGGCAGGAGAGAAGGCAGCCAGCTTCCTGCATCAGGGATGAGGCCATTTCCAAAGAGCCTACACACAGAAAAAGGAGTAAACCAAACCTTTTGTTTGTGCTGCTGGAAGACAGATCAGAAGCTGGAAACAAAGGGGGAAAACCACATTCCCAACCACATTTGTAGGGAGTTGAAGGGGCTGTGGGGAGGATCCCAACCACTTCTCTGAAGGGAGGATGTGTAGTAGTGAGCTCATTGCCTGTTGGGAGATGGGGATGAGCTCCTGCTCAGCTGCTGGGAACATGATAGAGTGCTGTGGCTGGTGGAGGCTTTGTAGCATTTATAAAATGAAGGGAGCCAGATCTGATCCTGAGGGTTCCCTGCTTTGCACTGCATGACAGAACTGTGAAATTTGCTGTAATTTAATTATCTGCTTGGACTGATCTAAATTAAGTCTCTGCATTACAGCTTATTCCCTAGACAGTTTGTCTGCTGGCTGGTAGCTGTGGTAACTTGCAGGTGGGAGCTTGCTTCGTTTTGTAGTGCAGAAGCAGTGTGTGTGGGTATGAGGGGGCTGGCAGCTCTCCAGCAGCAGTGGTGTCTAGGGTTCCCCAGTGCTATTAGTGCAGCTTGCTTAGGGAAAGCTTCAGTAAGCCGAAGATGTTAAACTGAGTGCTTGCAGTAAATTCCAGGAGGCTGGAAAATCACAGCAGCTGGGCCACAGGCACCATGCATGTGCTAGGAAATTCCTTCCCTTGCTTTCTCTCTTCTGTGAAAGTGATTATAATGAGGTGGTGCTCATCCCTCCTGCAGGGAGGAGCCAAACCTTTGATATGTGGTGGCTTGGATTCACCTTCCCAGCTGGGTGTGGTCTTATCTCTTCCTGTGCCTTGTGTTGGCTCTTCTAGCCACTGGGTTTGACACTTTGTTTAATGCCAGCCTTGAGAAACAGGAGACCTGGCACCCTGGAGAAAAAGCAAAACTTCCTGTTAGGCTGAGGGCTCACTTGGGAAGTGTGCAAGTGCAAGTCAAAGCTTGTTTCCCCTGCAGGTTCTCTGGTGGTTAATTACCCCTTTGATGATGATGAACAAGGAATAGCCATATACAGTAAATCCCCAGATGATGCTGTGTTTCAGCAGCTGGCACTTTCCTACTCCAAGGTAAAGCTCCAACAGGGAAACAGGCACATCCTGCTGGGCTCACTCATGTTGCTGTCAGGAACCTCCTGAGCAGCTGATAGAGGAGGACACAGGTACTGTGGGTGTAGGTGCCTGGTGTTGCAGGCATAATAGAAGGATCCTGTGGGAGGCTCTTGTTCCATGGGTGGATGTCCAGCATGTTTTTTGTGGTGCAGGCACTGGAGGAGGAGTGCTCTGGGTGGGCATGGGGGCCAGTGCACTGCAGGGTGGTAGGAATTGCTGTAACCAGGCCGGGAGGAGGACAGGGATGTGTGTGAGCTGCGTGTTGGGTGCAGTCTGTTTGTGCTGCAGCCATACAAACACGTGTCAACATGCACCCCTGTCTTTGGTAACCCCAAGTGTGTGACTCATGTTAGAAGAGAAGTGCCAGTGCCTGTTGAGTGCAAGCTCAGTTTCACATGTTGCATCCTGTTTTTTTTTTTTTTCAGGAGAACACCAAGATGTACCAGGGAAGCCCCTGTAAGGATATGTACCCCACTGAGTACTTCCCACATGGCATCACTAATGGTGCTCAGTGGTACAATGTTCCAGGTAAGGTCAGCCCTAAGGCTTTTACACTCCTTAACTTCAAGTTCATGTGTGAGCACCTTCAAGAATTTAGTCTCATCAGTCACAAACTCAGCATTGGTCAAGCCCAGATTGCTGGGGCCTCAGGTGTCTTTTATGACTCTTCAATAATGTACCCAGATAAAAGTTATTCCAGGGGGAAGGAATTTATAGTGTCGTTTTTCTGGCTGTTAGCAAAATGGTTTCATAACATTTTACAGCTCTATATGAGCATGCAAGGCATTTACAAGAAGGGTGATTATTTGTCTGCTATTTTGTCATCCCTTTGAAGCTCGAATCTTGTCCTTTGTAAAAGCCTTGGCTATAAAATGTGTGCTGTGGTTTGTCCTTCAGCTTTCTCTCTGTCCTGGTTTGAGCTAGAATGCATTCCACCATCTGCTAGGGTTTGGTTTTGAGGTGGGGGGGAGTATTTTGAACTGTGGTACAACTGCCTTCAGGAGACCTTATCAAAGCTCTTTTTACATTCCTATTGTAGGTGGGATGCAAGACTGGAATTACTTAAATACAAACTGTTTTGAGGTGACCATTGAGTTGGGCTGTGTGAAATATCCAAAAGCTGAGGAGCTGCCAAAGTACTGGGAGCAGAACCGCCGCTCTCTCCTCCAGTTCATGAAGCAGGTGAGACTCTTGGAGCCAAGCAATTCCATGAGCTGCCTCTGGGATTTGCACTAAAGGTGCCAGCAGGAGCAGGCTAATCTGTGGGCTGAAGCAAGCGCTGCTTCTTGACTAGACTTGGGTACCTGCTCCACAGAAATCATTCCCATCCAAAACAGGTCTCAATTCCTCTCCCCTTCTTCTCAGCATACCAGAAATCTGTATGGAAACAGCAGCCAGGTGTGGGATTGTTATTTACCATACCTTGGTTCTCTCTAGGCTGGAGTGGCCTTTTTATGCTGTTCCCACCTGAGTCCATGTCTGGTGGTGGTGTTGTGCACCTGGGGCATGCAAACAAAGGTGTGGAGCAAAGAGTGCTGTGGTGGCACCCTGAGCCAAACAATTGCTCATTGTACTCATCAGGTGATCTTTGTCCACGCCAGCTATTGTGTCTAACCTGAACCTTTTTTGGAACATGTTGCTCCTCTGGGACTTCTGAACCTCTTGGGCTGGGGGCTGGTGGGATTTGGGTGTCGTTGCTCTCACAGCTATGGGGTGGGGTGGGAGCAGAGTGAGGACTGGCACTCAGCAGGGCTGTGGCTCTGTGTGCAGGTTCACCGTGGTGTCTGGGGGTTTGTGCTGGATGCTACAGACAAAAGGGGCATTCTCAACACCACCATCAGCGTTGCTGACATTGACCACCCAGTGACCACCTCCAAGGATGGAGACTACTGGCGCCTCTTGGTCCCGGGGAAGTACAAAATCACAGCATCTGCCCGAGGGTGAGCAAAGCCATGGCACAGGGAGCAAACAGCTGCATGAGTGACTCCCCAGACAGGATTAGTCCCTCTGTGTTTCTTTTGCCCTCTGGCCTCTGCAGAGATAGCAGTGTGATGCTACCTTGATGTCAAAGACTGCTCACTTGGCGCTGGTGTACAGTCCAAATCTTCCCTTAGTCTGGAGGTGGTGTGAGGAAGGAGCTGATAACTGAGTGTCTCTAGGGGAAATTCTCTTGCAAGCAGCTACTCACAGAAATTACTTCGCTTCAACCGCTGCCAAAACCTCTGTGTTACAGCAGCTTTACTTGTCCTGCCAATCTGTCACATAACCCTGCAACACCTCAGCAAAAAGCAGCTCAGTGCCATGCTGGACCATGAGCTGCCCACTGTCCTCTTACCATTCCCTTGTCCCTTCGAAATGTTCTTGCTCTTCATTTTTATGCTTCTGACATTTGGCTGGGGAGCAGTAGCAGTCCCATGTGAGTGTCTAGTCATAGAAGGAGATGGCTTGTTGTGGTGAGACCTTGAACCCCTGATGTTTCCTTATGCCTTAATTTCTCCTGGATAGGTATGATCCAGTCACTAAGATGGTGGAAGTTGGCAGCAAAGGTGGGGTACAGGTGAACTTCACTCTTAAGCGGACAGACATCAAAGTGGAGGAGGGCAAGGTGCCAGTCGTGAACACTCCAGACACCAGCGACCCCAACGAGAAGGAGTTTAAGACCCTGATCAAAGATCTCTCTGTGGAGAATGGCCTGGAGCGCCTCCTGCTGGCCTCCTCGGGGAACGTCTCTCCCTATCGATACCACCCTTACAAGGACCTCTCCGAGTTCCTCCGAGGCCTCTACCTGAACTACCCACACATCACAAACCTCACCAGGTGAAAACTCGAAGCAGCAGTGCCCAGCTCCTCCCTGCGCTGCAGCAGCCTGTGACATAGTGAAATGGCAAGCTGTGGATGTAGCGCAGAGGAGGGCAGCTTGTCCCTCCAGTGCCCTCATCCCTCCCCTGCCCTGTGATCCCTGAGTTTGGGGGAGATCTATGTGTAAGGGTGAGGTGGCAGAGCACTGGCTGTAGACACTCATGGATGCATCCATGAGCTTTTTTCAGAGGCATCGTTTTGCTGACTTAAACCCACAGTGCTGTCGGTTCCCCAGAGGTGCTTGGGACTGGCCAAATTCCTGAGTTTCTGCAAATATCTCTCCTCCATGTTCTCTATTTCCTTCCTTTTCCAAATCCCTTCTAAGACCCATTCCACTAAAACGTCCCAGGTGAAATCTGACTGACAGATCTCAGATGGCCTTTTTTTATTGTTTGCCTTCAGAATTTAATCCACTAGTGTGCCCTGTTTGACTTAGCCTGCCCTGAGCCACATGCTCTGCCTTCCTGCAGGGGACCAGCTGCTGCAGTCCTCTGCTTGTTTTTATGACCTGTAGTGCTTCCTTTCTGTCAGCTTCAGAAAGCAGAAATCTTTGTCCCAGGACTTCGGTTGCTTGTTGTCACCAGGCACAGTATGCTCATGTGCTGTCCTCACTGGTGCCAAAGCAGCTTTTCTCATCTGTAGCCTCTATTGTCCTTCCAATTGCATCAGCCCTGATTGTGTTCCCTGTTTTGCTTGCATTGGGTTTGCTAGCTTAATGTCATGGCTGAAGCAACAGCCTCTGCATTAGTGGGAACAAGCCTGCTTTTGTCCTCTGCTTCAGGTACTTTATAAATTAGTTTGATGTCCAGATGTATCCTGCTCTGAAGGAAATGAAAAAAACCACAGCAAACACCACTGGGAGCACAGAGGCATGTAGCAGTTGCAGATTTATCCTGATGTCACAGGCTATATGGAGATACATAGAGCATTGGGTGTCCTGTGTGTCTGTACCTGGATACATCCTTTCACAGATGCTTGTGTTCAAACTTGATGCTGATAGTGAATTCTGCAACCCTTCTCCCACGTGGTTGTGGTTTTGTGTGTTGCTGGTCTTTGCAGCCTCCTCATGGAGGCTAGCAGCTGCTCTTTTCCACACTGGGATTTCTCCATAGGCTGGGGGTAGGGCTGTGTTGCTGACCTGACGTGCTGGCTTCTGCTCTCTTGGCAGTTTGGGGCAGAGTGTTGAGTTTCGTCAGATCTGGTCCCTGGAAATCTCCAACAAGCCCAACCAGTCCGAGCCTGAGGAGCCAAAGATTCGCTTTGTCGCTGGTATTCATGGAAACGCTCCTGTTGGCACAGAGCTGCTCCTGGCACTTGCAGAATTTCTTTGCATGAACTACAAGAAGAATGCTGCTGTCACAAAGGTGAGGAGCCCGATGCAAGGCATCATCTTGGAGCCCTCCAGCTACATTCTGAGTAGAGAGCACTCACTGGGAGAGACTTTCCTTAACACAGGCTTGTGGCTTGCAGCGACCCTGTGCATAACTGGGAGGTGTTATGAGATCCATGGGGTGGGTGGGAATCTCTAAGTACAGTTCCTAGGATGAGATGCAGGCAACTGAGATGTATGGAGAATGAAGCCCACCAGTTGCACTTCATGTACTGTTTCTGCTCCTCTTCCTCAGCTGATTGACCGAACACGGATTGTGATTGTGCCTTCCCTGAACCCAGACGGACGTGAGGTCGCCCAGGAGCGAGGCTGCACGTCGAAGATAGGCCAGAACAATGCTCATGGCAAAGACCTGGACACAGACTTCACAAGTACAGCAACCTAGAGCAAAGCAGTGTGTAGTGTCCATGCAGCAATGCAGGCTGCTGCAGAAGTCTCCTGCTGGCTGCTCTTGGGCTGGGTGTAGTTGTTTAGGTCACAGGGGTCTGCCTGTCAAGAGAGCAGCATTCCTGCTCTGGAGCTTGGGCAGCACGGCTGCTGGGAAGCTTCCAAAGCTGGCTCCCTCTTACAGCTGGTAATTTGTAGCCTCTTATTTGCAAGGAAAAGACAAAGCAGAGGTCTTGAGGAATAATCCGGAGGTCAGACAATACCTACTGTATTTTTCCTGTTGATTTCTTTCAACCCCCAGTTCTGAAACATGCCCTCTGTTCAGGCTCCCCAGAGACCAATCTCCTTTTTTTAATGCTTTTTCTGGTTTCCATGAAACTTGCTTGCTGTATCCATAGCACTGTGTCAGTGCATGCCCACCCTTCCTGGGGACAGTGTTCTCTCTAGCCAGGTTTGGCTGAGATCATCGCAAATGCTTTCTTAAGAAAACATTAATTCCGTGGCACTGAGGACAGCAAACACCCAGGAAATGCCCCTGCATCACAAAAGCAAATAGCTTGGGGAAATAGTGAGGTCATATTTGTTTAGCTTTGCAGATGAATTCCTCCCATGGGCAGTGTGGACTAGGTGCTTTACTTAATCTGTTGGGTGTATCTGCTGAGATCTGACAAATAACCAAATGCAGCAGACAGGTTCAGACATAAACAAAGAGGTATTTCTGCTGGCTGCTCAAACAGCAGAGGAAACTCTTCTGAATTCCCTTTTCTCTTTGTTCTTCTGATTTACAGGCAATTTCTCCAGGTACTCAGGGACACGAGAGCCAGAGACCAAAGCCATCATGGACAACTTGATACTGAAGCATGATTTCAGCCTCTCAGTTGCGCTGGATGGAGGATCTCTGCTTGTCACTTACCCTTATGATAAGCCAGTGCAGACAGGTATGACTGCCTCCTCCAGGGCCTCACATGCTGCTAGCCTTGGGCTCTTCCTGCAGAAGTTCATGTGACTGTGTCCTGTGAGAGCTTTTTGTGCTGGTGGTGTTCTGCAGCCTTCTTTTGTGTTCAGCCCTTTGTACGTGGAGTTTACAGAGTGTTTAGTAAAGCTGTAAAGCCTTACAGGATTCAGCTAGGCATCAGAACTCTTAACTCTTCCTACAACAGTATTTAAGCATTTCCTCTGCCAAAGCCAATCTAAAGTCTGCTTTTGCTCCTACCCCTCAGTGCTGGAGGAAATCTGGAATGCCCCTCTAGCAATGTGTCCCTGTTTCATACAGGGGTTCAAATGGGAATCTTCCCCTCCAGTGACTAAGATTTGTGCTCTCAAAGTCTCACTTTCCTCTTCATAGTGGAGAACAAAGAAACACTGAAGCATTTGGCATCTCTGTATGCGAACAACCACCCACTGATGCACTTGGGCCAGCCAGGCTGTCCAAATAAGTCAGGTGAGTTTGGTTAAATCCTTTAGCCTCACTGTCAGCTGATGCTAGACTCTGCTAGGAGCAGACCTGCCTGACAGCTGTGTTCTTGCTTTCACAGATGAGACTATTCCTGGTGGTGTGATCCGTGGCTCCGAATGGCACAGTCACGTGGGAAGTATGAAGGTATTTCACCACAGCATGAGGTTTTCCATCTCTGCTAAACAAGCATTCAAAAGCATATTTGTTCTGATGGTCTGGGCAAAAATTACCCCACCTTCAGCTACACCTTGGAAAGCTTTTTAAATACCACCTCTTCTCTTGTGACTGTGGGTTTGGGTTTTGCAGGATTTCAGCGTTACCTTTGGTCACTGTCCCGAGATCACCGTTTACACCGGCTGCTGTTACTTCCCCAGTGCAGGACAGCTGCTCAGCCTGTGGACAGACCACAGGAAATCTCTCCTCAGCATGCTCGTGGAGGTGAGCCACAGCCTGTGGGAGGAAATTCTGACATGCAGTGAAGGTAGCAGGCAGGGGGAGAGGAGGAGAACAGCATGGAAAGGCTTTGTGGTTTGGTTGGTGCTGTGTAATTACAGACAGATAATTTAAACTGTATGAAGGGCAGATTTGAAAGGCAGCAAGTGACCAGGAAATGTGTTGACACAAGAGTTTGATTATGGGGGTCAGGAATGGAGAATGAGCTCTATTTTGAGAGGAAGATTAGATCTTTTCTTTAGTTATAAATGTGATGGATGCTTGGATCTGAACACGAAGTGTTTGAAATGCTTTATTTCAGGTTCATAAGGGAGTCCATGGGTTTGTCCAAGACAAGAGTGGCAAGCCAATTTCTAAAGCTGTCATTGTTGTTAATGAAGGCTTGAAGGTCTGTACTAAAGAAGGTGGCTATTTCCATGTGCTCCTGGCTCCAGGTCTGCATAGCATCGATGTGAAGGCCAACGGGCACCAGACAAAGCACATCAAGGTACACACTGGAGATGTTCCCTCCACTCCCAGTCATATAAAGGCATCTCTGTTTGGGCTCTGCTGAATCAGCTCTGTTTAGATCCTGCATGTGTGCCCAAGGTAGCTCTTTTCTGCCTTGATGCAATGGATGGAGATTTTCCCATCACAGCTGGGTTGTCTTCAGCAGTAGCTTTGCTTTCCACTGCACTTATCTTTGGCATCTGCCCAATGCTGCCCTGGTCAGCAGATGTGGAAGCTCTGAGATGGTCTGAGCTCTTGTGTCTTTCTGCAGGTCTTTGTTCGTCCTGATGCTCCCAGCTCTGTGCTCATTGTGTTTGACACAGAAAACAGGATCTTTGGTCTGCCAAGGGAGCTGGTTGTAACTGTTGCAGGTAAAGTGATGCTTTTGATCAAAGCTCTGAGCTTTGCTTTCTGTGCCTAGTTCATGCTGACTATGACCCTCCTCCTCACTGAAATGGAAAAGCCATGTCCTGCTTTCCCTTCTGAACACATTTGCCTTTGCAAACTGGTCTAAAACCCCTTGGATTTGGTGGTCCTGGTCTAGCAAATGAGAGGGAGGAAGCGGAGAGTATTGCAGGGGTCTGAAGTGTCCAGAATGGAATTTGAGATGCCTGGAAAGGGGAGAGCCTGTTTGTGTGTAGAGCTTTAAGCTAGGAGATCTTGCTCTTCCACACAGCTTGAGTGCTGTAAGTTTATTTTTGGGGTGTTTTTTTTGTTGTTGTTTATATAGTTTAAAGCCAGTGGTTTACAGAGATGCTCAGTGATGTGTGATCCCTGATGGTGATCATAGAGCAGTCCTGCTCTGGGAGCAGCTTTCTTGCATGCTATGTTTCATGTGGCCTAAGAGGAAGGAGCAGGGTCACAGCGCAGTGAGGAAACTGGTTCGACTGTAGAAGGGATGACAGATGGTGGCAAGCCTATGAACCTCTGGGGTGAATGTGGCATTGACTTAAATGTCTTCTCTCTGGCAGCTGCAAGTATGTCTGCTGTGGTCCTCACAGCCTGTATCATCTGGTGTGTCTGCTCAATCAAGTCCAACAGACACAAGGATGGCTTCCACCGCCTCCGGCAGCACCACGACGATTACGAGGATGAAATCCGCATGATGGCCACTGGCTCCAAGAAGTCCCTCCTGAGTCATGAATTCCAGGATGAAACAGACACTGAAGAAGAAACACTGTACTCCAGCAAACACTGACAACCCCCTCTGGGCAGGAGAGGAGGTTCCCATGGACCAGACCGGGTGGCGAGGGCGATCCCTGTGGTTCAGTTCTGAAACATTAGCTTGCAGGATGCGTCCTCCAGAGGTGTGGGTGGCAGCTCACAACTTCCCTCTGTTTGCTCTCTTCCTATGGAGGTGCAAATCAGTGGAGGTTGGAGGCTAAGGATGTGGCTTGTTACCTTTTTGAGTTAAGATCTGGAGGTTCACATGATACTGTTGGAAAGCCAACTTAACAGGGTGGCCACATTGCACTTCCCCAGCATCTCAACACCAGTGAACAGATGGTGGGGAAGTGCCCTAAGACTCGCATGGAGTTGTAGATGCCACACTCCAAAGCAGTTTCTCTACCTGTTTTGATTTTGTTTCCCCTTCTTGGGGGAAGCCAGGTCCTTCACTTGACTCCATGTTCTGCAGAACAGCCCTTGGAAAAAGACCAAAAAGTCGGAAAAAAAAAAAAAAAAAAGTCCTTGGTTCTCAGTTGCTCCCTTGGAGCTTTTCCCCACTCTGAGGTGCTGTGGCCTGCTATGATCTGCTGTGATTGTAGAACACCTCTGTGCTGCTGGTTCTGGGCAGTGACTTGGCATCCTGAAAGGTGGGGCAGATGACATCCATTCTTGATGTGAGCCTGAGAAGAGAGCAATTGTTGGGGCTTTAGTGAACTCTGACAAAGTTCAGCTGCTTGCCAGCTCTGCAGTACTGCTGTTCCTGACTTCTGGGGAAGAATGAACCTTTATCCCCATCACCCCTGGTTGCTTTTCATTTGTGTAGTAGACTTGGCCTTTGGGGTCTCATGTTAGTGTTACAGCAGCACAGTGTCTGTAAGAGCAACTGAAGGTTGTTCTGAGTAAATGGACAGACTGATTGGGGTGGGTACTGTAGAAAAGCAGGTGGTTACAGACTCCACCAGACCAGTTTTGCTCAAGTCCTCCACTACTCAGGAGGAAATGGTGAAATCTGACTGCTGCTTTGTTTTTTGAGCATTATTGGAGAACCCATGGCCCAACTTACCTCTTGGATTTTGAAGAAAAGCTGCACCATTTGCCGTTGTCCATTTAGAGAGCAGAGCACTTTGGAAACAACTTCACATCAAGCTCTGGTGGGTGTAGGCATCAAATTGGCCTCCTGGCTTGGCTCTTTTCTACTACAGCATCCCTGAAGTATGTAACAAGAGTTCCACCTGCTTGTGTCTCCAGCTGTGTTTGCTGCTGTGGAGCATGAGGGAGGGCTGAAGGGGAAGGGAAAAGCAGCCAAATTCTGGTTTGTAGCACTTGGCAGGGAGTTGGAAAGGGGAGCCACAACATTCATCCCCAAGACACAAGGGATTTGTGGGCAATAGAAGGGAAGAATGGCTGAAGTGTTTGATTTACAAAGCCTTTATGCATCTCTGATGTTTCTAGGTGGAAGATTTGGGTTAGAATAGGCACTTATTTCCTTGCTGCTCATTTTCTTTTTTAATTCTTTCACCACTGACCTGAGCTCTGGTGTGCAGGAGCCTGGTGCAGCGGTGTCTTAGGCATCTAAGTTTGCCCTGAGCTGATCTATTCTCCATCAGCCTGGGGAGGTCCACTAGTGAAACCTGCATATGGTGTCTGTGGGGAGGATATTTGCACCCAAATGTATGATGGGGTCTGTTCTGCAGGGCTCTAACCTGGTCTGCTTTGAGGAAGCAGCACAGTGGCTTTCCTGTTGAAGGCTCTTTGTGCCATGTCTGCAGGGGAAGGAGGTGACGTGGGCTTCTCTGTGTGGTAGATGCCCTTCCAGAACCACATGCTGTGGCTGTGTTGCTGTGCTCATCATCTCAGCTGATTTTGTGCAGCTATTTCTAGGGACAAAGATAACCCTTAGACACCAGTGTACCTTCTTGCTGTTCCACAGGGAATTGTAGTGCAAGAAATGTGATCAGATCTGGCTGGGGAGGTGTGCTGGGAGCAGGGAGATGAGGCTGAGCATTCCCCATGCTCCTGTCCTGCATCGCTGTGGTGTGGAATTGCTGCTTTTGTTGCCTCTGTTGCGCAGGAGCCATGACCATCTCTGTGCCTGCTCCCAGCTCATCGAGCAAGCAGGAAATGGGATTTGGTTTTCCATGTGCAGTAGGCTGCAGCACACCAACGTGCAATAGCATGAACTCTGCCTCATCTCCTGGTTCTTCCTGCTTCTGAGAGCTTTAATGAGACACAGCTGGGGTTTTATACTGAAGTGGAGTTTGCAAATGGCTCTTAGGACTCAGTTTGGGCTTTGTTTGCTGTGGAAGCAAGTAACGGACTGAGCTGGCCTTGCTTTGTCCCACTAGCAATAAAGCTGTGTTAGGAATTGACCTTTCCCTCTGAGAGTGCATTTTGCAGTTAGCCTGGAGGAGCTGCATATTTTTAAGGTGAGTGGATGTGAGACATTTTGCAAACGTGTGAAACTTTTCTACACTGCAGGACCAGGTGTGGTGTCCGGCTCCTTGCTCAGCCGCAGTCAGCGCTGGGGCTGTTTGTTGCCAGCGTGGCCAAGGCAGGAGCCTCACCCTCTGTCTGTCCGTCCAATCGCGGGACCGGGAGCCGCTCCCCGCGGCTTCTCGTCCCTGGCGTCTGTCGGTCCGTGCACTGTGCCTTCAAATGTACGTTTTTAAAAGGGACTTGAATCGCCTTTTCCTGGAAGTGGGGTGGCGTGAGGTGAGGTCGGGCTCTGCCCTTAGCCGAGCCCCCAGGTGTTTTTTTTTATCTGTATACTGAGATCAAATAATCTGTATAAAACTATTTTGATGTCCACCTGGATTGTGTTGTTCTTCCTCCAAGGGGCTGTGAGGGTTCGGGGCTGGGTAGAGGATGCTGGAGGGGCGACGGGGAGCGGAAGCGGGCGGCGGTGAGCGCGGTGCAGAGGGAGAGCGGGGGCCAGGCTCCTCCGGCTCGCTGGGGGGCGCTGTCGCGAAGTGCTGTCCGTCCCAGCGGGCGCCGCGCCTCCAGGACGACGCTCTGGCCTGCGCCTCTCGGCGGCGCGGTAGCGCCGGGCCGCGGCTGACGTTGGACAACAAAGATGGCGGCAGGGAGCAGCAACTACTGGGAAGGCGAGTGGGGCCTGAGGGCGGCGGGGACGGGGCGGCTGCGCGCTTCGGGGATTTCCGGGGGTACAGACCGGTCCAGGCAGGGCGGAACCGCCGCCAGGTCCCTTCTGTCCGCTTCTGGGAGGCCGGCACCGCCCGCACCCGGAAGGCTGTCACAGACCCTCAGCCATGAGGCGTCGGTGCCAGGCAGAGCCCCGCGGCGGGGAGGCCCCGGGGCCCGCGGTGAAGAGAGGCGGCACCTCGCGCCGGACCCTCGCGGTCGTGTGGGATAGGGCCTGTGGGAGTTTAGCCGTGCTCCCTGCTTTCAGCATGAGGTGCCTCCCCTTCTGCGAGGGCCCCCGTTGTCGGTCGCCCCTTCGCTGTGGGGTTCCCTTCTCTGAAGCTCCGAGGAGTAGTGAAAATGCAGCCCCCAAAGGGTCTCTGTGTGGGTTTGTGACTTCCCTCCCGCCCTGGGCCTCCATGTGCAGATCTCAGGAAGCAGGCGCGGCAGCTGGAGAACGAGCTGGACCTGAAACTGGTCTCCTTCAGCAAACTCTGCACCAGCTACAGCGGCACCCGAGACGGAAGGCGCGACAGGTATAGGTACTAGCCCGTTTCTTTACGTTTATAATTTGCTAAGTACTTAGTCCCACCTGTGGCTTTTATAGTTAGCTTCTGAAGCAGCTCGTTTCAGCAGCTTGTGGCACTGTGAGCTGGTGTGGGTCGTGATGCAAGATTGAACGATACTGACAGGTGAGTCAGGAAGGTGTGTGGGCTGCAGCAGGAAGGTCGTGAGAGCATATATCAGACTCCAGGTTGGAGCTGTAAGGTTAGTGTGTGAACTGGGGGTAGAGCTTTTTCATGCCCACCACATCGGCTTATTTTCAGCATTTTCTTGCATTAAACTAGCAGCAGGTTTCCAGGCAGTTCATTATTAGGGGAGTTCAGCCTTACGCCTCCCAGGTGGGCTGTTGTGGTATTTGTGATCCCTGTTTAAATATTAGGAACTGGAGGCACTGAGCAGCCGTGACTGGTTCAAGGTTGTGCAGGGGACCAGCCAAGTCTTCAGAAGGGGTAGCTCTTTCTTTCTGGCTTTCTCCTAAGATGAGAAGTAACAGGAGCAGAGAAAGTTATGTATATGTTCCCATGAACAAGATAAAAACCATACATGTGAATAGATACTCATAAGTAGTTTCTGTTTGCTTTAGGCAAATTCGTATTTGACTGAAGAATTAATACGATAAAACTTTTCAAGCCTTTCTAGATTATGGACCAGAGTTGGGGTGTTCCCTGCACTTCCACAGCACTGATTAGCAAGCTTCTCTGTCCCTGTGCACAACCTTTGAGAACTGCCATTCTTTGCTTATTGAGTCCCAACACTGTGTATCACTTGTGAGTGTGACTGATGCATGTGCTGATGTTTTTACGTATTTGATGTGATTATTGAACGAATTTTGAACCTTTCCACAAAACTTTGGTTCTGGAAACCTGAGAAAGCCTTAAGAGTGATGCTATTACTTGTGAAGCAGAGTCCTAGTTTTGATTTTTAGCTCTGTGCTGCTACTTGCCAGGTGATCTTGTTGATTTAGTATTTCTGGTGTCCTATGCAAATCTACTTTTACTCCAATTCTGGTAGCTTACCAAAGCAAAGACTAACCTCTGAAAGATTTTAGTGGTCGTGCTTCTGCTGGTTGGCACAGTAAATGTCATGCTACTGTTCTGTTATTCAGATGTGGCTTCTCATTGTGGTTTTAGTTTATCTTAAAGAGTGCAAGGAATGTGGATGGTGTGAAACTCTGAAGTTGTGTGGCTTGTATTTCTCTGTGGAGCACTGTTTGCTTAATAAATTAGTGGGTTGTCTTAACACTGGACTGTTAAGGTGTAATTATGTAGCTGGTGTAACATGCTAATAGTGCAGTGCTCCTTTCAGTAAATAAATAAATTGAGTTTAAAATTAGGGGGAGAATGGCACTGGCTTCAGAGCTGAGCTGCTAGCAGGCTACTGTGTGGTGTCAGGCATTTCTTCCAAGGAGATGCATTTTCCCCAGGTGACATTTGTTAAGTTTAGATAAAAGTTATGATAAGAAAATGGTAGTTTTTCTGAGCTTAATTCATCTCTCAAGGAAACCTGGGTAGTGGAGCTTGCCAGTGCTTGACAGTAGTGTTTTCTTATTTCTTGCAATCATGAAAAGATGATAGACTTCTCAGTAACTGTTCTGCCTCTTTTTTCCTTAGCTCTGACACAACTCCTCTCTTAAATGGATCAAGTCAGGACAGAATGTTTGAGACCATGGCTGTGGAGATTGAACAGCTTCTGGGAAAGGTAATTCAAGTTATTGTGGTCTCCCTTCAGCACCTAGGAAATAACTGCAATGCTGGTTTCTGTGATGGGTGGTAGGGAGCATCAGTGTGGATTGTTTCAGAAGGCATGTGTCTGTTGTTAGAGCTAGCTTCTACAACTTATGCACTGCAGCTTTCTCCCAAGAATGAGCCATTTCATGGGTTTGGGTTGGTTTTTTTTTTTCTTTTTCTTTCTCTAGCTTACAGGAATAAATGACAAAATGGCAGAGTATACAAACAGTGCAGGAGTCCCCTCCCTGAATGCTGCTCTGATGCACACGTTACAGCGTCACAGAGACATACTGCAGGTAACAAACTCTCCTCCTTCTTGCTTTGTTTGGAATAATAATTAGCAGGACTGATATCACAGCATGTCTGAATGTCTCACCAGAACCATAGAGTCTTAAAGAATCATAGGAGTATTTTCCAATCAAAACAATTGGAAAATCCTCAAGTCCAACCATCAACCTAAGACCTCCATGGCCATAAAACTATGTCCCCATGTCTACTCATTTTTTGAACATCTCCAGGGACAGAGACTCCACCACCTCTCTGGGCATCCTGTTCCAATGCCTGACCACTCTTTCAGGAAATAATTTTTTCCTACTATCCAGTCTAAACCTCCCCTGGTCCAATTTCAGGCCATTCCCTCTTGTTCTGTCACCTGATACTAGTGAGAAGAGACCAACCCCCACCTCACTCCAACATTTTGAAAGATGATTAGATCTTAACTTGAGTGTATTGTTTGTTAAACCGATCTCCTGTTTCTCATTTTGGAGTGGCTGTTTCATTGCAGGATTATACACATGAATTCCACAAAACCAAAGCCAACTTCATGGCAATACGAGAAAGAGAGAATCTGTTGGGATCAGTACGGAAAGACATCGAGTAAGTGGTGATGTGTGTTACAGCAGTGGCACTGTCCTTAGAGGGAGGAGAAGGCAGCTCTCCTCTAGCAGAATCCTTGGCACTGCTTATCCCTCTGGGCTGCAAACAGAGCAAATAAAGTTACTTAATGACTTTGATAAAAGTTGTGGTAAGATTTGGTTTGGGTGAAAAATAATTCAGTTAAATGACGACTTTATTATTATTATTGAAGTCATGATAAGATTCTATTTTGGGTTTGTTGGTTTTTTTTTTTTTTCAACTGAGAAGGAATTCCTGGGTTTAAAGTGACACTTTTGAAGCAGTGCCAAGTCACATTAAGAATGTCTGGAATTTTTCTGTTTGGTCACTTCAGAGTACCAAAGCATGATAGCTATGTAAATCAGTTTATTTCATCTCATGAAAACCTGCTGGAAAAGTATTTTTCAACTCTTTATCTTTTTACATTTTAGATCATATAAAAGTGGGTCTGGAGTGAATAACAGAAGAACAGAACTTTTCCTGAAGGAGCACGAACACCTTCGAAAGTAGGTGTCACTTGTTTCTTGCTTCTCTTGGAGATGTCTGACTGCTCTGGGGGACAAATCTGTCTTAATTTCAAGTATGGGTCAGAGCTTTGTCCTGTAGAGAGTGTCCACACTGGATGCCTTGCACTGTGTGTTCTCTGATGGTGCTGCTGCTTCTGTAACTGGGATGACATTTGTGGCTCATGCTGACTGTGCAGTGTATGCAGTAGGTAGTGGTCATGGTAGGTGTCAGTGATTCTGGCTTCAGGATCTTGTCAGCACTAAGTGACGTTTGTGTGTTGTCTTCACTGAGGTGTCACAAGTCACTTGTGACTCAGAGTTCATGCATGTTGTCCTCTCATCTGACGAAAGTAGAGGCTTTGTAGGATACTAACTGGGGTGAGGGTTAGAAAATGAAACAAAGTCTGAGTGATTCAGGTGTTTCTACTTTTAGTTTTAGTCAGACTGAGAGGAACCTTTTTTTTTCCCTTTTGTCTCTGCTGCATGTGTACAAAAGGAAGGGGAAGAGGCTAATTCCAAAATTACCTGTGCACTTTTGATTACAGCTAATTGGCAAATATTTTTTTGTCTAGATAACCAACAAATTCATAGTCTCACAGAATGATTTGAGTTGGAAGGGGCTTTAAAGATCATCTAATTTCATCCCCACTGTCATGGGCAGGGATGCTGCGTACTGGACCAGGTTGCTCAAGGCCCCATCCAATTTGGCTTTGAACATTTCCAGGGGTGGAGCCTCCACAATGTCTCTGGGCAACCTGTTCCAGTGCCTCACTACCCTCGTGGGGAAGAGCTTGTTCATAGAAGGAAGAAAATAGCATTTCCTTTTGATTCTTGTTGCTGGAAGGACATTAAAATATGGGTAGCTGCTTTGTGTGTTCCCATTCAGAGAAAGCAGCACACTCTGGAGGAAGAGGCTGGAAGGTTCATGGTTTCTAGGTAGTAAGGAGGTAGCAGTGATCTGCAGTGTCTGTGTTCCAGGCTGTAGTCATGCTAGGTGCCTCTCTTACACGAGAGGGCAGGCTTTCACTGAAAACAAATTAATAAATAAACAATTATCTGTGGCTTTCTCAAATGTGCTTTCTTAAAGATAACTTCAACTTCTGGCCAGAACTGCACAAAAAAGCTTTTACAGAGAAACAAACCCAGATTTTTTTCATTGTGGCTCACCACCACTTCATCCTCAATTTTCTTTAATACCTTTAAAACTTAGAAATGAATTGATCTAAAGCTTAAATTAGACTATTGTCAGGTTGATTTTTGTTAAATGTGTATGATGAGGAAATAAACAACTTGAATCTTAGTATTTTGGAGGTGGATATTACCTGAAAGATTGTACTTTGAAGATTCAATGTCAGTTAATCTGAGCAAACCTGATTGTTCAAGGTGTTGGGGTTGAAGTGTTTTGGTTTGCTTTATTTTTTTTTTTTTTTGATTGGGAAGGTTAATACTCACAGTAAATACTTACAGACATTTGGCATTTTGTTAAAGCTACAAATAAAAAACTGCTGGAGTTGTAAAATCTGTTTCTAAGAAGCTGATATTCCTCCAAGTGCATTGTTTTGAAAAGATTGGAACAGTGAAGAGAGGAAAACTTAAAACACTTTGGGAACATGATCTGTCAGGTGCCTGCAGAATTTGAGCTTAGCATTCATTGAGACATCATAGAATTGTAGAATGGCTCAATTTGGAAGGGACCTCAGCCTCCCCACCATGGGCAGGGACACCTCTCAACTAGACTTGGCTGCTCAAGGCCATATCCAGCCTGGGAGGAGGCATCCACAGCCTCCTTGGGCAGCCTGTTCCAGAGTCTCACCACCCTTGTACTGAAGAACTTCTTCCTAAGATCCAGTCTAATGCTACTCTCCATCAGCTTCAAGCCATTCCCCCCTTGTCCTGTTGCTAGACACCCTTATGAAAAGTCCCTCTGCAGCCTTCCTGTAGGATCCCTTAAGGTACTGGAAGTCTTCTTTTCTATAGGCTTAAGCCCCCATTAAAAGCTGAAGTTTAGATTGGAAAGCAGTAGGTTTAGACTGGTTAGAGCAGATGTTTTCTAAGGTCCCTTCCAACCTAAGCTATTCTGTGATCTGTTTAGTGTTAAACATACCAAACTCTAGCATGCTTTTAGGATCAAAACACATGAAAAATGGAATTAATTGAGATACATTCAGAAATAGTTAAACCATCTTCTAGGTGGTTATTTGGGAATGTCAAGACTAAAAAGAAAAAAAAACCAACAACCCCACAAACTAAAACAAATGAAAAAAAAAACCCATGACAATAAGGAAAAGGCAACCAGAAATAAGTGTGATTTGGGGATCTTTAGGAAGCAGGGCCAGAACTAATTATGGAATACTACTGCAGGGTGGAGATAACTCTAAGGTGTATGAAGAAATCTGGCATAGAAGCAGAAGACAACCTTGGCGAGGAATCAGAGCTTGCAAGATGTTCAAACTTTTTAATTGAGTAGCAGTAAGCTCAGAAATAGGTACTGGCAGAGGAAATTATTAGTGAGTTTCAACAGAGATAGCAGTTAATGAGCCATTAATGCCAAAAAAGCTGTAAAAGCTCACAAAAAGTCCCCAGAAATCTCCAGGAGCTGGCAGGTTACACCAAAACATGCTCCTAGGAGAAAGTAACAAGCCTTCATCCTTGCAGTGCAGGAGATGGTGGTGCTAGGCTGAGTGATAGGACTGATTGATGCATTGTCACAAAACCACAACAGTGAAAATTCAGATTTATTTTGAATGGTGGTGTGAAACATATGAAAAGAGCTTGAAAAAGGGAGATGTGGAACCTAAACCTTTGCGAGTGTGTTAGTGGATGCTGCAGAGTAGCAAATAATGCCACAGGAGCAGTGTATTTGGATCAAATGTTGGAGTGTTCACATGGTCTTGACCCTGCTTTATTTAATAATATTAAGTCCTATAACCTATTATCTATTTATTCCATCCTCTGGTAATGGAGGGTGTGTGAGCTCTTCTCCACTGCAGAGTACCAGACTTGTCTGTGAGCCTTTTTCTTTATGTGCTGCCATGTGAGGCAGGATGAACAGAAACTTGAGTTTACTCTTGGCAGCCTTTTCCATGACTGCTCTTTAAAAGTGTGCTGGCAGCCTGAGGCAGTATTGTTTGTGGTAGGATCTCACTTGGGAGGAAGAGGAGGAGAGCCAGAAAGCTTTTCTCCAAGAGGGACTTTGGAGAGAAGCTGAACCTCTGCTTTTTGCCTAAATCAGCCTTATTTTTCTGTCACGTTTTGAACATCATCTCTTCTGGAGGAAGAAGGAAGGTGAATCTGTCTGCAGTTTACTTTTGTAGGTAAACATAAAAAAGGAGGGGAAATAAATAAAATCTATGAGTACAAGATTTTAATGAATTACAGGATCTACCATCTATGAAGTAGCAAGGCAATTCCAACAGCTGAAGCACTGTGCAAGCCCTTGCAGTACACTGCTGTCCATGAAGCTGTGGGGATCATGCATCCATTTGGGTTTGCTTTCCCTGGGTGGGGCTGGCTGCTGTGTCAGTGCTGCTGGCACAGGGATGTTGTGCACTTCCACACTGGGATTATAGTGCTGCTGGGACAGACCTTGAGCTGGGAGAGTGCAGGGCACTCTGCTGCATTCTGCTGCAGGAGGGTTAGAGAAGGCTAATTGCTGCATTTCAGGGTCTGTTTCCTATAGGAAGGCTGAGGATGGGTTGTTTAGAAGGGCTTGTAGCCATGGGATGAGGGGCAATGGTTTGAAACTGGAGCAGGGCAGATTTAGGTTAGACATCAGGAGGAAATTCTTTAGTATGAGGGTGGTAAAATACTGGAACAGATTCCCCAGGGATGTGGTTGAGGCCCCATTCCTGGAGACATTCAAGGCTCTGGGCAGCCAGGGCTCGTTGGAGACTGCAGGGGGGGTGGACAAGATGACCTTTGAGGGTCATTTCCAACCTGATGTGATTTGTCAATCTGTGATTCTTCTCTCTTCAACTGAAAATTTTGCTGCTGGATCAATTAATTTATAAACCAGCTGGTTTTAGCTTTGTTGAGAAGGGAGATTTATCTAGAAATGTTACTGATCAGAGGTGGGAGGCAATTTTGGGATAGTTTTACCTACCACTGGAGAGAAAAATAATAATGGCTAAATTTCTTAATAAAAAATTTAACACCTGTTAATTAAAATGAGGCTGCATGATGACCTCAGATCTTTTGCATGGGGGATGCTTAAGGAAATAGCAAATCCAGAGGGATCATGTTTGTAGTTGATTTTTGCCCACTTGTTTTCTCTGATCCATGCCATCCACTAAAGATGTTTCAGCTTTGCTGTTTGTATGCTTCTGTTCAGGGAAATTAACGAGTCATCCTTTTTGTCTAATCCTGGTTTCCATCTAAAGGAAGCAATTTTGATGAATAGATCTAGCTTAGCATTTTAAAATCTGCTTTAAAAGTGCTGCCTCAGAGGAAAGAGTCCTGTCAGCTGGGAAGTTCTGCAGTTATTGATGAGTTATATTCTAAGTTGGCAGAGAAAGGACTAATGTGTTTGATTCAGTTTGCAACAGTGTTTGTGTGAGTGAAAATTATCCCTTCTGTCACTGCATGTGACTGAGGTATCAGGGGATACTGATGAGTTGTGTGAAAATTGATGAGGGCTTCCAAGGTTTAGATAGGAATTGCAGGTTTTATTACCTATGATTAATTCCTTGTAAAACTAGATGAAAAGTAGATCATTGGTGATCACCAGCGTGTGCTGTAGGGCATTTGTTCTGTCACTGTAAGGCTGCTGTATGACTGTTACTTAGCTCCAGTGCTCAAAAATCAGGCATTTGCCTTTTCTAAAAGAAGTGGCTGGTGGTGAAGCAGGTGCCTGTGCTGGTGCAGGTGTCATTAGCTGTGGTTTTGTATCCAGGTGACTTTTAGTAGCCTTCCAGTATTTGAAAGGGGCTGCAGATGAGCTGGAGAGGGATTTTTACCAAGGCTTGTGTGATAGAAAATGGGTAATAGCTTCAAACTGGAAGGAGCTTGGTTTAGATTAGACATTAGGAAGAAATCCCTCATCCTAAGGGTGGAAAACAGTGGAATAGGTTTTCCCAGAGAAGTGAAGGCTGCAGCTATGGAAGTGTTCAAAGCCTTGATCAGCCTTGTGTAGTACAAGGTTTCCATGCCCATGGCAGGGCTGTTGGAACTAGATGATCTTTAAGGTCCCTTCCAATCCAACCCATTCTGTGTTTCTATAATGACTGCATGTTCTGGTAAACGTTGCTGTGTAGGCTGTGAGTCTACCCAGCAGAAAAATGTTGAGCTTAGATGGAGTATCAGTTTTAAGTGATGCAGGCAGAGGAGATGAACCTGCTCAGTGTTCAGACTGGCTAAGGCCACAAAGCACCCCAGTGTGTTTTAAAATGTTTAGCACCTGGAACAGAGAGGACAGGGGTGCTAGAGCAGGTGGGTGAAAAAATTTGAAGGAGAAAATGAGAGAGCAAACAAATCAGAGGGATGTGGTCTGCCTGTGGAAAAGAGGAAAAAGGGAAGTGAGCAAAAGAAATAACTGGAATCTGCAGCACTTGTGTAATGGTGCCATTAGTAATACATACCTGATCTGGGGAGATGATTAGGATGAAGTAATCCCCATGTGGTGCTTCATATCTGTGAAGTGCTCTGGAGCACTAAATATTTGTATTACTATTGCATTTCATTATTCAGCAGAACTATTTCAAATTGCCTCTTGTCGTTTGGGCAGGAACGGCCACGTTCCGTAGAGAACAATCACCAGGAAACTGCTTTCAAACGTCATGATACAGCTCAGATCTTAACAGAGGGAGTGATTCTTTGGCTGTTGTTTTTCCTCCAAGTATTGATATTGCTTGCAAATTGTCACTTCAGTACTGATTTGCACAGAGTAGTCAGCTTAATGAGGTGCAGAGACACCTTGCAGGGGTTTGGTCACAGGTGTGTTGATCTTTTGGGAAAACCTGCCTACAGTTTTCTACTGGAATTTCATTTCCTTACCTTTGGTTATCCCTACTCTCTGTCTGCATACCCTGATTTCCATCCACTGTTCTGGTGCTGCTGCGGTTCCTGTGGATTGCAGGAGACCTTCAGGACTGGATTAAAACCAGAGAACTGCTGTAGTCTCCCCTTCCACCCCCTCCCTCACCTCCAATTGCAGGAGGAGGACACACAGATGCCTGGGCAGTAACTGCTCTGGCTGACACATGGGTTCAGCACAGCATCTCCTTCATCTTCTCTTGGAAAGAAGGAGACTGAAGGAAAACCAGCTAATTAAAAACAGCTAATTCACCAGTTTCTTCTTCCTTCCCAAGGTGTTTGGGGAAGCAGCAGGGAGGGAGGAGTGTGATGAGCCTTTTCCCTGGGTGCCTGCTGGCTGCGTGCTCTGCAGCCTCAGAACTGCTGAGCTCTGCTTTAGTTAAGTCCAGTAAGGACTGTTTTGGTTGGTTGTTTGTTTGTTGTTTTTTAATTGCACAACTTGCCTCTAAATTAAACTTTTTTTTTTTTCATGCCAAAGCAGAAGGTGGAGTTCTTGCTCTGTTCTCAATTTGGATACAGATTTTAACTGAAGCAGCACTTGACAGTGAATAATTTGCTTTATAGCAGTTAGGAAAACCCAAACCAGATGAGCTATGAGAGGCCAATGTGTGCTGTCCATGGCCTTGGGTTGGACTGTTTGCCAAGAAGCACTAGATGGGGTGGCATTTGCAGACCTGCTGTGCAGTACTAATGGAAGGCTGTGGTGCTTTGTCTCTTGAACTGGGAGATACAGTGCAAGGAGAGGCTGAGGAATCTGGGTAAAGACGTTTCTTTGCTGGCCATTAATTGCAGGAGCTCCAGCAATGGTGTGACATTGCTCTCCCAAATGCTTTTGACTTGTTTTATTCATTTCTGGAGTAAGGAAGTTTGACAAACTCTTGCATTACAAGTGCCTGTGCTGTGTTGTCTGCTGTAACTGCCTTCCTGACTGACTTGCCATTGAATATCCATGACATGGGCATTTTGGACAGGCCTGCATGCTCTGAGCAGCAGCACAAACAAAATAGTTTCCAAGCAAGGGATTTGAACAAAGAAGGATTTTTGGTATTGCAAAAGCTTACTTAAAGCTGCACAACAGCTTGTACTGTAATCCGTTTCAAAATAGGATTCTATTTTCTGTTTCTGTTCTATCTCCTGTTGCTGCAGAGCTTTCTTGATCACAGTTATACATCAGTGATTCCTTCTTTTAGCCTTATCTCTGCATGGCATTGAATGGTTTTATCTCCAAGCCTGCTGGCAGAACCTCTGTCTCTTGAAGATTGGTGGCAGAACGACACAAAGGTCACTTGATAAGTAGCTGGATTGGCTTCCCTGTAACAGTCCCAGACTGAATCTGGGACTTGGAAATATAATATACTTAGCTGCAACACCAGACTGAGCACAGCTTACTTCTTTCCTTATTTTCATAGTAAATACTGCTCAGTGAAGGAGACAGTTCATGCCTTCTGGAATAAAAGAAACTTCACTTCTTATTTTCTGACTGTAATTGTATGAGTGTATGAGCGAGTTATTGAAGTAGTTTAATGAGAATTTGGGGAGGTTCAAAGCTTGCAGGCAATGAAGGAGGATGCTCTCATGGGTATTGTTACTATTTATAAATAACTTAATAAAAGAATGCAAAAATCAGCCAAGCACTTCAAGATTTAAAAGAGGTTTTCCCTCTGAAAATAGCTTCAGCTTCATTAGAATAAAGTCAGCTATTGCTTTTCATCTTCCTGTGCTGTATTTAGGACTTAAACCCCCAAACCTACTCCAAAACACTAAACCAAAGATAATGTTCATCTCACAAAGTTTATTGCAATGTTTCCTTCCAGTTGGATTGCATTAAAAAGTATTGTAATCAATGATGACTGTTGTGGTATTGTAATGCCTCAATATGTCTAAAGTGAATGATGTTTGAAGAAAGATGGGGCAGGGAGGGACACACCAAACAAAAACCAACAAACCCACCCAACACATGCACAAAATGCAGCTTGGGGGCTTCCTTTGTACCTTCCAGTATAAAATCAAATTATCCAGGTGACAAAGGCTGCAGCCACACAGGCATTGGCATTAAGAACCTCAAACTCTTTGTTTGCTTCTTGTTGGTATAACATGGAAAGGTTTGTGCATGAACTTCCCTGGGCTCTTGAGAAGGAGCCTGCAGAAGCTATCTGAGGTCTTTGTCAGTGTCTGCAGAAACTGAAGGACAAATCTTCACAACACTCTGAAAGATTAGCTGATATGTCATGGACAAAGGGTGCTTGAGGCTAGAGCTTGGCTCTGGGCTTTACCTTAGAAACTCCACTGTGCCCTTCGTTTGGGGAGAGTAGGAGACATAAAACCGTATTTCAAACTTCAGAGCTCTGTCTGCTTCTGAAGTTTCTTGTTCATTTCAGAAATAAACAAGTCAGTGATGCATGTTTTATTTGTTTTTAGCTTTCAACACTGTTTCTTAACTAGGGCAGCTTCCCCGCCCTGCCCCTCCAAGGTCTGTATTGAAATTAGGACTTTGACTGGTGCTGAAATCTTTCTTACATGGGTTGGTTCTGAAAAGAACCAACAGAATCAACAATTGTGGAGTTTTACAGAATTTCTTTTGTGGAATCTGAGAATCATTTAATGTTCTAATGTGGCATGTCATTTTTTTTTCTGTCACTGTGTCTGTGTACTTCACTATTCTTTGAGTGCTTGCTTGTTATTTGCTATTCAAACCTCCAGTGGAAACCTCCAGAGTTGTTGAATTTAGTTTGATGGATAGTGATTATCTCTGTTTTTCTCCAATACAGAGTGTACCTCTGGAAAGTTCTCACATTACTGAATAAATGTCATTCTTGAGTTTATTTAATGGAAAGCTCTGCACTAATGCATCAGAATGAGGTTCTCCTCATTCTTGGCTGCTGAGTGGTCACACAGATATCTCTTCTGAGTGCTGCTTTACCAAGGTTTTCAGTCAGGAAAAGAGGAGGCTGAGGGGAGCCCTTATGGCTCCCTACAGCTACCTGAAAGGTTGGGGTGAGGAGGGAGCCAGCCTCTTCTCCTTGGTGGCAGGCAACAGGGCTACAAGAAATGAATGCAAGCTGCATCAGGGGAGATTTAGGCTGAAAGAGTTATCAAACATTGGAGTGGTCTTCCCAGTACAGTAGGGGAGTCGCTGTCCCTGGAGGTGTTTAAATGGTGTGTGATACTTAGGGACACTTAGTGGTGACTTTGCAGTGCTGGGCTGAAGGTTGGACTGGATGGTGTTGAAGGTCTCTTCCAAGCAGAGATGTTCTGTGGCTCTGTGGGTTTGATGAAAAGCATCAACTCCCATCTGCTGAGGATACATGCTTCCTATCAAACCCATGTCAGGAAGCAGAACTAGATCCAAATTTCTACTAAAGAATGCCATTTTGCTTAGAACCTTTCAGGGACTGTAGTTTTGTTGTCAAGTGAGGGATGCAGAGTGCTTTCCTCTCACTTGAGAGATTTGTTTATATGGAGTATAGTCGCACTTCTGGAAGGAATGAGTCTTGTTCTGTCTCAGGTTAGAAAGAGGAAGCCTAAGAAGGCAGTGAAATCGGGTCAGAAGAAAAATGTTGAGATCTTCCCCTGTTAATGAATTGCATCCTGAATTTGGATTGTAGGTAGTTTAAAGGTAGTGTGCACTTTAAATTTTGAACCACAGATGATCATTGTGTTGTGTAGTTAACTGTGCAGTTTGAAGAATCGTTTTCTGAACCTTAATGAACAGGCAGGTAGATAGTTGTGACATGAAGTACTTCAGCCAAGTCCTGGCTGGAAGCCAGATAGCTTTCTACATCTACCAACCCAACCCTCAAAACCACAGCAGGTGAAAATGCTGTTAGGAAGCAGAATAAATTTCTATTGATGTGTATTTGAAGAGTTTCATACTAAATTAAAATTGGGTTGTCATCTGAGGAATAACTCTCACTTCATTTCTATGTTAGCATCTCTGGAAATTAAACAAATATTAATTACAGTTGTTGATATGATGGGGCTCTCCTGCAAGACATTTCCCCCTTGGCTTCTCTTTTCTTGGTTACTTGGGATTGCATGAGAAGTAGAACAATTTCTTTTTTTAGCTCTGTCTAGCTGCAGTCAAACCCCACTGAGCTAGAAAAGTGGCACAATCTTTTGTTACAGATTATAAACAGTTTGTGTTTCTCGTGAGCTGTGCATCTGCCTTGTCTGGGTGCCCAACTGATCAGTAATGACACGTTGTCTTGAGAGAGCTCGTTTTTCATCAGACCAGTATTGGACATCAAAGGCTGCCTGGCCTGAGACTTTGAGGGGTTTTCCCTTTGGTGGAAGGGTATAATCCAAACTGTGTGTTTTAAACCAGAGGAAATAACAAACCCAGCAGTCCCCCCGAATGCCGGTTGTGCATGCCGCATGTAAGACTGAGGAAATGCCGATGCAGTCCATTAGCAGGTTACTGGAATCGTTCTGACACTTGTGGTTACTGATAATGACTTACAGTAAGGCCTGCCCTTAGTTCATTTAACTTTGTTCCTATGGGTAATATGGAGCAATTATATGGGAGGGTCAATCTATCCAGGAACTCTTCCCACCATGAATAGAGAGCATCTAGAATCCTCTTTATGGGGCTGGCGGTGCCATCTTGGCACTGAGTTTGTGCTTACTAATAGGCAACCAGCTGCTGCACTTCATTTAGAAGGTAGGAGCTGTTTTCTTTTTCAGTTTTTAACTTCATTCTTTGGGTAAACTCCATACTGAGCAGGCTCCTATTTCCTTGTAGATTTGCTTTAAAGGAAGAAGCAGGGCTGGTTGCTCCCCCCTCTTGGGGCTCTCATACATCAGGCACTCTCCCCAGTAGTCTTCCTATCTGCCAAAGAGCTTTCTTGGCTCTTAACTCCTCTTTTTGCATAAACATTTCTTTGTTGACAAGTCTAAGACAAGTCCATGGAGTTCAGTGGAGGTGCAGACTGTAATTTTGGAAGTCCAGGAGAAACAACCTGTTGATGTTCTCAAACCTCTGAAGGTGGATCCCTGTATTCAGGGATCTCCCCACAAAGGGCGAGCATCCCTTGGTATTTGCTTGCATTAAATTGTTCTTTAAACTGAGTTAGAGCAACTAATCTTTTCAGTGGTTGTGGTGCACATGTGGACATGTTTGCAGATGTTAGACAGCTGCAAAGAAAGTAATTGTGTTAGATTATCTTAAAACCCAATTGCTGGAATTGATAAGCTGTCAAAGTATCTACTTAGCTTTAGTATTTACAAAGGTCAGTGATGTAGCTGGGAGTCCAGTTGTCAGTGAATTTGTGTCATAGCATTGGAGGCTGGAGGGAGCAGATTTCACCAGTTAATTTTCCTGGAAAACCTTTGGCAGATTCCTCCCTGCAGCAAGAAGCCTGCCTTTAGCATGGCTTTTTTTTTTTTTTTCTTTTTTTTTTTCTTTTCTCATATACAAGGTACATGTCAACCATCTGGAAAGAAATTCATCACTAAATACTGTTGGTTAACTCCTGCCTACAGCAATGGTTTATGTTCCAGGGCCTTTCATTCTAGATTTAACAAATTGCTTGCATTGATTAAAAGCCAGGTGATGTTGTACTGCTGTGCCTTTGTTTTTCTTTTCCAATTTTGCAACTATTGCTCATTCTTACTGGAAATGATTACTGAGTGTCAGACTCCTCACTACAATTAGCTGCAGAAATAAGCTTACTTAACCAGTTTAGAATTTGTAGGTGTGATGTTGTTAATAACACAATGTTCCCTTGGAGCATATCTATACATTGACTTGATGCTCCTGTTTGTGCTGTTTGATTGTGGTGGGTTTTTTTTTTTTTTTTTTTTTTTTTCTGCAGCAGAGGTGTGAAAACATTGCATCTCCTTAGCAGCCAGATTGATGCTTTAATTAACATGGGAGGGGAACCCACAGAAGACAGCACTTTGTGTTGTTGGACCTTTCTCTGCTTTCAGAATGGCTTCTATGGGAAAATTCTTGATCCCTAAAGTGTGCTTTTCACCTTACATCTCTGGGTTTGGACAGCCAGCTCTTCTCATGCTGGAAATGTAAACTGTCTCCTTTGTAGCCAAATAGATTTCTTTTCCTCCCTGTGCAGTTGTATGCTGTCCATTCAGAGCAGGTGCTGCTTCTGCTTTTTGATTTAAAACACAGCAGCAGCTTTTCTAGTGTCCTGTATTATACATTTCCTCTCTTTGGGTGTCTTACACCCTGGGTATGTTTGTCTTGGCAAGTTCTTGTGTTGGGTCTCAGTCCATGAGTAGGCTTCTACACCAATTGTTGTCTTCGTTAGCAGCTGTATGAGGCTGTCCAGAGCATCTAAGCAGCTCCAGTGGAATCCGCTCTTTCTTTGACACTACATTGAATCAAGTTTGAGACAAAGGCTTATAAAATCTGGAATATCTTGTTTGTTATCACTGTGTATTGTGCTTTACATTCTTCTGATTAAGTTTTTAAAGAGCTTGATGATCCTAGGTTTTTAGACGATGAAGTACAATGATGACAAGCAGAAAAAATGAGTTGGAGCTGGGTTTTTTTGGTCTGTGTTCAGTTTTTCTTTCACTTAGGAAATGATTATTATGGAAATTACTGAATCATAGAAATATGATTTGCTTCATCAGAACCTGTATTAGAGTATCAAGCATGTTTTGCATTATTTGCATCCCTGGAAGCTCCAGGTTGCCTGGTGATCCAGGATTGCGAAAATGGAAAAGATTATTGCAGGCAGTTGGAAAGAGCTGAGAATAGTGATTGATACTGCACTGAGAAAAAGGAGGGGAAAAAAAAGTGCTATTACTGTAATTCTTTATGAAAGGAAGAAAGTAGTTATCAAGTGCTATCTTAGTCTATTCTACAGGATTTCCCCCTAATCCTCTAAAATTATTCTTTGTGATATATTGCCCTTAATTTCACCTAAAGGTGAAATGAGTTGTGTGCAACGAATCTTCCTGCCGTGTCTTGTTCCTCTGACGAGTGCTTGTGCTGGGTTTCAAGCTAGTAAGACAGCAGCAAAATCTATGGAGATGGGAGAAGCCCAGTCCTCACCTAAAGCAGTCACCTCTTTACTGAATTTTAACTACTGGCATAGAGATGTTTCTAAAAAAACAAAGAGCATAAAAGGCTGTCTTTTAGTTGTAAAAGCTTGATGTGACCACAGAACCACAGAGTGTTAGGGGTTGGAAGGGACCTCGAAAGATCGTCCAGTCCAACCCTGCTGCCAGAGTAGGTCACACAGGAACTCATTCAGGTCTCCACTGAAGGAGACTCCACAAACTCTCTGGACAGCCTGCTCCAGGGCTCTGTCACCCTCACAATGAAAATGTTTTTCCTTTCATTCCCTTTGGCACCTCCCTCTGTTCCAAGCATTGCCCCTTGTCCCATCATTGGACATCTCTGAGCAGAGCCTGGCTCTGTCCTCCTGGCACTGCCCTTCACATCTTTATAAAGAGGTCACCCCTCAGTCTCCAAGCTGAAGAGACCCAGCTCCCTCAGCCTTTCCTCATAAGGGAGATGTTCCACCCCCTTAATAATTTTTGTGGCTCTGCGCTGGACTCTTTCAAGCAGCTCCCTGAGGTCCTTCTTGAATTCAGGGGCCCAGAACTGGACACAATATTCCAGATACAGGGCAGAGGGGGAGAGTAATTTATCTCAACCTACTAACCACACCCCTTCTAATACACCCCAGGAAATGATGGGCAGATTTCTTTGCTGTCCTAGAAGCATATTTCACTATTGTTTCCCACCCCCTCCCCCCTTCAGATTAATTTACCTGTCTGCATACTTAAATGACAAACTGCACAGTCTTTTCTGAAGACAGCAGTTGCACATTGGCCTGATGAGTTCATATGCATGACTGCTGCTGCTGGATTTCTGCCATTTCTTGCAGTAGGTGATTGCCTCAGCATCTTTCTGTGTTTCTTTGGTATAGTATTTTTAAGTAGCTTTGTCAAAGTGCCATCTGTCTTGACAGGTGAAAATACACAGCTACTGAAACAGATGGCAGAGCAGATTAATACTGCCCAGCACCATCATTTGCTTGCTTTGGGTGTTCATGGGGTAATGTCCACTGGGTTCCTTGTCTTTGCTTGGAAAGCAGAAGAACAAAGTCAAGAAATTTTTAATTTTTTTTTTTTTAAGAGCCTCTTCTTGTGCTGTTTGAATGTGAAGTTAAGCAAAATTGCCTCTTTTTGGTATTCCTGAGAGAGTGTTGTTCAGCCTGGAGGAGGCTCTGGGAAGACCTTATAGCAGCCTTCCAGCACCTGAAGGGGGCTACAGGAGAGCTGGGGAAGGACAATTTGTAAGGGCTTGTGGTGATAGGACAAGGGGCAAAGGTTTGGAACTAAAGCAGGGTAGATTCAAGTTGGACATGAGCAAGAAGCTCATTACTAACAGGCTGCCCAGAGAAGCTGTAGGTGCATCATCCTTGGAAGTGTTTCAGATCAGGCTGGCTGAGGTTTTGAACAACCTAGTCTTACAGGAGGTCTCCCTGCCCGTGGCAGGGGGTTGGCACTAGGTGATCTTTAAGGTCTCTGCCAACTCATTCTATGATTCTATACTTTCTATCTATCCAACAGTTGCAGTGAGTGTTACTCATAATGATGAGAGCAGCTTCTATTTGTGTAAACCAGGTTATTAATAGCCAGAAATCTGCAGACTTCCTTTGGGTCTCTGAGCCCTGTTGTACTTCATGTTCCTGATCTTCCTGAAATCTGACTGTTATTTTCTGTGGGAAACAAAGCGAATGTTGCACTCTGTATTTGCCAAGAGCTTGGAGAGACTCTCAGAGATTTCAGAGATAGGTGCATGCTACTGCCTTTAAAAAAGCTTCTGCTTAAACTCAACTTTTGCAGGCAGCACTAAAAAGAACTCTGGAGGGATTCTGATGTGCAGATTTGTACCATAAAATATTCCTGCTCACCCTCCCTTTGCCAAACTCTCACTGAATGTCGTTTCCATTTTCTGCTGAAGTTCGTTCACCTGCTGGAGGCTTCCAAGTAGAAGCATTTGGAATTCCTCCAAGCTGTCAAAAATGATGCTTTTTGGGGTGAGAAGAACATGCTGGAAGTTGTTTAGTAAATCAATATACTTGCCAGCTGTTTATTTAAGACTGTAAGAGTTAGTTCAGTCTGCCCCTATCCGTACATCAGTCATTCTGAAGAAAATCTGTGTGCATCTCATCCTTTTAAATAGTTGGGGTGACCTCCACATGAGTGGAGAAACATTGATCTGACCACTTCAGATGCCTGTTAAATGCCTTCTGTTGGCATTTACGTTTAATGACTGTGTTTGTTGGGACTGACAACTGTTTATTATTTGGTTTATAACTTCTGCCTGTCATCTTTTTACCAGTAGCTCTGTTTCCAGGTAGTTTTACAGCCAGTGTAGCCACCTTTATTTTTATATATGCATACATGCATTAAAAAAATGAAGCATTCCAATTGAATCTGAAGCTTTTAACTATTTTCTGTGGTTATGTCTCTGATTAAGTAATAAACCTGTTTAAGTACAGCTTTCCCTAGCATAAAAAAGCAGTTAGTGGCTCTGCTTCTGACTGGCAAGCCTAATTTTTATGTGCTCTGAAAACCTTGGAGGAATCCTAGTTCAGTTGAGGTGAATGTGTTCAACTTCCCTGTCGTCTTCAGTTCATCAACATGAAAATACTGGAACTTCATCACTTAAGTGGGCAAAGAAATGGTGATGCTGGGGATGGTTTTTCCAGGGTAGGGTTGTTTTTATTTTAATAGGACTGTTCTAGCAATGGAAGGTTTTGAAAGTGTAACTTACTTCCAGCTAGGCTCATGGTAAGTTTAAAAAAAAGTGGTGCATTCTTGTACACTCTGCTTGCTTTTCAGGCTGCTTTCTGATGGTTTTGCAGTTTATTGTTGTCATGCATTGCAGAACACGTGGCTGTTAGAGACTATCTGTGTGTGAAAGGCACAATCTCAGCTGAATTTTTTTATCTTTAAGAATCAGCCATTACAGAAAACTTGAGACTGCTTACATCATTTTCTGTAAATAACTGTGGTGGTTTACTTCTCTGTGCCAGTGGTAATAAATACCACACAATGAATGAAAGTGGGTTTCTTTGATTCAACTGATGGGAATTTTTGAAGTCTGGCTTTGTTTTGGGAGCAAAAAGAAGCGTTCCAGTTCCAGTGTTCTCAGTGTTTGCTGCCCCAGTTGAGTCCCTCTCAACTTGAAATCGGGCAAAATATTTTTAGTGCCCTGTGTGCTAGCTCCATATTTCAAGCCATGGACTAGACTGAAATAGCAACCTTCATGTTTTCACTCCTCTTCACAGACAAATAGGGACAATTCTGTTAGCATCTCCCCCCGAGCATCTTACACATGCACGCTGCACACCGTGCTCCTTGGCTGTGCCTCCAGCTGGAGGTGTGGGGGGATCTCCAGAATTCCTGTGGGGAGAAGAAAAGCTCCAAATCGGGCAGCACAGGCTGAGTCAGAGGCAGAACTGTGCTGTGCCAGAGGCTCTTGATGTCTTCCCTTCCTGAGGTGGCAAAACACTTGGCATGAGGAGGATGGCAGATGAAGATGGTCATACCCTTTCAGTGCCTTTTCATCCTTTTATTTTGGCAGCAATAAATTCTGCTTTAATACTGGCAGCAATATCCAGTACAACATGAAAGTTCTTTCTATCAGATTGATTGCCATCTTAAACTGCTAATTCACATTGTCTTCAGCTATTTTACAAGAGATTCTGTAGATCTGCAGGGTAAGCAGAGCAGCTGTAGGGATCCATCATTGTTCCTGCACTGTGGGAAGTATGGCTGTGGTCACCTCTTCTGTGTCATTGTTTGAGATATTCATAGAGTCATCAAATTGTTTGAGTTGGAAGCGACCTCAAGGATCATCTAGTTCCAACCCCCCTGCCATGGGCAGGGACACCTCACGCTACATCAGGTTGCTCAGAGCCACATCCAGCCTGGCCTTAAAAACCTCCAGGGATGAGGCTTTACCATCTCTCTGGGCAACCTGTTCCAGTGTCTCACCACCCTCACTCTAAATAATTTCTATCTAATTTTCAGTCTAAATCTGCCTTCCTCAAGCTTCAGTCCATTTGCTCTCATCCTATCACTACAAGCCCTTGTAAAAAGTCCTTCACCAGCTCTCCTGTAGCCCCTTTATAATACTAAAAGGCTGTTATGAGGTCTCCCTGCATCCTTCTTTTCTCCAGGCTGAACAACCCCAGCTCCCTCAGCCTCAGGAGAGGTGCTCCAGCCCTCTGATCATCTTTTTGGCCTCCTCTGGACCTGCTCCAGCAGTTTCATGTCCTTATGCTGGAGGCACGAGAGCTGGACGCAGTGCTCCAGGTGGGGTCTCACGAGAGCAGAGTAGAGGGGGATTGTTGTAACAAAGGACTTTTTTGTAGGACTTCCTGAGTGGCTGCAAACCAGTGATTAAAGCTGTCTGTAAGAAGTGGAGTGCAGAGAAAGGGAAATTGTTGAAGTCTTCTGTGGTTCTTGTCATCTTAATCTCACACATCCTTTTTTAATGGAGCTGTTCTCTCTGGTGCTGTGTTTGAGGCTGTCCTTTGCCCAGTGATGCTACACAGGAACTCCATCAATGTGTGGCAGCAAGGGGAAGGGGCAGGTGTTGCAAGGTCTTTCTCTTACAGATGGTCTCTTTTCTCTTTCCCATCAGCATCTCTTCACACCTGACTGGTATTGCTACAGATAGAATTTGCTTCCTTAAGCACCATAAACCATGAAGGAGCTCTGAAGAAGTGTTTTGAGATGTTAGTACCTGAAAGCAAGTCTCACCTTTTATTGTTAATTACATTTTTTGAAGAGGTGGGCAGTAATGGCCAGGATTAAAAAGCAATTAAATTAGGTGCTTCCTTCCCTGATGCTCCTTTCCAAACTGTCCTGAGCACTTGGTGCTCATCAGGCTTAGTTGACGTTAATTAGCCATGAACCACAGAGCTCATTCCCCTTTATCTCAAAGCTTTGTGTGTTCCCCTGAGCATCTGCTCTTGCATAGTTAGGAAATGCTGCTCCAGAGCACTGTGCACCTTCTCCAAAGACCCATTATAGATACCAGATCTGTGTAGTAGCAAAAAATGCCAGCATCCTGGAGTTAGACATCCTAAGGGCAAATTTGTGAAGGTTTGTATTATGGCAGTCATTGATTCAGTAATCTAAAACCATATTTAGTGCTTGTTACTTTTATTAAACTTCATTTTCTTCTGTTTTTCAGCTCAGATCGACTGATAGAAGAAACAATAAGGTAGGAGTAAACTTATTAATGTTCATTATTTTCTGTACAATCAGTATTTACATTAATCATGTCTAAAAATAGCAGGCATTTTACTTACACAGGAACAGTATTGTTACCCATGCAATGTTACAATGAAGTGGTGGTGGGTTTGGGGTTTTTCTATTCAATGTTAACATAATGGTGTGGCTTATTTTAGTCACCCTAGTTTAGAAAATGTGTGTTTCTGTTTAAAAGTGAACAGCCCTTAGAAAAACAAAGGGAATGATCGAGCAGAGTCAATCTCAGGTTGGGCTGTTGAGGGCTATTTCAGTAGTCAAGCTGTTTCTTCTCACAGTGACACTCTTCTCCAACATGATTTTCTGTAATCCCTGTATTCAGCACCCTGGTGTGCAGCTGATAGAGGTGAGGGCTTTTACCACAAGGCCTCAAGAGGTTGTTGCTGTTGTATAGTTATTTATCAGGGATCTCCTGGAGAGAGTCCAATGGAGAGCTACGAGGGTGGTGAAGGGACCTGAAGATCTCTTCTGTGAAGAAAGAGTGAGGGAACTGAGGCTGTTTAGTCTGGAGAAGAGAAGGCTGAGGGTGGATCTTATTAATGCCTATAAATATCTGAGGTGTGGGTGTCAAGAGGAAGGTGCCAGACTCTTTTCAGTGGTGCCCTATAATAGGACAAGGAACAACGGGTACAAGCTGGAACACAGGAGGTTCCACCTCAACATGAGGAGAAATTTCCTTCCTTTGAGGCTGCTGGAGACCTGGAGCAGGCTGCCCAGAGAGGTTGTGGAGTCTCCTTCTCTGGAGTCTTTCAAAACCTGCCTGGATGAGTTCCTGTGTGACCTGCCCTAGGTGATCCTGCTTTGGCACAGGGATTGGACCAGATGATCTCTAGAGGTCCCTTCCAATCCTTAACATTCTATAATTCTATGATTTTGGGGGGATTTTTACTTGCTTTGAATACTTGAGTGATATCTTCTGTAACTGATCTAGAGATTTTAGAACAATAGCATCATAAATTACCTTTTACCCAATTGCCCTTCCCAGTCTTCTACTGAACTCTGGGATTTTGCAAACAAATAATTCAGAGTACCCAGCTTAATGGGTTTAAATTTTAGATTATTGCTTTAAAACAAAACAAGGAAGAAAGCAAGCAAGATATGCTTTCAGATAATGCATGTACTGGCATAAGTGAGCAGAAAGAGTAATTAGGGGTTCAGCAAGACTCTGTGTCCATTAAGGGCTGGCTAGCTTAAGTACACACAGTAGGCTTAGTCTAATTAACATGGTGGAAGAATGTGTTAAACCACATCGATGTGCAGTGTGGAACCAGAAGTGGTCATTAGAATAATCTGAAAATGTGGATATCATTCTCATCACAGCTTCATAAAAGGCATTTGCCCAACTTAGCACAGTTCCTGTGAGCTTTTGTTTTACTTTGGCTTCTAGTCCTTTCCTGATTAATAATCCTCTTCTTTACTGCCATGCTTGCAGCACTATTTTCCCATCTCATAAAAACTCTGAACATTTGTTGTGTCTCTTACTTGCTGCCACTCTAGTAACCAGAGCATTAAACAGCATATGGTGATTTATTAACTTTAATATCCTGCAAAACGACTCCTGTTGTATCATTTGTGCTCTCCTGAGCCTCTTGGCTATGTGACATCTGAGAAGCTGAGAGTGTGTGTGAGCTAAGTGAACCTCTGTGTTGATTTCACCTGTGCAGGGGAATGTAGCTGTGGCAAGCTGGAGCTCAGGACAGGGCAGCTACCTGAATATTCACCCTGGTTCCTCCATCAGTTTTGAGCCTACTCAGGAGCTCCATGGTGCATCAGTAGGTCTCCATGGCTGGTTTAAAACTGCTGTGAGTCCCATGGCAGCCCCATGGTTGACTACTAATCAATTGTCTCTGAGGAGGGGATCTCATGAATGCTTATAAATAAGGGTGAGTGTCAGGAGGATGGAGTCAGATTCTTCTCAGTGGTGTCCAGTGACAGGACAAGGGACAGTGGACACAAACTGGAACACAGAAGGTTCCATGTAAACATAAGGGAAAAAAAACTCTTCACATTGAGGATGGAAGAGCACTAGAACCAGCTGCCCAGACAGGTTGTGAAACTGCCTCCTCTGGAGGCATTCAAAACCCACCTGGACATGTTCCTGTGTGATTTACTATAGTTGATTCTACTCTAGCAGGTGGGTTGGACTCAAGTGGTCTTCAGAGGTCCCTTCCAACCCCCACAATTCTGTGAGTCTGTGAAGTGACTGCTTCTCACACAGTAATCCCTGCTGCATGGCTTGGGTCAGAGTTCCTTGGTGCTGTTTACTGTTGAAAAATGGACTTTGAGAGGCTGGATTTCAGCTCTCCCAAGTTGCACCAAGTACTATTTGTAGTGAAGGAACTTTTTTATTGAAGTTGTTGCCAAAAATGCTCTAAATCTCTTTCCGTAGTAAAAGAGCCTATTTAGTAACTACATTGAGCAGGAAATGTAATTTCATTTATGTCATCTTAATTCAATTCCAGCTCTGTTGAAACCAGGGTGAATCTTTTGTTGACTCTCCTTTTTGTCATCCCCAGTAATTGCAAGTATTCAGGGATGATATTAATTGGTGGTAAACCCTGCTGCACATTAAGTGATTTTACCAGATGGAAATTTACCCAGCTTCTGATTTTAAATTGCTTTATCTGTTGTAAACCAAGTGAAAGGGGGAATTGTGCAGGGGGAGCTGCTTGAATGCAGATTCCTTGAGTGAAGAAAGATGTAATTAGCTTATTCTGGCTGCTGATACTGCTCTGGCTTCAAGGTTTACATCTGCTGTAGTTCATTACTCATTATTTGGGTGTAATTCAGGAAGCCGAGAAATCACTTCTAATTTTTTTAGGGGTGGTTATGGATTCTGACCACTGGTAAACATTTTTCTGTGCATGTAGAGGTTTTTGGTGACCAGCTGCCTACAACTGACCCCAGTGCCAGGGTCTCACAGGAGCTCTGCCTTCAGTTCTAGTGCCCCCAGCATAAAGATATCAAACTGCTGGTGTGGGTGCAGAGGAGGCCAGAAAGATGATCTGAGGGCTGGAGCATCTTCCCTGTGGGACAGGCTGAGAGTTGGGGCTGTTCAGCCTGGAGAAAAGAAGCTCCAGAGGGACCTTAGAGCAGCCTTCCAGTAGCTGAAAAGGGCCTAGAAGAAAGCTGGGAAGGGACTTCTAACAAGGGATTAGGATAACAAGTGATAGGATGAGAGGGAATGGATTGAAGCTTGATAAGGGCAGGATTAGACCGGAGATTAGGAAGAAATTTTTTACACTGAGGGTGGTGAGACACTGGAACAGGTTGTCCAGGGACGTCATGGATGGTCCTTCCTGGTTGGAAGAGGCCTTGAGCAACCTGGGCTTGTAGAAGGTGTCCTTACCCATGGGGGAGGGGGTTGGAACTAGATGGTCTTTAAGGTCCTCTCTAACCCAAACCATTCTATGCATCTATGACTGTGAAACCTTCACTCTGCCTTTCTGTACAGCACTGAAGAAGTGCAGAGCCTCAACTCCTGCTGCCTGAGGTTCCTCCCCAGGAGGAAGGTGAGAGAGGGTATCTGAGCCCCTAAGCTGTGGCGCTGCCGTACCTGAAGCCATGCATGGGGGCTCTCATTCCAGGTGTTTGCTTAGGACTAAACTTGTAATCAATTTTTAAATGAAATGACGTGACTTGGGTTCCTGCTGCAGCAGATTTCTTTGCAGAAACGAGTGGGATGTGCTACTTTGTACTGCAGTTCTTCTGGAACAGTGTTGGCTCCTCTTGGCCAGATTTAAACATAAGCAGAGATTTTTGTTTAATATGTTTGGTGTTCTCGGGTTTTCATTTTCAAACATTAGCACTTCTCCAAAATAGCAAGCCATTTGTTTCTTGTTTCCCAACAACTTAGACTTTTAGGTTGGCTCAGTTTGAATTATTTCTTTTTTATGGTTTTTCTTGTACAGTGTGAGAAGTTCTTAGGATTTTGTTGTAATGTTGTTCCTGAAGCCTGGTTCAGGCTGATTGTATATTAACAGACTGCTCCACTGAAGCCAGACCAAAACCTTAGGTTTCATTTGCAAAAAAAAAAAAAAAAAAAATCATCTGCTTATGTATTTGAGGTATTTATTTAGGTAATTAGGATGTAATAGAAGGGGGGAATTCACTTGCATTGAATCTTGTCTTGGCAGAATGTAAAGAAATGAGTCTTAGCTCTTTTCAGAAAATCCTTGCTGGAGTGCCTTGGCATAATCATTTCTGAGGAAATGCTCCTTTTGTTCTCATTCTAGGCTTCATTAAAAGAAACAGTAGGCTAAAGTAACCTGAAAGATTGTGTATGTATGCATATGTATACACACTCACATGTGTATTTATAGATGTGAATATGTATGTGTGTGTTAACACAAAGAATAAATGATGCAGGCAGAGTTTTGGTCAATTTAAACCTAGAGCTTGCATTTCTATGCAGAGTCACAGAGTCCATTCCCTTAATCATAGGTGTTGTCATGAATTCCAATAAGCAAGTATGATTCATGGAGTACAAAATGAAGCAGGAGTTCCAGGCATACATTAATTTTTTTTTTTTTTTTAACATGGCTTGTTCCTTTAGAGCTTTGTTTTAGTTCTCTCTCAGTGTTTTGACTGAGGGATGCAGCGAGGAGTTGGCTATTTGGTATGTTTCAGCTGCTAATCCTCTGTGTCCATATGGCTGCTGAGCACCCCACAGCTTCAGGTAAAAACACTTAGTCCCCAGGTCAAGCAGCATTAGGAAGTGTATCTCTGCAGCTTTAGACCTGGTTTGACTGATAGTGGCTGGGAGTGTTTTTTTTTTTTACTCTACTTTTTCACGCCCATGAAAACTGCAAACTATGTACAAGTATCAGTGCTTTTGTTTTGCAAGAGAAATGTGGGGGCTTGCACCCCCACAGCACTACTGAACATTCGAGTACAAACTTGAAATGTAAGTGAAGTTGTGAGGAAATGGGGCTGCAAGAGAAGGAATTTGAGCTGCTGCTGATTTGTGGAAGGGATGGATGGGCTGCTTGATGCGTGTGGCCTTGTTGGCATCTCCAGTGTTGGGCTGTGTCCCTCAACCCCTAGGTTAGCAGGGACAGTGCTCTGCTTGCTGCTGACTCTTCTCAGGGGGTTCATTTGTGAGTCCCTGGCTCTGTGACTTGGGTTTATGTGCTGGGGTTTAGTAAACAACTTATTTTGTGCCTGTGGTGCTGTGAGCAGGACCTGCTCTTTCAGCACTGACCTTGTGCTCCGCTTCTGGCCAGCGTTTGACCTGCCCCTGATTTAAAAGCAGGTGAGTTTGGGCTGCTTTTGCCCATGGTATGGCTGGGGTTGGAGCTGAGGAGGAGGGAGAGGTGGGAGCTGCAGAAGGGCAGACTTTGTGACAGCACTGGGCTAGACTGGCTTAAAGTGTTTTTCTGGGAAACCCACTTAGCTCAAGAACTTGCCACTGCCCAAGGGAGGGTGCTTAACCCCTCCTCACTGATGGGGTTGTTCAGCCTGGAGAGCAGAAGGCTGTGGGGAGACCTTATAGCAGCCTTCCAGTAGGTGTAGGGGGCTACAGGAGAGCTGGGGAGGGACTTTTTACAAGGGCTTGTAGTGACAGGGTGGGGGGCAATGGCTTTGAGCTGGAAGATGGGAGATTTTACACTGGAGATTAGGAATTCCTTACAGTGAGGGTGGTGAGACACTAGAACAGGTTGCCCAGGGAGGCTGTGGATGTCCCCTCCATGGAGGTATTCAAGGCCAGGCTAGATGAGCAACTTGATCTAGTGGAAGGTGTCCCTGCCCATGGCAGGGGGGTTGGAACTAGATCAGTATCAGCAGATGATCTTGAAGGTCCCTTCCCACCCAAACCATTCTATGAATCTCTTTGTGGCTGTGCCTTTGGGCTTACCTAGATGAGATTTGTCCAGCAGTACAGCAGTCTTCAACGCTGTGCTTCAGCACTGCTCTCATGTTAAATACAGAGAGCAGAATACCATCTGGTTTCAGAAACTTGGTTCACACCCAACTGGTAGTTCAAGCCAGTGCTGCACTGAGAATAGTCCATGCTAGTTTCCAAATGAAACAAGAAATCAAGGTCAGCTTGATTCCAGTAAGAAGCAGTCAATCTTTTATTGTAAATGTTGTCTTGAAGTTTCAAAACATAAGGAAAAGGTATTCCTGACCTGGAGAGCTTGTGGCATGGAATAACTAAACAGGGCCAATAGAACATGATTATTTTTAATGAAATGCCTTTGCCAGTGAAGAAATGGCAACAGTAAGTCAATGAGCATATGTTAGGGATGGGAATGAAACCAAAACTGTCTAATGCAGGATATGAGGATGCTGCAGTGCTTTAGACTGTACAAGACCAAGCAGTGGACCAGTCCCCAGGAGCTGTGTGTTTTCTGGTAGTGCTTAAATTTAAGTCTCATTTAGAGACATCAAGGCTTAGGTAAACCAGTTTGTGTTTTGAGGAATCAAATTACAAAGAACAGTGATTTTTTTTTTTTTTACTTGAATTTTGACTTGTTAATGCTAGAATCATAGAATTGTCAGGGTTGGAAGGGACCTCAAGGATCATCCAGTTCCAACCCCGCCATGGGCAGGGACACCTCACACTAGATCAGACTGCTCAGAGCCTTATGCAGCCTGGCCTCAAAAACCTCCAGCAGTGAGGCTCCTACCACCTTCTTGGGTAACCTGTTCCAGTGTCTCACCACCCTCATGGTGAAGAGCTTCCTAACATCCAATCTGAATCTACCCACTTCTAGTTTTGCTCCATTCCCCCTAGTGCTATTCCTATCTGACATCCTAAAAAAATCCCTCACCAGGGATGGTAGCTGCAATCCAGTTAAACTCTTGTTCTTGGATATTGCATTTGTTCTTGGATAATACATTTTATTACTGGACCATATAATATTTTCAGTGGTAATCCATTTAATTTATTCTTCAGAGCTCTTCACTCAAACCTAGTTCATTGAGCTACCATTTTTTTTTCAAAACACTGGATAAAAGAATTGCAGAAGGTTCCAATCTTGTAATATCTAAACTTAAACAGCTCCATCCTGTCTTTTTATATGAAATGGGAAGTTTCAGTCCTCAGCTGTTAAAGCAGGAACCTTGTGTTCCATGGTAATCTGTAATAATTATTTCCAAAGGCCTTTTGGAGGTGTCTCAGGAGCACTTTATACCCTGGCAGTCAGCTTGTATTTTCACTTCTGTAAATTAATGGATGCCTTAATGAGTCATTGGTTGCATCTTATGAAAACATGTGGCTTAATTCAGGAGTGCTTTGAGAAATGCTGTATTAAAACTTCATCTGGAGAAGCATCAAGTCAGTGTGGGGGTGTCAGGTAAGAAGCTGTAGGTTACTGAGCAAGCTTTCCTCTCTACAGCTGGGAAAACTTCTCTTTTTTTCTTCAACTTGGTAATTCAAATTTCCTGAGTGCTCTTCGCAGTAGCAAATGTAATGTTATTGTGAGTTTGGTGCTTTTGCTTCAGAAACACAAACACCTGTGTGCTGAATATCACCTATTAAATGCTCTGTCTTCTCATGTGTGAGACAATTTGGTGTCTGTACTGTTATCATTTTGCAGCTCCTTTTTCAGCCTGTGATGGTAACTGCTTTCTCTGTATTGATAGCTGCTTATCCTCAGTTCAGCATTCCTGTTAACACCTTCTCTTAGCTGCTTTTCTTTCTCTACTCATGCACTGTTGGGTAGGCAATGATTTGATTCTTCCTTCCTCCTCCAACCTCATTTTCACCTTCATTTCTTCTAATTTTAGCCTTTAAAGCTTTATGTGAAGTGCAGTGTCCAGTTTATATTGCAGGACTTGAGAACAGTGTTGGGCTTGCCCTGTGTGTTCTGGTGGTCTGTATCTACCTCCCTTAGAAGTCATGCTCACAATAGCTGTTAGCTCTGTCTACAGACACTGAGTGTGAGCAAGCATAACATGCTTTGGAAAATGCAAATGTCTCTGTTGGGCAAAAGAAGCATTTTGCATTTCCCTGTTGGTTCTCCTCTGAAATCACAGCTTTATAGTTCCTTTTATCTCATGTTCATATCTGTTGTACTGTGGTGTTCCACTTAACTTTTATCCTTCCAGAATGCTTTCCCTCACAAACTTGTCCAAGGACTTACTTTAATCATTGTTATTCATGTAGATACAGTCAACAGCAATATAGGTGACAATTTCTGAGTTATCAGCCAGCTGTGTTGTATTTCTGGCTGTCTTTGTTTATTTTTAAATGCCTGCCAGCCCAGGAGAAGCAGTATTTGTCATTCTGTTCCTTCTTAAGCACCGTATCTCCAGAGCCTAAACTTTTATGTTCTCTTTGTCTGGATGTAAATGGGTCTGTGCAGTTTGTCTTGACAAAGTTACTGCATTTGAAGTAGCTACATGAAATACTACCTGGGGCTGCAAGTAGTAACCTACCCTTTCATTTTCCATCCCATAACTCTTTGGCTTATGAGCTGAAGAGAAACTTAAGGTAGAGACACATTTTTGTCAGCTAAGTGGTTCTTTAAAGCCTTCATTTGAATGTCTTTTTAACAGCATTGCTGTTTTTTTCCAGCTTCCAGAATGGATTAAATGAGGAATTCTGGTTCATACTGACGTGTACTGAGTTGTTGTATTTGGGGGAGGTACATACAGCTAGACCCTGTATTGGTAAAGACACAGAGTATGAGGACTTAGATACCCATGGAGGATGTTATTAATTAGGACCAAGGCCAAAAAAATGTATTTTATCTGTGCTGTGATGGAAGCATCATTTGATCCATCAGAGACCAGCTCCCTCAATTCCACCTTATGAAGACAGTCAGGTTGGGCTTGCTGGGAAGAGGCATGAATGCAGAGGAAACTGCATCTGATGGAGTCAGGGGACAGTATTAATCATGAGCCAAAGCAAGCAGATCCCAGCACTTCACTGCATGTAACTGTCTTCAAAGACCTGGTGACTGTATGTCCCAGCTTGGTTGTCCAGAAACCTGGGTGAAGCTCTGTGAGCTGTGTTGGGTGTCAGACTGCATTTGGGTCTTCTCAACCAGTACATTCACTTTGGAAATTGATTTTTAGTAGTGAGCCAGCTCTTATTTGCTTAATACCTCATCATATCCCAATGACAGACAAGACATTTCATGCACTCTCTAGAGTGAGAGTAAGTATGGGGCTTCTGTGATTGAATAAACTGAAGTCAGAGGGGTACCTTTAGATTTGCCTATAATGTAGAACCATTTTTTGTCTGGGTTGGGGTAGATAATGCCCAAACCCTGCCTGTTTCAAGCAGTGTTTTCGATTGCTGATGGCTTATAACAAAAGAGGAACCATTTAAGTGTAAAGGGGCTTAATGGGGAAAAAAAAGTGGTTTCATTCATGTTGCTTCACCTCATTCATTGTTCTCTGAAACAGCATTCCCTGCTTGCTTCCCTCTTGTTTTAGCTGCAGATTATTCTTAGCACCAACAACTTGATCTCTTTTTTTCTTTCTCCAGCATCGCCATGGCAACTAAAGAAAATATGACTTCACAGAGAGGGATGTTGAAGTCAATACAAAGCAAGATGAATACCTTGGCTAGTATCCTTTCCTAAAAATTTGTGCTGCCAGTGCAGAAGAGGAGGTACAGTGCAATTTTTCACTCTGTCATTTGGGGATCAAAATGCTTTCTGCTGTCAATACTCCGTAACCTCTGTGGTACTGCCAGTAGTGACAAACAGACCATTTTTAACCAGTCTCACTTGATAATCTGACTGAAGAAGCTCAGTGTGGTGAGTAAGTTCTACTCAAATTTGAATACTGCATATCATTTATTGTAGCTTGATTTTTTTTTCCAGGTAGAGATCTGCAATGACATGCCAGATTTTTTTTTTAAACTCATTTTACTTCTTGCTGCTTGCTTTCAAGAGTACCCAGAGCTGAAGCTTGGCATCCATTGCTACTTGCTATGGTTTGCAGTTAAGAGTATCAGTGACCTGAGTATCTTTGTCCATCTCAGCCTTGCAGATGTGAAGATTTTGGGTGGTTGGTTTCTCTTCATACTCTGTACTCATGGCTAAAGCAAGTGCCAGGTTGTCAAGTCATGCATGTTTGTAGTTTCCCCTCTTTCTCCTTCCTTTCTGCCTTGAGGGCCCAAAGAATAACATCAACATCGTTTGATTAGGCAGATTACATCCTGAAGAGATGTATCTTGGTAACCCATAAATTTCATTACAGTTCTTAGCAACTGGCAAGAACAACAAAGCAATTTTCAATAAGCTTTAACCTTAAAAGATTCTTGGTTCCAAAGACATGAAGCTCTGAAACTTCTTATCTTGTTGGCAGTTGTATTTTGTCCATTGAAAGGTAGATTTCAAGATAGATTTACGTTTTTATGAGCAATCATAAAGGAGCTCTTCCTTCTGTGCCCTCCTTGGACACTGCATTGCCATGCAACGTGCACGATTTTCCCAGTCCAGTGCCTTTGGTTGTTCCGTTCACCAGGAACAGAATTCCATGAAATAAACTCCACAGATGTTTTATATAACTGCCCCATTTATTATTTTCATTCTCATTTAAACACAATTATTTAAAGTAACTAAGCCTCACATACTGGAGATTAAAACTACATCAAAGGCTGGTAATTGAGGTGATCAGGTGGGGAATTCTCTGTGGCTGTGAACTCTGAGCTGTTCTGTTCTCTCTTTTCCCTGGCTGGCTGTCATTAGTGGAGTGCAGCTGTAATCCTGCTAACTATCCAGCAGGCCTTTTTTACTGCATCTGCTTTCTCCACCTTGGGAGTAGTTCTGCATTTCTTGCAGTATTGGGATTTCCACATACAGACCTTGGGGCTTATTAATGAACTTTTTTTGCTGATATGGCCTTGACTCAGACTCCTTCAAGATCGGTTTCCAGCGGTGAACAGCCTGATTCAAAGGATCAACTTACGGAAACGACGAGATTCCCTCATCCTGGGTGCTGTTATTGGCATCTGTACCATCTTACTGCTGCTGTATGCTTTTCATTGATGGCTGTTCCCCCATGGACTCTGCTAAACTCATCATCACCATCCCTCCCTCCCCAGCCAAGGAAAAGTGGGTAGGGGAAGAAAGAGACTTCAGGCAGCCTGCTCCTCACGGCTGGGAATGTCAGCATGATCTCTAGAGGTTATGATGGTAGCTTGTGATGCTGGGCTTGGGGTGAAGCTGCAGTGTTTCTCCTTCCCTGCTATACATCTTCCTTTGGTTAACTTCTTGCAGGATTTGTTTGTTTTAATTCCCTTTCTCACTGTAAGGTAAGTAAACATGGGACACTTACTGGAACCTGGAGCACAGTTTTCTGTGCTCAGCGGTGCTGGGGAGATCTGTTGTGGGCTGGTAAGCGGGGAAAAGATTGTTCTGCTTGCCTTGGGTGGAAACTCTGCAGGAAGCCAGTTTCCCCTGTAGGCCAAGCACAATGCTGAACACTTCTGCCCTGTGAGAAGAATATTGCAGCTTTAAACCATCAGGTTGCTTTACTTCTTCAATATATGTTCTGCAATTCTTTTGAACTCCTGGTTGAGATATTAGTTATTTCTGCATCATTTGTGCTGTGAAAACTGTGCTTCACACCAATTCCTCCAAGTGAAAACAACATTGTTCAGTTCACTGTTTGCACAGAGTATGAATAAACTACCCTCTGAGGAAGATCTGTAAGATTTCTTGTGGCTTTAAAGGGACTCACAAGTCCCTCTTTGTCAAAAGGGAGCAGAGTGTCCTAGCAGCTGTTTACGATAGCGTCTGACAAGTGACCAAACAACGAGTTCACCTGAAAGTGGTCTTTTGGGTGTAAATACTTTTGGTTTTGGCTGGCATCATAAAGGTCTTTATAAAGACATGCTAAGCAGTTTGAAAAGTCTATATTGTAATTTAGATAAAGTTATTCTAATAGCATTAATATTTTTACACTGTAAGTAGGAGATAATCTAAGTTTGTCGATTGGAAATGAGAACTGTGACGGTTATACCTGAGGCAAATGTATCTGCATGGACATAACTCCTCATAGCAGAGAGTTGAATGTATGAATAGTGCAACAAGTATTATTTACCATGATCTGAGGGGGGCAAGAAAGAAATTTTGTCCAGATGTGCAACATGAATTCTGTTGTGTTTGTGTCTATACAAAGCAAAGGTCAGGAATGGCTTTAGTTTGCAGGTTCACAAATTGCAGATTTTTCTCCTCTTTGAACAGTTCTCCTCCTTCAGTCATATCATACCCCCATCAATTCCAGCTGAGGCACTGAAATGTCTTTGAAGAACTTGATCAACTCTCTTTCCACAATCAGTTTACAGTGCCCCTAACAGATTTCCTGTATGTCATTACCCACAACTGCCACACAGTCTCCAGGTTCTCTTCTGGAGCAAAATCTAGCAGGATGGATGCTTCTTTTTTTTTTTTTTTTTTTTTTTAATAGTGTCTGTGAAGTAGCTGTCAGAGGGAGTAGAGACTTGTGCCTGTGTAGTGTGCAAACCCACACTGTCACACCCAAACTCTGTGTATGGATTTGAAGGCTTATCTGCAGACTAATAACTTTGTGCTAAAGAGTTGTCAAAGGCTTCTAATCAGTCATTTCCTCACTGGGATTAGAAAGTGTTTGGGATTACTACCTGTAAAACTGGGGGCTTGTGCTTTAAATAAAAGGTGATTATTTGATTGATTTGGGAATGTTCCTGGTTTGAAATGAAGAGTTTCATTAAAAGGATTTATGGAAAACCTTGATGGATAAAGGAAGTTTATTAATGAATCTGTGTGTTGGGAGATCAAACCTCTTCTCAATGTTTTTTTTCTTTGCTTCCATTCACCACCCCCAGAGACCTTGATCAGCAGTTGTGCTTCTGTTTAGGATTTGTAGGGTTTGGTTGCTATATAGTCAGCAATATGAAATCAGTACCATAAATACACTTCTTTAATCTTATAAACAGTCTTTTTACTGGACTTAATTGATTATTTGGTGCACATATTTAATCTTATTGTGTGAAAAAGCTGCTATGGATGTAGATTATAATAAATATGTAAACATAATTGATTTTTTTTTTTTCATGTTATGAAAACGTTCCAGGGAACTGATCTCTTTTAGTATAAAATAACAGAAATACCCTGAATTATCTCTTGACAAAGCTTTACTGGAAATGGTTTCAATGCTGGCAACCCTTCCATGGTTTTTCATTGTCTTGGTTAGAGACAGAGTTTTGTGTTGTAAAATGCATTTAATTAACCTTGTAGCCTTTCCTTTCATCATCTTGTCACCCTCTGACAGTGTGAGCAGGCTCTGTTGCTCTCTGAAGTGCTGTACTTGTGTGGAGCTGAGGAAAGCTTTGCTAGTCCTCCTGAAGATCTCTAATGACATGGACCTCTAGCTAGAGCAGTGGGCTGTAAAATGAAACCCCTGGACTCTCTAGTGTTTAATCTCAAATCCCCAAATCTGGGGGATTTGTGTGTCTCCTGTTGCTAAATACGCTCTCCACATTGCAGATCTGATGTGGTTTCTCTTGCTCCAAGGGGAAACAAAAATGTGGTTAAAGAATTCTCGTTCCTGCAATTCCTGGCAAAGTTGCAATTTTGTAACTCTAGCAAACAGAATTGTTCTAGCAAAATTGTTATGATTGCTAAGCCATTGGCATGAAATGGGGAAATCCATAATATTTCTACAGCACACTGACCCCCCACCCCACCCCAACACAGGCACTTTGTGCTGGACACAGCAGCCCCTTCAGCAGGCATTAGAGCATCAGGGAGCCTGTTGGTAACTTTGGATGCCATGCTTCACGCAATTGCAATATTTTTACCCTTGCTCTTTAGACTATATTTTGACCTGTTTGTCAGATCTTCAAGTGCTGGTTGCTAGAGCAGAGGAATGGCATTTGGGCAGCACCCAGCACCCTGTGTGACATTTCAGTGGCTGTAGCCCAGACCACAGCCCTGACCCATCCCCAGCCTTTTACAGGAGCAGACTGAGCAAGGGTGGAGGCAGGGCTTTGCCATCCCCTATGGCTCTGGGACCAAGCAGCAAGGTGCTTCAGGTAATCCTGAGAGTTTACCCTCCCTGGGAAGGCAGAACAGTTTTTCCAAACCAATATTGATTTCAGGAGCTGTGTGGTCTAAATTCCTGCTGGATTGGTTGCACTGAGTAATCAGCTAGAGTTTTTCACAAGTAGTTGTAGAAGTCCTCTCTCTGAGTAACTTTAAGATTGCTGTGAGAAGAAAGAGTCAATTCCTCACTGGGTGTTGAAAATAGAAGGGGCAAAACTGGATTTTGAGGTGGTGGATAGCTTCTCCTACAGGGCTGCATCTGCTGAGGAGCTGTGCTTCTGAAGCTCCCACAAAACAGCTGCACAGGGAGCAAAGGCTGGGCCACCACTTCTGATTGTCTGACTCATTTAGCCAGGACTATTTTGACTCTGTACAAGTAGCAGCTTGCTCCTCAAGACCACTCAATGCTTAACCTTTTCCTAATTTTTTGCCTCAAAGCTTTAATTTGAAACAGGAAGGAAAGATAACAGCTCTGTCCCTTCTGAAGGAGAAAATAATTTCTAAACTCCTCAGATCAGCATCAGCTTATGAAATCCTTCAGAGCAATCATTGGTCCTGTTGGACAATGTGCAGTCCAGGAGACTACAATAGACACAGTGAGACAAAACTGAGCCATATTCTAGGTGACATCTACAAGTCCTCTTAGTGCTCTGTATCTCTCCTGTCAACTCAGTATTTGAAATCAGTGGTGATGCTTTGGGTTGTGAATGTGTAAGCTGCTCTTGGTCTGTCTGCTACTGAGTGAGGGAAGCAGTTTAAATAAACCCTCAAGACAAAAATCCAACCTCCTTTCTCACAAAATATCCCAATCCAGACTCTTGGCCATGAGTTTCTGGTTGCACTTTCTGAATTATTAATTATTTTTCTTTTGCTTTTCATATAGCTTCTGGAAACTTATTGTACTGTAATTATTTTTTGTTCTCACCTATTGTGCATTCTCTGTATGTATTTAAAAAAAAAAAAGCTTTGATATGTAATTTAATAATAAATTAGAATTCTAAGTGAGGTGCTTGGTTCTTTCCCCATGACAATCTCTGCCTGCTGAAAATTCAGGGAAGATGCAGAGAAGATTGATCTCTCCAGTTTGGGGTTGTCACTGAACATACACATGAGTGTGTTCTCCAGTTTTGCCCCCAGTATCAAGCATGCTGGAGCATCTCCTGACCCAGAATGCTCTGTTGGGTGAGATGTGTTCCTCCTGCCTGCATTTGCAGACCTGGACTCCCTGTCTGCCTTTCTGTTTCAAGCACCTGCATTGGAAGGGTCTGATTGAAGTCATGCCCTTTTTTTCTTGCTGCTTTTGGACAGATGGAACAAAGATGGTTTCTTTAGAGGTAAGCTTTAAATGTTTTCTGTGTATCCATAACATTTAATTCCCAAATACACCCTAAAGCTGATGTTGATTTGAAGAGCCTTCTCAGCACAAGGTGCCTCCCCCTTTTTTATTACAGCTCTCAGTAGTTGGTAGCATTTTTTACCCCCTCCTTTTTACAGTCACCCAAAATAAGCTGATCAAACCCCAAAAATAAGCTGATACTTTGAACATGGTAACAGCAATTGTTGAAAATCTCTCTGGAGTTCTGTCCCATCCTAGGCCACCTCCATCCTCAGGTATTGAGGCAGCACCACCCCTGCAGGACCCATCTGTGTTTGGTGGTTTTGTAGTCAGTGCTGAATCTTTCACTGCCACTCAGGTTTATTGTCTGAAACAAGACAGTGTGGCTGGCAGTGTGATACCTGCCTGTTTGCACAAGGCTGAGAGTGAAGAGGGATGGCTCTGTTCACTTCAGAGCATCACCTGTGATGCTGCTTGAAGGTAGAGATGGATTTCTGTATCCTTAATGTGCCTACTAAATATTCAGGAATGACCATATGCTTTCTCAGGGGAAAGCACCCACTGTGTGCTTCGAGTTACAGAAGGAACTTCAAAACCTGTTTGGGAAAATGGAGAGGCAATTCCGGCTGCAGCCAGTGGGAAGTGCAGTTAGTTTTTCCAGTTTGCAGCACTGGTAGTAAGTGGTGCATAAAATTCCATCTTCACTTGGATTAGAAAATAAATTATTAACGGAGCTGAATCCTTTTTTTCCCCCAACTGCCTGTACAGTCAATAATTTATAGTGGCACAAGCCTCGGATGTATATTTTTAACCATCCCCCTCCTAGAGTGCTGCTGTTCTATTGCGAACTGCTGCCCTTCCCGGCGGGCACGGGGGGTGGTCCTGCATTATGGATGAGTCCTGCTCTGCTCCTCCAGTCCTGGTGCCATTCCATGAGCAGATCTCCCACTGAAAGGGAGCTCAGTGCCCCGTTAGAAATTCATACAGAGGCAGGAGTGCCTTTGTTTTCTGCGTTTCACTGAGCATGGGGGATTGCCGCTGTGTGCACTTGATTTCCTGCCATGTTTTAATAGCAGATCTGGAGGTGTGCTGTAGGTATTTACCTGCTCCTTCCTTCATCCATACTGGGGGTGTGCTGTAGGTATTTACCTGCTCCTTCCTTCATCCATACTGGAGGTGTGCTGTAGGTATTTACCTGCTCCTTCCTTCATCCAAACTGGGGGTATGCTGTAGGTATTTACCTGCTCCTTCCTTCATCCATACTGGAGGTGTGCTGTAGGTATTTACCTGCTCCTTCCTTCATCCACACTGGGGGTGTGCTGTAGGTATTTACCTGCTCCTTCCTTCATCCACACTGGAGGTGTGCTGTAGGTATTTACCTGCTCCTTCCTTCATCCATACTGGGGGTGTGCTGTAGGTATTTACCTGCTCCTTCCTTCATCCATACTCGAGGTATGCTGTAGGTATTTACCTGCTCCTTCCTTCATCCACACTGGAGGTGTGCTGTAGGTATTTACCTGCTCCTTCCTTCATCCACACTGGGGGTGTGCTGTAGGTATTTACCTGCTCCTTCCTTCGTCCAAACTGGGGGTGTGCTGTAGGTATTTACCTGCTCCTTCCTTCATCCAAACTGGGGGTATGCTGTAGGTATTTACCTGCTCCTTCCTTCATCCACACTGGAGGTGTGCTGTAGGTATTTACCTGCTCCTTCCTTCATCCAAACTGGGGGTATGCTGTAGGTATTTACCTGCTCCTTCCTTCATCCATACTCGAGGTATGCTGTAGGTATTTACCTGCTCCTTTCTTCATCCATACTCGAGGTATACTGTAGGTATTTACCTGCTCCTTCCTTCATCCACACTGGGAGTATGCTGTAGATATTTACCTGCTCCTTCATCCAAACCAGAGGGCTTTGGGTACACAAGCTGTGTTGCCACTGCCTGAGCCCCAGTGTCTGGGCTGTGCTCATTAAACACTTGCAGCCTGCTGTTTCCTTCATCTTCCCCCTTCTTTGCAAGCTGTTTGAGCCCATTGCTGCCGTGTGTGCCTCTGCTGCTCAGCCCTCACTTCATTTTTCCCTCTCTCTGCAGCCCTCCTTGCTCTTTGTTCTTAATGGGACCCTGAGGCTTTGCTAACCCAGTTTCGATGGCACTGCTAGTAAAGCAGGAGAAGCCTGGCTGTAATCAAAGTCCCTCTGCCTTTGAGACAGCATTTGCAGTGTTCTCATTGTGGATTATTTTCTGGCTGCCTTGCCTTTGATGCCCTATGAACCCTTTGCTGGTCATCATTCTGAGAGGTCTCCTACAGTTGTGTCCCTTTAGGTCTTGCATCTTGTGTGGCTTTGTTTTCCTGCCAGCCACATTCTCCTCCTTTCCTTACTGGCAGTTTGGCTTCAATAAGACATTTCAAACACAGGGATTTATTTTTGGTCTCCTCATTTTCATTTCTTTTAAAAATATCTATCCATACTTTGAAGTCCAGAAAGGCTGTCCCAGGGTGACTTGAAGCTTATCGATCAAAGCCATACCTAGAGCTGAAGTTTGACTGATAACTGTTCTGGAGCAGGAGCACAGTGTGCTCTTCCACAAATACTGTAAACAGGTTGGCTTCAGCCCCTTCAGATGTTGTTTTCTTTCTTTCCTTATCTTCCTTGCCCACACCTATTGGTCTGATGCAAGGTTCTTGGAAGTGGAGACAATATTCTTCATCACTTGCCTTTCTGAAGGTGTGCTGAAAAGAATTAGAAGCTCCTCACTGCAGGTTGCAATTGCTTGCTGCTCCCCTTGAGCTGCCAGCTTGGGAGTGGAAACTTTCTTCAGATGTTTGCTGCTACTTGTGCCTGGATGTGTCATCTGCCTCAGATCCCTCTGACTTCAGATCTGTGCTGACCTGGCTTCTTTCAGGGTGAAATGCTGCTGAAACACCAGATTTTTAAAGGAACCTTTTCTCAAGGCTCTGCAGGATGCTGAGGAATGTTGCAGGTGTAAAAAGAAATGGGGAGTAGCTGTGAAAGTGCTGATCAGCTCTGCCTGTGAGGTCTGGCCATCAACACAGTAACAACCATTCCTTACATTACAAAGGAACTGGACTGTGCAAGGACCACTGGAGGCTGGTGAGTACCTGTGTCATGGTGCTGAAGGCCTGGGAGATCCCCTGAGTGTCCTTCACTTTCCAGTTTATGAGGGAGGCTGAACCACCCCCGGGGCATCTTCAGTCTCCTTTTGATGCAAGAGCAACACCCAAGAGGCCAAGTGCAGAAGGGGCTCTCCGTGGATACTTCCCTGCTGTGCTATAAATGGAGTTCCCTCTGGGTCAGGCATGTATCACCAGTGCTAAATTTACTTTAAAATATTACTGAGGTGGGGAGGTTTGTGAGTCAGGTCTATAAAAGCATGCACTGCTTATGTAAAGAAATAGAGCTTAGGAAGAGGCAGGAGGGCTCAGCCTGCAGAGAGCCCATTCCTGATGGATGTGCCCTCTGGAAATAAATAGGGATTTGCATTCAGGGAGCAACCACACCTCCATGTTAGGTCTGTAGCTTACAGCAGGCCAGAGGGATGTGCAGGCCAGCTCTGCCTGTGCTTCCAAGCAGTGCAGGAAATGTAATGAATTCTTAAGCCTACACTCTGGCTACAGATGAAGTGGGGCTTAAAGAAAACCACAACAAATATTTGGGGGATGAATAAGTTCATCTGTTCCTGCAACGATTTCAGGGGTGCTTCAGCTTGAGTTGTGCCATGGTGCCCCTGGGAAGGGAAAGGAGAGATGGGAGGGATGCTGCTGTGTGGGGATTTGGGGATTCAGAACGTTCTGTTTGCTCAGGTATGTGCATCTCATTGGCATTTGAAAATCCAAGGCTTTTGAAGGCAGCTGAGTCTTTGCTAGCAGAGCTTCACTGGGAGCTTCGCTGGGTCAGACAGGCAGATGTTGGCTGTCCTGCACCACCACCACCAGCCTCCTCAGGCTTGACCACAGACACAGCTACATCCCAGGGGAATGAACTTCTCCTGTGCTTCCTGAGGAGGAGATGCTGCTTTGCTCAGCAGCTGAGTCCCTTCTGCAGGCTAATGCCCTTTGGAGGAGTTGTGCTTGGCCTGGCCATGGTCTGGGAGCTTTTGTCAAGAGAGGCTGAGCCAAGCCATTGCCTGGGCAGGGGGGGAAGAGCCTGTTCCATGCACAGCTAACTCATTCTGGGGGTTTCTACCTGCTGTGTGCTCTGCAGTCAAAAATCAGAGTAAAAACTGAGCATCACTTTAGAGCTTTAAAGATCCCAGGTCTTATCAGCATCCCTTTAATTTGATTATGGTTTGCTGTGTACCTGGGCCAGCTCTTTTAAACCAGTAATGAATTACAGAGCAGTGGGTGAGGTGCTGGGTTGTTTGTCTGCCCAAGTGGAATTGATGAAAGGATCCATTTGCATCGATCCTCGCTGGAAAGGAGTATAAAATACAGGGTTTATGGAATTGGACCTGGGGCCAAGGAATTGGAAGCAAATGCTTTAGAATCTGTGGAGCAAATGCTTTAGAATCTGCAGCCTATAATTAAACATTTCCAAGAGGCAGCAAGATCCAGGGAGCTCAGCAGAAGGAGACATTTCACTGGGAAGACTTCCCAAAGTCTTTGCTTTGGTTCCTGCTGTGTGTGCTATTAAAGCAAACAACTTTGGAAGCTGTGGAAGCGTTGGCAGCTCCTGAGAGAGGACAGCAGCCAACCTTACAGCTAAGGGGAAAACAATGAGGGCCATCAGTCCTCTTTTATTTTTTTTTTTTTTTGTCTTAGCACATAAAGTGGCAGCTTAGCTTAGGGTGAAATCCCCTTTGCTCTGAAGTGTTTTAGAGGTTGCAGGGTGGGAGTTTCCTGGAGATCAGGTCTTGTGAGGGAATGGTGAGACACTGGAATAGGTTGGCCAGGGAGCTCATGGATGCCCCCTCCCTGGAGGTGTTCAAGACCAGGTTGGATGAGGCCTTGAGTGACCTGGTCTGGTGTGAGGTGTCCCTGCCAGTGGCAGCAGGGTTGGAACTGGATGATCTTGAAGGTTCCTTCCAACCTAAACCATTCTATGAATCTATGATTTAGTCTGGAGAAGAGGAGGCTGAGGGGAAACTTCATTGCTCTTATTTACAACACCCTGAAAGAAGGTTGTAGGGAGGTGGGTGTTGATCTCTTGTCCTTTATACAAGTGATAGAAAGAGAGGAAGTGGCCTCAAGTTGTACCATGGCAGGTTTAGGTTGGGCATTAGGAAAAATCTCTTTGCTGAAAGAGTGGTCAGGCACTGGAAGAGGCTGCCCAGGGAGGTGGTGGAGTCACCATCCCTGGAGGTGTTTGAAAAACATGCAGACATGGCACTTTGGGACATGGTTTAGTAGGCAGGGTGGTGGTGGGTTGACAGTTGGACTCGAGCTTAAAGGTCTTTTCCAACTGAGGCAATTCTATGACCTTCTAAAGGATCCAGCAGTACCCACCATAAAGGAAAGGTGCTCACTGAGAGCAGTGCCCTGACCTGCTGGTGCAGTTCACACTTGCCAGACTCTCCTCTTTTCAACTGTATCAGTCCTAACCACTGGTGCTTCTGATGTAAAAAATCCTTGTCTGGTAAAAAAAAAAAAACCAAAACACAACAACAAGACAAAAGAATTTGAGATGTGATAGAAAGATCTGCCTTGTGCCATGGAGGATGAGCTGGACTCCTGATTAACTGTCTGGCTGAGTGGATGTGGCACCTGTGGTGTCGTTGCCCTGGCTGTTTGCAGGGGAGCGGTGCCAGCTGTGAACTGGAGGCAAGGTGCAGAGCTGTGCTGTGAGAAAGTCTTCATCAGTAAAGGGAAGGCTGGTTCTGGGTAGGCAAAAAGGGAGGTGGAGACTTCTGGCACCTTCACAAAGTCAAATTCAGCTTTCCTCTGCTCTTTTATGGCAGCCTACAAAGGCTGTGCCTGGTGAAGTTCAGGTTTCCAAGCAGACATCCACCACACTCCCTGCTTTTATTTTTAATCTTACAGCTAAGAACTTGTCCTGTGAGCAGAGAGGACTTTGGGGTGCAATCTGTTCTTATCTGGACAGTGTTGAGCTACCAGCCCCTTGCAGCTCTGCAGACCAGAGTGAGCTGTGCCAGAGCCAGGTGTGTTTGTGTGCTGCTCAGCACGAGGTCTCACTGCTGCAGCTCTCAGCTATCCTGGTGCAGCCATGCTGCCTGTGTGCCTGTGGTGGCTGCAGCAGCCCAAGGCTCCTGCTCCATCCCCTCACAGATGACTCCCCAAGAGGCTGTGCCTGGCTTTGAGGGTGCCCAAGGAAACCTCTAGCTGCACTCCTCTTTCTTCCACAGCAGCCAGCGTTAGAGATGAAAGAAAAAATGGAGACCTTTTCCCTGTGCTTCTGCTGCACAGCTGAGGTCTGGAGCAAAGTCATGGAAACCAGCTGAAGAACTGGGGACCACCTTTCTGTCCTTTGCCTGAACCCCAAAGCTGATGCAAATTCATTAGTGAAGACAAACATTAAGAGGTGAGTGGAGAGCCTATGGTCTTTGGGAGAAAACACAGGCAACATGGAAATGGGATGTAAATCTCTTGCTGTTCCTTGGCCAATCTATTATGGATGAGCCCATCAGAGCAGTGTATTAATAAAACAAGAGGCTAAAGCACTTGGCACTCCCATCTCTTTAGCAAGACATCAGAGGAGAGCCTGGCAGCTTCAGCTTTTGAAGTCTGCAGCTTGCTTCTGCCCAGCCACCTTGGTGACATGGTCAGAATGCTCCAAGGGAGATGTCTCCATGGTGCAGGGGTTTGGAAGTGAGTAAAATCCTCCTCCTCCTCCTTCTCCAGGGTAAACCTGTTTGCTCTGTCCTGCTCAGCCTTGTTGCCTGCTGAATTCTGTGAGGAATGAACAAAGCAGGCCAAAGGTGACTTAAAGCAACTTCAGACATCACTTTCTGAGATGCAGACTGCATCTGTTCCTCAAAAGCTCTCACCACTAGGACCACTCTGGCCTGGTCTTTTGTCATGCATGGGTACCACTAGCCACAGCCACAAGTTCCTTCACTTTGCTGAATAGTGGGAAGTAAGTTACACTGAATTTTCTAAACATTTGTGTTTTGCTTCCCCACCAGGACAAACCAAGGTGTCTCTTTGGACCTTCACATAGGTTGCTGAGAGCCCATGTGCAGGCAGCAATGTTGGGCAAGCAAAGGCAGCAAGGGGCTGCTGCTGCTGGTTAGCAGGGACCTGCTGCAAAGCCTTAGTGTGACAAGGGAGCTGCTGCAGGGCAGTGTGAGCTTGGCCCTGCACAGCTGTGAGCAAGTGTTCATGGCTGGTGGTTCTTGGAGCCAGAGGTCTGAGTGTGCTCACCCTAGCGTGTGACAGGGAGCACCAGGAACACTGACTGCAGTCGTGTGACAGGAGGGGGTGTTCAGGAGCTGGAACCAGCAGGTCTGGTTGGATTTGCAGATTTCAGAGCAGTGGGGAAAGGAGACACCAAAGGAACCTGGCTCGTCTGTTAAAAACGCCCTGGTGAGCTGTGGGGCCAGCCAGGGGCTGGGTGAGAAAAGGCTTGGGGGTAGGGGAGGGCTGAGCTCGCTGCTGCGTGCTGGAGGCTGCAGAGCAGCTCACTCTCACTGGCAGCTGTTTGGGCAGTGATGAACCTGAACCACAGGAAAGCTCGGGGCCAGAGCCAATGCTGAGAGGAGCTCTGGCTTACAGGGGCTGGGCTCTGTGCTGTGGGCAGCAGCAGATCTAGGAGAACTAATTAATTACTGTTCCTTTGCTCGTTTTCTGAGGATAACAGATGGGTTTTTCATGAGCTCACAAACATTTAATCTTCATCCTTCTCTGCCTCTGAGTACCTGGAGGGGTTCCTACTTTTTTATTTTCACTCAAAAAAACAAACAAACAAACAAACAAACCAACCTACAGCTTTCATCTTTAAGGCAGGAAGAGAGGTAAGTGCCATGAGAGTGTCTGTGAAAACAATAGAAGAGCTTTGCTGCATCCTATCAGAGGCTGAGAGGTTTGGGGCTGGTCTGGAACAGTTTGTTCACCTTCTTGCCTCACCAGCATGGGGAAAACCATTCCTTCAACATGACCACAGCAAGGCAACCAGCTCAGCTTGTTTCATTGCTGCTGAGCTACCATCCTGTGGGCTCTGTTGAGGGAGCAGAGCTCTGGACCTCCCAGCTTCTGCAGCTGGTGCTCCTTGGTGTCTCTGGCTGTTCCAGTGGGAAGCAGCCTGCCTCTGCCTTGGAGGGAAGCTCATCAGCAGGACATGCTCTGGGCAGGGCCATTAAGTCCATTTGCTGCTGAATCATGCTGTGGGCTGCCAGCATTGCAGAGAATGTACATCTACCTTTCTCCATCATAGCCATGGACAAGAGCGGAATTGCTGTGTCTGATCCCAGCTCTGGGGCCATCAAGCCTCATTTTTGATCCCTGGTGGGAGAAGGAAGGAGTCATCCTCAGGAAGCTGTGGGACTGGGTTGCTTCCAGTAAGTCCTACCCTGAGCTGAAGTCTGGGCAGCTGGAGTGGCTACAGGGAGCTGTGTAAGACAACTAATCCATCTCAGAGTTGGCAGATCTCCTCTCCTGGCTGAGCTGGGTTGGAGGCTCTGTTGCTGTTCATTCCCAGAGGATGCCAGAGACATGCAGCCAGAGGAGGGTGTAGGTATTCAGCTGAATGAAGTTGTTGTGGAACTAATCTTCAACACAGACCAGTAGCCTGAGGTGACTGCTGTGTCCTTACACAGAACAAGCTCTGGTTGTGTCCTGAGGCACAGGTTACACACAGTCAACAGCCTTCTAGTGTGACTGGATGGAAAAACTCCTGGGAAAGGACTGAGCCCATGTTCCTGCTAAGGGCTGAACTTTCAAGCCTTGGCTAAAGAAACCTTAAGAAGCACTTGTTAGCTGGGAGCAGCCTGTTTGGGCGTTTTGAGCAGAGACCAAATATTGCTATTCACTCATGAGATCTATGGTTTGGATCAATAATTCTGCTTTATGAGCAGATCTGGAAGTTGTTCTCTTGTCCTTGGTTGTGCACCATAATACTGAGCTGCAGCAGTAGTTCCCAGTGGCTGCTTTCCATCCCATCCTTGTGCAAGCAAAGAGAATTCCTCCTCCTTCCCTGGCCAGGCTGGCTGGAGACCTCCCACAGGAGCTGTGCTTCCTGAGGAGCTCGGTGCCACTTGTCTGTGCAGCACAAGGCTGATCTCTCTGGGTCTTTCTCTGCTCTGACTTTTGGTGTTTCCCTCTGCCTTTCGCTCATGATTGACTGTCCAGTTTGGGGCCCCCCACTACAAGAAGGACATTGAGTTGCTGGAGCACATCCAGAGAAAGGGCAGCAAAGCTGGTGAAGGGTCTGGAGAACAAGTCCTGTGAGGAGCAGCTGAGGGAACTGGGATTGTTTACTCTGGAGGAAAGGAAGGTGAGGAGAGACCTTCTCACTACAACACCCTGAAAGGAGGTTGGAGCCAGGTAGGTGTTGGTCTCTTCTCTTCAGGTAACAAATAATAGAAGGAAAGGAAATGGCCTCAGGTTGCACCAGGGGAGGTTTAGGTTGGATATTAGGAAAAATTTCCTTAATGAAAGAGTGGTCAGGCATTGGAAGAAGCTGCCCAGGGAAGTGGTGGAGTCACCATCCATGGAGGTGTTCAAAAAACATGCAGACATGGCACTCTGGGACATGGCTTAATGGCCATGGTGGTGGTAGGTCAATGATTGGACCTGATGATCTTAAAAGGTCTTTTCCAACTGAAATGATTCTATGCTTTGCAACCCACTGCACCCAAAATACTGATCTAGTTGCTCTTGGAGTGTGAAGCAATAGCTAAAGGAATAGCTTGGGTATTGCTATGTTTTTTCTCACTTAAACAGAAGAAACAAATTCAGCTTTGACCATGCATGTTACATTTTAATTTTTTTGTTTCTCATGCCAAGAAATACAAAGAAAGTATATAAGTTATACCATATCATCCTGCAGAAAAAGAAACACTGATCAGCAAAGAGAAGCTCCCAGCTGCAGTTCCTGGTGTGTCCATGCTGTGTGTGTGAAACAGAGCTCCTCCAGCTGGGCTTCAGAGCAGGAGGAGCTGATGCGTGGTCGGTCGGCAGAGGGGCAGACCCTGGGTCTGGGATCACGGCCTGGGCACCATCTGACAAGGACACCTGCTCCAGAGTGGTGTCAGGCTTGCCTTGGTGAATCCTGCACTCATTCCCTTTCTGATGTTTCTTATCCTGGATGGGTATTTATAGGTTTGAATTTTGCTACCTACTGGTGTCAGAAAATGCTTTACAAATTTTCCCACTGCTCTCCCCCCCCCCCACCCCTCTGGCTTGTGCCCAAGCAGGGGAGTTTTTTCAGTCCAAACCTGACTGTCTTTGCCAAAATGAAAGGATGTACATTGAAAGAAATTCGACCTTAAATCTCAAATTCTTTCAGCTTGACAGCGTAGCTTTGGCTGTGGTTCTGTGAGGAGTAACAAAGTGACAGGACAAGGTTGGGGGTGTCAGGGAAAAAAAAAAGAAAGAAATCAGTCATGGGGCCAGCCCAGTGGGTGCATTTCTGCAGCCTCTCCCTGGACTCAGACCAATTGGAAATGGGGTTCTGTTTTTACAGAAAAGGCAGGATCTGCTCCCCTTGTCTACATGGAGAAGTCTCTGTTTGGAAGGTCTGCAGTGGGACATGCTGGAGTCTGCAGCCAGCCTGGGTCAGACCCTTGGAGCAGCAAAGTCCCTAGCCCTCAATAACCCCTTTCAGCAAAGCCCACCAATGACATCTCATTGCCAACAAGACAAAGGAACCAAAGGAAGCACAGAGGATGGGATGGAGGAGCCTGTGAGACCTCCTGCGTGTGAGGGGGAAGCACATTAACCTGGCAAAGATGGGGAGAGAGGGGTAAGCTGGAATGGAGTGAAATACAGACCAGAAAGAAGCAAACCCCTGGCTAACACAAGAAGCTTGGAACCTGATCCTTTTGTCACTTTCTTTGTGCTCAAATCCCTTTGGTCTCCTCTGCAGGCACAGCCAGCATGTTCCTGTGACCAGGTGACCCATGCCAGCCCTTTTTTGATCATTGCTTGTCAAGCCTACCAGAAGCTGGTGCAAACCCCAGCTTGCTCACCCACTCGGCAGCAGCAGAGATCTCGTTCAGCTCAAGCCTTCAATCTAACACTGCTGGACCCAGCAAGGCCTCTTCTGTGCCACCCCTCACAGCCCAGCTCTCCCCCAAACCCTTTGGAGAGAAGCCCAGGGACAGCAGTGCCAGAGAGGTGCCATCAGCCACACATTCTGCTCAGAGGCTCTTCCCCAGCAGTACAAACCAAGTATTTATATCCCACCAGGACCTCACACTTGTCGAGCGTAACTCCTACTTCGCCTTACATTTAGAGACGTTTCCCACCTTCTCCATCTCTTCAGCAAGCTCTCCTCCTACCAGCTCAACTGTGCTGTCAGGTAAGGCTGGAATGCCACCACTTGGATCTCTCACCTCTCCCCTGTTGCCTGCTTCACTAAGGGGCAGAAGTTGGCCAGCTCCTGAGGACTTGGTGACTGTTAGAGTTACAAACACAGAGAACAGGACTCTGATGTGTGTTTAGAGGAGGGTGCAAGCAGGTGGCAAAGAGCTGTGAAACGAGTGCTAGGGCTTGTTTGTGGGGATGGAGAGAGAAAAGCTTTTCATGACATAGTTGTTGGGATCTCTCTCCTGTGTGCTAAAAATAAAGTTATGAAGAGGAGCAGCTTGTGGTTGGGTGGGAGGGAAAAGGATGCTTGAGCTTAGGTGACCACTAAATCAGCAAAGAATCAGCAGGGGTGATGACCAAAGATGTAGACCAAAGAAGGAACTGGTGGCCTCAGAATGAAGTTTTGCCATGATTCACCTCCTTATTATAGAGCAACATGGGAGGTGTGTGTCAAGGGTTAGGGGCTCAGCAACTTCTTCCTTCCTGAATGAGCACAAAATGAATGAGCACCTGAAAGAGCCCAGTAGGCAGCTGAGCTGGGACAGAAGCCTGTGACATGGGATCTAGTGGCAACACCTTTGCAAAATATCAGGCTGCAAAATGATGGAGAAGTTGGGGGAAAGCAGAGAGAAGAGACATTTCAGATAACCCTGGGGAAGTTCCTTCTCTAGCACAGAAGATCCAAGTTAAAAGGAGAGAAGATATTTTGTAAGGAGTAACTGCAGAGGCTTTCCCCTGGATTTAAGTGCAGGGTAAGGACCAAAAAGCTTCAGCCAGAGTGCAGAGCAGTGCAATTGTGCCTAATCAGGTACAATCAAGTTGAAAATTAAATGAATTTAAGTGTCTTAGTTTTTCTTCTTTATTATATTTAACAGCAAGATGAGAAGCAGTTGCCTCAGCAGCCTCATGATACAGGCTAAGACAGGAGGCACAAACCACATTTGGGTGCATGCACAAATCATCATTGTGGAGGTTTGGGGGAAAGCTTCTGCCTTCTCCTGCATGCAAATGAATTCTGGTTCCTCTGCTGCTCTGTGCTTCACCAGCTTGGAACTTCTCCTGGTGAGGACCATTGCAGCTGCTTCACAAAGGACCCTGTGCCTGCAGGTATCCCAGCCTGTTTTGAAGTGTGTTTACTGAGATCCCTTGGGAAAAATCAGGTTCAAAGGAAATCTGTATCCATAGATGGTTCTGTTAAGGGGGAGACAGGTACATGGGTTTGGAGCTGTAGAGTGAGAGTGACTGAGCAGCTTTGCCATCCATGCAGTCAGAGCAGCACAACACTGACCCACCTCATGAGGGGTGGCAAGATTCAATCCTTTAAGTGTGGTGCAGCACTTTGGATGCAAAGCTTTAGAGAACGACAAAAGGAGCATTTAAATTCTTACTTAATAAATACTTGGCACTCTTGAGAGCTATAACTCACTGCAGCAGTTTTCCCTGAATGTCAGCTCTTCCTGCCCAAGGAGGAGCTTGCTCAGCTCTTACCATAAGCTGAATTTCAGCAGCTCCAAGAGCTCAAAGGGCAGAAGATGCTTGGACAGGCAGCATTGCCCTTATGTATCTCAGAAAACATAATGCATGTTTCCCAGCAAGCAGCTTTTGCATTCAAGTGTTAAAGAAGGAAAAGTTTGGGGGATTTGATGGGATTTCATCAGCCACAAGATTCAGAGTTTGTATCTCCAAGGGAGATTCAAGGAAACCTCCAAAGGAAGGTTTCTGAGGAGCTCAGGAAGAACGTATCTGGTGCCATGGCTGCAGGTGGGAGCTCACACCCAGCAGTGCTCAGTGGCCTCTCTTTGCTGAAGCTCACAACAAATGAATTGCAAAAGAAAGGTCACAAATTTGGTCCCATTTTGAAAGCCAATAGTTAGTAATGAAGAGCTGGCAAGGGGGAGGATGGGAATGGAGCCCAAGAAAGTGCTGTAGTGATGTGCTATTGCTGTGAGTCCCTAGAATCCCTTTTAATATAGAGGAAAATGTTAATAGCATGTCTAGGGAATGTGGCTTTCCTACCCCTTGGATTCAAATAATGTCTAGCAAAAGAAAAGACTTCAAAGAGGAGCAATCAACAGGCAACAGGAGGATCTTCCCAGCAGTGCCCATGCTTAGCTCCTGCAGAGTGACTACAGCATGGATTTTTAGTGCACCCCTGCCCCATGTGCCCACACTCATACTCCAGACAAGCCAGTGCCAAGCAGCAGTGAAGTGCCTTGTGGGGTGCAGTAGATTCTCCATGTAGACAAGCCCTCAGAAGTGTTACCTTTGGTCTAAGGTTTGGGTTGTCTTTCTTTTTTTTTTTTTTTCCAGGAGGTTGGTGGTAGGGAGCAGAAGTGCCCTGATACCCCTCACTGCTCAGTGCAGTCCTTATTTCCAGGTCCCGGGCTGGCAGCTGGAGACCACAGAGGGGCTGGGGAGTGCAGCTCTTGGCCAGGTACTGCTGCCCACAAAGTTTTGCTAAAAGAGAGAGGCTCAGCTCATACAGAGCCAGTGGATATGGCCAGAGGCCATCTACAAAGCCTGGATAAAACGACAGGCAATGGAGCTTTGCATAGTCTGGGGGAGCCAGCTAGAGGACCAACCCCAGTAACAACCCGCGGCAAGGACGGAGGGAGGGGGAAGAGGAGGGGCCAGGGCTGGATGGAGACTGGAGGAAGGGTCAGATCCCATGGGAAATGGCCGAGGAACCTCGCGGTGTGGAAGACGTAGCAGGGTACGATAGGTAGATCAGGAGGAGCAAAGTCTGTTTTCTTCTTATGTTAAATACAAACCATTAAAAAATAATACTGCTCGTGGGGGTTCCTGGAGATTTTCCGAGTTGCAGAAGAGCATGGGAGGGGGTGCAGGGGCAGGAGCAGGGATCTGAAATTCCTCCATGCCTCTGAAAAATCTCCTGGAAAGCCCTAAGCTGAAGCCCAATAGGGTTGGGGAGATGAGCGGTGACAGTGGTGGGGGACTGGATCACACCAAAGCTTTTGTGTGATGGACGTGATGTGACATAAAGGTGTGAGCAGAACAGGCTCTCTATGCCTCGGTACTGCTGCTACAGGTTAACCAGGCTCTTTTCTCAGCTCCACAAGTATTGACCTCACTTTGGGTGCACAGAGAGAGAGAGAAAAAGATGTGTGGGGTGCACAGAGAAAACCTTTCTTTTCTTTCCGTTAAAAAACCCCACCGTGGGGTCGGGGTGAGGAGGAGCCTGGTGTTCTCATGCAGCAACATCCTGCTCTGCCAGCTCTGAGATCTGCCCTAAGGGATAAAAGAGGAGCTCGTAGGAACAGACATGGAGAACATTCCCAAAGGCATGCAAATGGTCATTGTCTCTTTTTTTTTTCTTTTTTTTTTTTTTCTTTTTTTTTCATCAAAAATACAAAAGCACCCACCACATCCTCCAGCTTTTGCAGCTGCCTTGCGCTTGGGGCAGAGCCGCGGTCCTGCTGCAGCTCTGCTCTCCCTCCTCCTCCTCCACGGAACAGCTTTCAGCTCCTGATGGCAGTTTGAGCTTTGTGTTTGTTGTTGTTTGCGGTTTGTTTGTTTGGGGTTTTGTTGTTGCTGTTGTTGCAGTAGTAGAGACGGAGAATTCGACGATTTAAAAACCAACAACCCCCCCCGAAAATTCGGTGACTCATGCCACGATTCTTAGGAGGACTCCTCAAAATGTCTCATTCTTGCCTTAATTTTTTTAATATTTTTCCCCCTTTTAAAATATGCTTCGTTCTTGAAACTCTCTCCTCTTGTACCTTAGTTGTCTCCCCACTCCGTGAGTTTTGCTGGAGGGGAATGAGGTAGTGGATTTCCCCTTTCTCCTCTCCGCTGGGCATCCGATGCTCATTCCCATTCCTTCTGGTGATGTTGGTTTATTTTTTATCCCATCACTTGTAACAAGCTCATTTCCAAGAGGTGGTGAAGTAGAAGCATGCGGTTCCTCCCGACGGTGGCTCCAGAGCAGGCTGTCTAGGGCTGCCCACCTACGCTGTGACGACTTTTTGTTGCAAGGCTGAAAGTAAAAACCCCCAAAAGGAAAGTTGTCTTCCTCCTCTTCGAGGTATTCTCATGCTAAAACGGCTTCTAGGACGCTGTGAAAAAGAGAGAGAGTCTTAGGGCACCTTCCAGCGGGCGCAGGTATTTCCCTTATGCTCTGGGTTGGAGCTCTGCTGGTTTCTGAGGCTCTCCTCACGCTGGGTTTGGCAGATGGATTTCTGTTTGGGAGGTTCCCCAAACATTTTGGGATTGCGTTTCTGGCTTGGTTGAGTTACATTCTGAAACCCTTATGCTTTTAACAACCCCCTATGCTCTTCTAAACCCACCACAGCCTTTATCAGTGCAAGACCTTTCACCCTGTGAGAGACCAAGCACCCAGGAGGTGCTTGTGTGGTCACCAGTCCTCACAAAGGAGGACTTCCCATTCTGGCCATTTGATTAAGATGTGTTTGTACTGCAAGGAGCCTGTTCTTCAAGGTGTTTTTCATGCATGTGTGCAGCTGGTGATGGTCAAACCAGCCTGGACTGCCGAAATGCTTAGTGCCCTACCACTGTGGTTGGGGGTGGAAATGGAGCACCACCTGCCCAAAGACAGTGGTGGTGGATGGTAGGCAGGTGTATCCTATGAACTGGGCTGGAGGCAGGAGCTACATGAGGTTCCTGCCCTAGCTGGTCTGGAGAAAAGAGAAAGAGGTGTTACCTCTCAGGCTGAGTGAGATGTAGAGCACGATGATGATGGTCCCCAGGACAATGGAGACGATGCTGAGCAGCCTGGCCATGCGGCCGAGTCGCCGGGCTCCGTCTACGTCTCCTTGCTGCCCACTGTTCCTGGACTAGGGGAAACACAGAAAGAGGCTCTTGAGAACAGCCATGGCTTGGGGATGACCCACTGGCTGTAGTCCCCAAAATGTGAGCTGCTAGATCTGCCAGCCCGGAGTGTCTCAGGGTGCCACACACATCCCCTCCATGAGCCCATGGCTTTGTGTTCCTGCTAAACCAATGTGCCTGGAGCAGCCCACCTGGGATGCTGTTCTGCTTGCCCTGGGTAGGAGCTGGACTGGCTCAAGTCTGTCTTTTGTTGGAGTAAATAGGAAATAGTTCCAGTCAGCAGCAGCCCCTCTTGGACTTCTGCATGGAAGCTGCTGAGATTCTTGACTTCATTCCCCAGAGCAGCTCCCTTTGGTGGGGACTGTGCCGGGGGACTACATCTTCCAGGGTACCACTGCCCTTCTGCAGCCTAAGGACCGGAAAAGGGTCCTGCCCCCATGGTGTATGGAGAAGTGATCTATATTGTGAGGAAACAATCATTGACCAACTGAAAAGAAAAAAACCAAACCCAGACAAGGACATCCCCAGAGCACCATGTGGCCTCTTTGCTGGCCATTGGATGTGTGTGTGAGAGGAACAGGCTTTGGCAAAGCAGGCAGTAGCTGCTGGCTTTCAGCTGGTGATGGGATGTGCTTTGGTGCCTCTGCATTACCCTGGATTTCTGCATCAGTGTGGATGGGTTGTGTTCACCACCTCTGTTTTAAAATGCAGTCCTCCTACAGTGAATTCCTGCTTTTGTGTGTGCTGTAGGCAGGGGAGGGATAGTCCATAGAGCTTCTCTCTTCTGCTTCGAGTTTCATTCTGATTTCCCCTGCTGCTCTATTGATTGCTTCAGGCACCTCAGTGAGAGCTTTCCCCTGCTCTGTAAGCAAAAGAAAGAGCTCCTGGCTGTGGCAGGGCTGAGGAACAGGATGGGGGAAAGCACAAGTAGGTGCCTGGAAATTATTGTGTGTGCTCTCATTAAGGGATGAAGAGAGAGCCCCAAAAGCTGGAGCTAGAACAGGACTCGCCTGGCACTGATGTTGGTGGGCACTGGTGTCTGAACACGAGGCTCTCAGTGGGATAGATTGCAGCAGTCCTTGTCTTTGGGAACAAGTGGCAACTCAAGGTAGATGGAGAACACAAATTGGAGGTTCCCTCTGAGGCTTTGCTTTTCACTGCTCAGTCAGGGCTGGCCACTTATAGGCTTGGCACAGATACAGACCCTGGGGGAATCTTCAGTTGGGTTAGTGAAGCTTAGTGAATGATAGAATCACAGAACTGTTTGGGTTGGAAGAGACCTTTAAGATCTTTAACTGCTAGGTCACCACTAAACCACATCCCTCAGCACTATATCTACACAGCTTTTCAAGCCCTCCACGGGTGGTGGCTCCACCACTTCCCTGAGCAGTCTGTTCCAGGGCTTGACAATCCTTTTGGGGAAGAAATTCTTCCTCATGTCCAACCTAAACCTTCTCTGGCTCTTCCCCAGGGTGTACCCACCAGTGCTGCTGGGGCCACAGCAGCAAGGGGCTGGATGGTTTGAGCACGATTCAAGCTCACACTCAAAGGAGAAAGACATAAGTTTGGATGAGCATGGGCTGACCAAGACCTTGTGTGGTACCTGATGGGGCAATGAGGGTGATTCTGTGGCCCGACTCCTTTGAGCTTCAGAGCCAGCTCTCTTACTGCCCTGTGCTCAGTGCTGCAGCTGACTTACCAGGCAGAAGAAGCCTTCACCTATGCCAACCCCACATAGCAACCTGAAGACCAAGCAGAGTTCCTCAGCAGAAGTCACAGATGCTGCATCATAAACTTTCAGACTAAGTGATTGAATAAGGAATGATCTTGTTTCTCGCTCTTGGTTCCCAAGTGAAAAATGCTGAAAGTAAGAATTCCAGGGGAGGGAGAAGCATTACTGTGGAGAGTAGAGCCCAAAGTGCTCCTCAGCCTGCTGGAGCCAGCATGCTGGGCTTCCTGCACTTGGCTGAGGGAGTACCTAGCACTTAGCAGAAGGGCAGCTGCAGTACCCCGGTGAGGTTATTATGGGGAAATTACTCACGGTGCGTCAGCACTCACTGCCTGCATGCTGGAGAGGCTGCAGCCCCTCCATAAGCAGAACAGGAGCTCCCTGCTCTGGAAGAGGCAGGCAGTCTGTGACCAGCATGGCTCTCGGGTCCAAAAAGCCTTCCTGGATTCATGCAGTGCCCTTCTGCCTCCCATGAAACCCATCAGGAAGGAGTTGGGAGGGAAGGAAATTGGATAAGGGCTGTAGTGTCCATCGGTAACGTTTTCACCTGGTTGGGAATACTTGGGGTGAGGTGAAAGGGAAGCAGGGCAGGCTGGGGGGAAGAGAGAGCCTGGCACACAAGTCTGTCACCTTGATCCAGTGGAGGAGTTGGGCAAAATTCCCCTTGTCCTCAATAAGGACAGGGTTTTGTAGATACTTTAACTGCCTTAGAATCATAGAATTATTTGGGTTGGAAAAGGCCTTTCAGATCATCAAGTCCAACCATCAAACCAGCACTGCCAAGTCACCACTAAACTGTGCTCCTCAGAACCAGATGTACATGGCTTTTAGAAAACCCCAGGGATGGAGACTCTACCATTGCCCTGGCTAGCCTGTTCCAGGGCTTGACAGCCTTGTGGGGGAAGAAACTGTTCCTAATGTCCCACCTAAACCTCCTTTTGCACAGCCTGAGTCCATTTCCTCTTGCCCTGTCACTCTGAAGCAGTCACTCTTTCCTTAGAGATGCTTTTAAGAACGTAACATTTTTATGTGGGTTAAAGTCTCCTCCCCTGCCCCATCCATCTCCAGCCATGCTGCCTCAGCTGAGCCAGGGAGGGAGATGTGGGGCAGGCTGTGGGACCAGCAGCTCCCCACAGCCCCATCCCATGTGTAGGCTCCTCCCTTTGGAGTGTGGCTTCTAAAACTGGGGACACCCTGAGTTAAAACCACAAATATGCCAGTTACAAAGAGGTAAGGGTGGGAGTGTATGAAAGCAGCCTCACTTTCCTTTCAAAAAAGCCCTCAGAAATAACCGCTGCACTGTGAAGGGTCCTCTGCTAAGTGTTTGAAAGAAATAAAGCAGAAACTGAAGAGTCATGAGGTCTCACACAGCTCCAGCACCAACCATGAGACACCACTGAGAACTCAAATGACCAAATACTTGATGTTCCTGCCCCATTTCCCATTCATCCTGCTTTAAAACCACTGCAGCACTGTAACCAAAATGTCCCCAGCTCAGGCTGTGCATTGGCAGCTGCTCCATAGTGCTCAGGGAGGTAAAATGCAGCTTTGAAGGTTTCCATGGACTCCTCCTGGTTTGTGTCACCACGTAAATCATAGAATAGAGTCATAAATAACACAGCAGAGCCTCAACCAGACGGTTGCTTCCACCACATCTCTGCAAACATCCTGCTCTGCTCACATGCCACCCTGTGGAACATTCCCTGACACCAAGAGAGCTCAAGACCTTGTTCCTTCTGGGCTCCACAGCACATCTGACAGACCATACCTAAAAGCAACGGGATGCAGCCAAGAGCCTATTTTCATTACAGAACAGGAGGTGACAAGATGAAGCCTCATGGGCTGGTGGCAAGAGATGGGGAGGATGCAGCAGCCCAGAGATCGACAGGATCCCTGCCCTGCTCACTGCCACCTTCCACCATTTGAGAGTTTTATTTTAGGCTCCAATTTTGGTACCAAGTGTAGGGGTTTTTTTGGTTTTGGGTTTTTTTTTGGTTGGGTTTTTTTTTTTTTTTTTTGGTGGGGTGTGGATTAGGTTGCCATGAAATATGCAGCTTGAGCTGTCTTCTAGAGGAAAAAATATATAGGCTAACAAAGTTGATGTGTTTATCAGTAGAGCTTCTGGAAGTGCTTATTGCTCATTTCTCCCAAACAACTATGGCAAATCCATCAGCATTGGCATATTGGCATGGGGTGTTTAGCAAGCATTTGTTACTGTGCATATATTATTCATTGGTGTGGAACAGTTTGATTGCAGCTCTCTAGTATCACTAATCCTGTGTTTTGCTTTCCACATTAAAAACATTAACATCTTGTTTATTAATCGAGGCCTGCCGAGGCAGAACGTCTCCGAAAGGCTTGAGGGCTACGGGGGAGTGAGTCACTGTCACTGTGCCAAGGGACTCCGTGGGACAGAGGAGGAGCAGAAAATCAGAAAGATCCTAGAAGTGGGGCTGGAAGGGTGGGAGCTGCCACAGCACCCATGGTGAGTCAGAGAGTTCTTCTCTCTTTTAAACTGTTATCTGTTCCTGTTCAGAAGGTTGTGGGGTTTTTTTCACCCCAAAGTTGTCCTGCTGCAAATGAAGGCAATTACTTTTCCTGTGCTAGTCCTAGGGAGGGAGAAGATGAATTGTTACCTCCTCTTCCTCACAGTCTTCCCTGATTTATGAACTGCCTTTAGATGCACTCTGCTGCCTTCCACCAGCTACTCGGAATCAATCACTAATCCTCCACGCATGGGTTTGGTTGAAGAATTCTGAGAGAGGTATAACTCAGCATCAGGCTTAGACAGATGACTGTGCCATGTGAAATGAGGAAGGAGAGTCTGACTTCCCCCACACCTTTTGGGAATGACAGTACTTATTTTGGACACTGAGTGCTGTGCAGAATTGCCCCTGGAATTGCTATGTGTTGGTTCTGGCTGGATTTACCTTTCTTTTTCACTTCATTTTGTTTGTTTGGAGTTTTGTGTGCTGGTGAGCGATGTCTCTGCTCCTTCTCCTGATGTGACTGCACTTTGCTAGGAAGGGGAAGGGATTTGATAACAGCAATACAGTGTGTGTGGTACTTGGCTCAGCCTGCACTCCTCTGAGATGGATTCTACAGGGCTGTGCTGCCCTTGTGACTGTCACTCTCCAGCTCAGGGAGAGACCTGAACTCTTTAGTGCAGCCAAGTCTTCACTTGGTAAAGAAAAATCTATGCAAGGGGCAGTGGAGGAGCCTCCAGGTAACTCAGTTCCGTGAGACCAGCATTACCAGGAACAGGCTTGGATCTACAGCAGATTTTTTTCCTCTATCTCTAGCCATAGGCCCTGCTGGGATCTGGGAACAGCTTTTGAAAAATGATTTATGATACACTAAACCCAAATGCACTCATTTGCTTTCCTCTCTGGTTGCTGCTTATTAGCCAGAAAAAAGCTTTCCTGTGCAAAATGCATTGAGTTAGGGAAGAAAAATAAAATTGCAGAGCTAAAGGAATGTCAGCACATTGTGGAAAAGCCCTCTCTCGGGGCCCCCCATCCCCAGACACCCGGAATCATGACAGCCTGATTCCTGCTCAGATTTGTGCATGATCAGGCACTCCTGGGTCTTATTCTGTGGGGAGACCTAAGCCTGTGGGAGCCTTGGGGGCCACTGGGAACTAAATTCCTCCCTGGTATAAGCGGGTGAAACATCAGCTGATGCCCCAAGAGCTGTTTCTGCTGGCAAAAGGACACAGCCAGATGTTTCCTTGCTCCCCAACATCAGCATGGAACAAGGATCACTCCTTGTCCTGCTCCTCTGGTGCTGTGTGGGGGTCTCTGGCTGGCAGGTGGTGGTGGGAGGGTGGTGATGAGACAGGCATGGCCATTACTAGAATGGGCAGTAATAAATTGAGTGTCCCATGGGAGAGAGAGAACAAAGATGATTGTGAAGGGGCCAGAGAACACGCACTGACTACTAATGTGCTGTGTGTGCTAGAAACCTGGCCCTGGAGAACAAGCTCAGCCCAGTGTGTCTTCTGCCTTGGTGGCCTCAGAAGGCTGGGGTTGAGCATCCTTTTCCTGCTGGGGGTGGGCATCCTCTTCTCCAGCTCTGGGTGGTCTCTGTTCAGTGCTGTCAAAGGCCTTGGAAGCAGAGGGCAGCCAGTTGTCCTGCCTGCCTTTGGGTTTACCACAGCAGATACACCCTGGTGTATCTGGTGCCTAGCAGCATTAGCTGACTCCTGCTCTGTTTTCACCGTTTACTCTTCTACTCCATGGGGTTTATGTGGCCCAAGGCACATCCCCACTGTGCTGGAGGCTCTAAAGCTTGCAAGGGAGAGTGTGAGAATCTATTTTGCATGAAGGCTAATGTGGCTGGAAAATCCCCGTGAGAGCCCTTGTTTATTACCATGGATATGCAATACCCAGCTGCTTTCCCTCCCTTTGCAGTGCAAAGCCAAACAAGGCTGGCTGGCTTCCCTGTGTGCTGCCTAAACAGGCTCTGCCACACAACTGTACTACGCAGATGACAGCTGGCACTGCCAGAAATGATGATTCCTCCTCAAAATGGAAATTGGTCTCTCCAGAGGGCTTTTTTTGTGGCAAGTGCCAGCATCTGCCTTCAAGTTGTCAGTGGTTTTTGGGGAAGTGCTGGCTGCTGGTGTCCCTTGGTGTATTTCTGTGTGGTAACCTGGTAACTGGGCTGATTTTAAAAGAAAAGATGTGTTGCAAATCCAGGGAAGAAAAGATACCCCACGGGCTGTATAGCAATGGAGTGTCCTGATAAAGGGGTGGCCATGCTTGCCAGGCTGTGCTGCTCCAGCCACCTGTACCTGAGCTGGGTGGGAGGCTGCTGGCTGATTTTGGGGTGTTTCTGAGCTAGGGGGGATGTTTAATAGAAAAAATTGCTTCTCCGGGGTAACCGAGCTGCAGGTGCTCGGTTTGCAGGCTCCCTTCGAAGCAGCCGAGGACAGGAACCAGGCTGCAGCCAGGGTCTCCCCAGTGCTGCAGGGCTGTTGGGAGGGGCCGAGGAAGAAAGAGCCCTTGTCCTTGCCTTGCCTCGCCTTGCAGCTCCTTCCCAGGGAAGCCCAGAGACTGCCTGCGGACCGTCGGCAGGGACGGAGATTCCCGGAGCCATCGGGCTTCCCGGAGCCCTTGCCCTGGGTACGCCCGATCCCATCCTCAAATCCCGGCTCACCCATCTCCATCCCACCAAAGCCCGTCAGATGTTCCTGGCCCCTAGTGCCTCTCCCTGCCACCCTCCTTCCTTCTCCGGACCCCAGCTGAAGCTTCCTGTGGGAGCCGAGCAGCTGCACAGCCCGGCTGAGGTCCCCGCGCTGCCGGCTGAGCTGGGCGGGCTCCTCCCGTCCCGGTCCCCGGTCCCCGCTCCCTGCCCCGATCCCCGCCACGGACTCCTGTCCCCGCCACCGCCTCCGGTCCCCGCCGGTGCAGTACCGCGGACAGCTCCGCGGCAGCCGTCGAGGGCGGCGTTGTTAAAGCGGGCGGGTCCCGCACTCACCATAATGGAGAAGACAAGGGCCACGATGTTGATGGGCCAGACGGGGCAGAAGCAGGAGAAGATGGCGAGCACCAGGTAGTCCCGGGGGCGGCCCTGATCCGGTGCCACCGTGCTGGTGGCCGTGGAGGAGGCTCTGCCAAGGCTGAGCCGGGATGGCGAGAGCGGGGCCACTTCCAGGTGCCCGACCGACACCGACTTGTAGGCGAGCCCGTGCCCGTTGCGCTCCGCCTCGCCGGGCAAAGCGGCCGTGAAGGATTTGGAACCGCGGAGGCCCTTCTCCTCCCGACCGTCGGTCGCCGACAGTAGCTTCTCGGTCTCCTGGAAACGGGTGGGTAACGCCGTGCCCGAGCCCGAGCCCGGGCCCGGGCCCCCGGGCGCGGAGCCGCTGCTAGCCATGGCCCGGCGGAGCGGGCACCGAGCTGGCCCCGCCGCCGCCGCTCTGCGCTCGGGGCCCGCTGCCCCGCGGGAGGCCGTGCCGGAGGAGGGGCCAGCCCGGTTCGGCCCCCGGGGCAGGATCGCGGCCGCGGATCCGCCCCCGGGATGTCCCCGTCCCCACGTCGTCCGCTCCCCTCTCCCGGGCTGCGCTCAGTCTCCGCCCGACCCGGTGCCCCCCGGGGATGCGGGAGAGTAGAACGTTGGGAAAGCCGGGATGTCCCTTGTCGCCTGCAGCCTGGCCCCGCCCCACCGGCTCCCTCGCTCTTCCCGGGGACTCCCACCGGCTACACTCCGCTGCAGCGGTACGTGAGAGCCCAGCCCCGAATGGGCTCAGCCGGTGTCAGCGGGGCGCGGCTGCTAATACCAGTTTCAGAGCTGCGGGGACGTGCCGTGGGCAGCTCGGTGCTGGCACACACAGCCCTGCCGTGTCTGCATCCCTCCTGGCTGAAAGCTTGTCCCCAGACAGGTGGGGAGATATGTGACACGAACCAGCCCCACAAACCCCTTCACCACTGCAGAGAGAAGCTGGAGCTGCCCAGGGTGGGGGTGATGGTGTTGGCAGTGTGGAGTTGCCCAGTGGTATCCCTGGCTCCAGAGGCTCTGTGAAAGCATCCTCCGAGGGCACAGGGTAGGAAGAGGCCCTGGACACACTGTGAGTAGGTGAACCTGGAGACACAGCAACTGGGAACAGGGAGACGAGGTCAGTGACCTGCAAAGGAGAAAGGGTGGGTGGTGCAGGGGTTGTGTCCTATAAACCAAGGAGCAGCATCTTTGGGAGTGGAGGGTGCTGTGAGGGGCAGGAGAGAAGGTAAAAAAATACCCAGAGCCTGCATGCCTGGCAAAGATGGATGTTTCCCACCCATTCTGTATTATGCTTCAATTCTAAATTTGTCAGGGATTTCCCTGGCAGTGAGTGCCATCTATGGGGCATGCCCAGTTCCTTCTGCCTCTCTGAGAAGTGCCCAGAGAGCCTGCCAGCAGCTGGGACCTGCTTCCCAGCCCTTTCCAGAGCCTGCCAAGCTGCTTCCCTGCCCACCTACCTCACTGGGACTTTTCTCATCCTGCATCATCCAGACAGAATTGGGAACTGTGAGCAGCAGGATGACCCTGCTTTGGAGGGTCTCATAGGATTATGCATCACCCCCTGCTCCTGGTTCTCTGGCCATCTGCTTCCATCTGTCTTGCTCTGACTGACCACCAAAGCTGAGGGTAAAACCTAGAGATGTAAATTTGGCTGGTTTGTGTCTGGGTGAGGGCTGGATTTCACTTAAACCTTCTTTGAATGCTGGTTTTGCTGGGCTTTCCCCTTGGGATGGGTGTTGATGGGACAAAGCAGGGGCACATGCCGCTTCAGGGAGAGGCAGAACAGGGAAAGCCACTCAGAGCAGGGATGCTGTGGGGAGAAGCAGGATTTGTTCACTGGACTTTGCTGCAGGCCTTCTCCTGGCAGGGGGAACATCTGCTGGAGATTAAAGCCAAGACTCCTCATACCATCAGTGCTTCAAAGAGACTCCTTTGCTGAGCAGAGAGCTCTCTCTCCTGGCTGCTGACAGGTTTTCTCTGCTCCTTGCTCAGCTCCCTTTTCCCACTCGGGGATTAAGGGAGGAGGAAGAGAGCCTGGGGAGGGTATAGCACACCAGAGCAGAGGGCTTAAATGGTTGTTCCAGCATGTTCCCTGATGGCAGGGAAAGAGCCTGCCTATGGTGTGCTGTGCTAGGGCTCAGCTGGGGACACTGGTGTGGGAGTTAGAATCACAGAATCTTAGAACAGTTGAGGCTGAAAGGGACCTTAAAGATCATCTAGTTTGAACCTCACTGCTGTGAGCAGGGACATCTTTCACTAGACCCAGTTGCTCAAGGCCTTGTCCAGCCTGGCTTTGAACACTTACAGCAAGGGGGCATCCACAACCTCCCTGGGCAACCTGTTCCACTGTCTCACCACCCTCACCATAAAGAATTTCCTCCTAACAGACAGTTTAAATCTACCCTCTTCCAGCATGAGTCTATCAAGCTAAAAATAATTCATCCTTATGCTACCCATCCAGGTCTACTTGAGTCACTTTAGCCTTAGACCAGTCCATCTGCTACTTGTTTTGATGTTCCTGAGTGGTTTGACTTGTTGAAGGACTGGAGGAGCTCTGCAGGAGCTCAGCACCCTGGGAATCACACAGTGTGATTTACCCTGTCCCCAAATCTGCTGCCTGTGGCATGTGTGGCTGTAAACCCCTAATTCCTGTAGCAGTTCCAGTTTGCTGAGCCCAGGGAACACTCCCAGCTGGCCTGAGCTCTCTAAGCCATCAGCAATGGGGGCCAAAGGGGCCTTTAATAAAATTCCCTCACTTCCTCCCCACAGCTGGGATCAGCCAGGAGCACACTGTCAGCCTGTCCCACCAGAGCCACTTTGCTGCCATCAGGAGGAACCCACAGAGGAACGGGTGGGTTTTAAAGAGCTGACATCTGTCTGCCCTCCCAGCCTGGCCTCGCAAATCTGCCAGGCACGAACGTCCACACCAATGAGCTTAGTGCCCACAGTCCCAGGGCACCAACCTTGCCCTGCTTCTGCTCCCCTCCTGCACCAGCAGGAGCCGGAGTGACCAGCCAGCCAGGAGCTTTAGCGTGATCCCCACAGCCCATCTGTCCACCCCCACGCATATTAACAGCCAGTGCCCTGGTGGCAAGGTTTTTAACTCGTGTTTTCTCACAGAGCAAGCAAGACAATAAATAACAGTGGCAGCCGGCGGCAGCGAGACCTCGCAGCAGGAAACACAGAGCTGGCGCTTCCAGAGGACTTCTCATCCTCCCCAGTTTTCCGGCAGAGACGGAAACCTGCAGCCAGGCAGCACAGGGGGTCCCGTGTGGCAGGATGTGGGCTCCTGGCTCCTGCCAGCACTGCAGCTGAGCTCGGCATCCCGCAGCACTTCTCTCTCACACCAAGGTCCCTTCCCGCTCCCACCGTTTGTCCCACGGACGTGTTACCTTCCCGGCACTGTGCGGCCATCCCAGCCCTGCAGCTCAGTGAATGGGGAGGCACTGCTGCTGTCCCCAGCTCTGGCAATAGCTCAGCTGCCAGGGGACCGCCCCAGCCAGGGGGTCTTGCAGGCTGCCTGTGTATCTCTGCTGGCAGGCGCCTCGGAGCCCGGGGTGCTGGGTCGCGCTGGAGCAATAGGCAGGGCTGGGCACGGAGCCATCCTCCTTCGGGCTGCCGTAGCGATGGAGCTGCCTCTCGGGAGCAAACCCGGCGTGGAGAGGGGAAGGGGAGCAGCGCTGCAAGCTGGCAGCGCCTGCAGGACCAGGCTCCCAGGGGAGCTGGGGGTGGTTGGCCTTCATCCCCAGCTCCTGCGCAGGGACCCCGGGCCGGCCGCGGCACTCGGAGTGGGCACAGGGCCAGCAGCGGTGCAGGGACAGGGACAGAGCCGAGATCCTGTTGATGGCTCGCCGCAGGGTAGCGATTTTAGAAAGCCTTTTGCCACCGAGGTCGTGTTTGAGGGCCAGGCGCAGGGCATTGAAGGCTTGGTTGTAGTCCAGGATCCTCTTGCGCTCTCTGACGTTGGCTGCCATCCTCCTGGCCTTGGAGCGCACCGGCCTGCTCCTCTTCCTCACCTTCATCCCTTCTGCATCCCCCAGGCAGCTGACTGCTTCCCTGCCCTGGGGGATCCACAGACCCTGCCCATAGCACAGCTGGGGTGCAACCCCTGCTTCCAGCTCCTCTTCTGAGCTGCTGTGCTCTGTTGTGGTGCCTTTTCCCATGGCTGCTGGTGAGGGGGAGCAGGAGAGGTGCCGCTGTGGTTCTGCCTCCTGTGAGATGTGGGAGACACTCCTCCAGGGGCACGCAGCTGCCTGTAAAAACCCACCTTGGGCTCATCACGTGGCTCCCTCCCCACTCTCCTCACCTGCCTGCAGGTGTATTGCCTCGTAGAGAGGCACCAGGTGAGTCCAGCCTGGCCTCTGTCCACAGGGATGCTACTGAGCATGGTGCTGGGCTGCAATGTGGGGTGCTGGGGTGCCCGTGGTGCTTGTGGTGGGATGCTCACAGCCCTCAGTGGGGAAGCCCTTCTGCCAGGTACATGTTGCAGTGGTTACTTCAGACTCTGCTAAGAGTTTAGTCACTGCAGGAGTTGTCCATGCTGCTCTGCCCTCTCTTCTGCTGGGCAGGCTGGTGTCTCAGCCTGGGCCAGGTCATCCCCGGGGTTTATATGGTACCACGGGGCACCACCACTCTGGCATGGAGGCTTGGGCTCTGCTCCCCCATGCTTGCTGGTGCTGCAGCATTTCTGTCATTTCCCAGCTAGGGGAAGCTGAGGCAAAGGGTGGTGAGGTCACTGAGGAGAGCAATGAGCCTTCTGCCTGGGTGCAGAGGAAGACAAAAATAATCCAGGAGCGGGGCTGGAGCACTGAGCCGCCTTCAAGACAGTATCTTAGGGCTGCTCCACACAGCTGCACCCCAGAGAGCTGGGAGCATCCATGGGCATGGAGCTAAGGTGGGTGCCTGGGCAGGAGCAGCCCCAGGAGACAGCAGAGGAATGTGTGGGGCTTGGCACGCCTCTGCCCTGCGGAGCAGGAAGCAGGAATGCGGCAGAGGGAATTAGGGCAGGTGATAAAAGAGCTAAAGTGCTACCTGCCTGCAGAGCCTTCCTGTCCCTTCCCAGCAGTGGGGAGCCCTGAGGGCAGAGCTGTCTGGACTGGTGCTGCTGGGCCTGCCCAGCACTTACTCTGGGGAAGATGCTGAAAGCAGCTCCTTGTTTCTTGCATCCTCAAGCCAGTGGGACCAAGGGACTTGCCAGGTGTGGTGGGTCCAGAGGCCATGGGGGGACCAAGCTGCTGTGCTCTGAGCAGTGCAGGACCACCACGTGTGTTTGGCCATCATGTCATTAGTGAGCAGTTGCTAAGTGCCTTTCTGTGTGAACAGTAATGTCTTGAAAAATGGCTTGAGGAGTGAGTCTGACAAATTGTTGGGGTGACTGGTGCAAAAGCAGAGCCCCAGGAGAACTTGCCCCCACCCTGATCCATTCCTTCCTATCTGATTGTCCCAGCTCGTGTTCAATCAATAGGCACCATTGGTGGGGGGCTATTTGTCTATTGCCCTTCTCCTCTCTTGGTTCTTTGAAGTCAGAGCTAATTTAGGTGCCTCTGCTCCAGCAACCCAATAAATCAGGAACTGGGGCCTCAGGGATGGGGGAGGACCAGGCAGCAGGACTTCAAAGGGAGGTGAAGCTCACAAATATTCTTTGAGCACTCACCTGTGTTCACTGTGGCCCCTCTTGTTCTCCCCAGCAGCCTTCTGGCTGCCCAGTCTTGCTCTGCCCAGGAGCAGATGCTCCCTCTGACCACTGACTCAGCAAGCTCAGCTCCAGGAGGAAAGGGCTTGAGAGGTGCAGGATGTGCATGCTGGGCCCTCTGAGAGACAGCCTGCCCAAAACCCAGCTAAGCAGGACAGATCCCTGCCACAGGGATGCTCTGCTACTGTAGGAGGTGAGGAGGTGTGGTTGAGAGGTGGCTGAGATGGGCACAAAGCCAGTCCCTGCTGGGGAGATGCTGGTCAGAGACAGGGCTGCCCCATCCTGCCCACAATGACCCTGGGGAGCTGGCTGGGGAGCACTGCTGGGGGTTCCCAGCATCTCAGCTCTGGACAGGGATGCAGCCCCAGCTCTGGGAAGCAGGCAAGGCCAGGCTGTAAATCAAGAGCCATCGGATGCCACCTGCCACCTGTAATTAGTGCATCCTGCTGAGCCTTCCCCACCTTGTCCTGGATATTTCCTACCCAGGTGCCCATTACAGGGTGGGAGGCCAGGAGAAACGCCCCCACCCAGGCCCTGCTCCCTCAGCCCTACTGATTTATCACCACTCACTGGAGAGATTTATGGGCTGAGACCTGGAGCCAGAGAAGTGTTGCAGGGCTCTGCTGTCCTCCTGACAGCTGATGAGGGAGCTGTAATTATCTGTTGCCATGCATAAATCAGGGCACCCACAGCACAATCCCCCCACCTCCCCAGCCCCCACAAAGGGCTCTGACCCTCAGGGACACCCCACCCCTCCAACACGTGTCAGACTGCACTGGGGCATTGCTGAGCACTGGGCATCTGCCCATCCTTGGCAGCATTGTCACAGCTCTCAAAGGTCCCATAGCCTGAAGGTGAGTTCTGGGATGTCTTCACCCCTAATGCTGCCACCCTGCCCAGCCAGAGGCTGGGTCTGCAGCAGCCCTCTGAGAAGATGCTCCAGCACCCAGTGGCCCCAGTGAGGGTCACAAGGAAGTGGAGAACACCACTCTGTCCCCTCTGGGCACTGGCTTGGGGTGAGGATGGCACCTGGGAGGGATGGAAGGATCTGTCCTTCAATGCCTTCCATGATAAACTCATGGGGCTCCCCACAGGAGGGTAGACTGGTCCCAGGGTCCCCCAGGGCTCATGCAGCCCAGCTTTTGGCAGCCAGTGTCCCATGGGAGCATGTCCTCTCCTGAGATCCCCCTGGCCAAGCCTTCTGGTCCCTCTGGCTGCTGCAGCTCTGCTCTTAATCCTCTCAGTTGAGGATCAGTTCTCTCGACCTGCAAGCCAGGACACCTTTATCTACCTTTGCTTTTGGCCAGCTTGGTGCTCACCAGGACCTTCTCTGCCAAGATGCTTTCCAGCCTGTGCTGGTGCCTGGGCTTGTTCTCTCCTCAGGGGCAGGACTTTGCACTTGTTGAACTTCGTGGGGTTCCTCTTAGCTCATTTCTCCAAGCCACCAGGTCCCCAGACACCAGCACACCCACTGGGGCACCTGCCACCCCTACCCTCCAGTCCTGTGGCTGCCAGCAGTGCCCAGTGGGGTTGGGCAGTGAGGAGGTCACACCCCCACCTGCAAGGCAGATGGATGAACCACAGCACCAGAGACAGAGAAAAAAAAATATTTCATTTTTTAACATTTCAGGTGAAAGGTTGCCCCAGGGGGTTCCCAGCCTCAGGCATCCCCACCATGGCAGCTGTCCTCTGAGGAATTGGGGCCACAGTCTGGCCCCCTGCAGCCCCAGCTAGACCTGCACCATCATCCTGGTAGGGAGGAAGGCAGGGTACCCCCGTGGGAGGTCCTACTGCAGGGCTCCCTGCCACCCTCCACTGCCTCTTGTCTCTGAGCCAGTGGCACCTGCAGCAGCTCATAGAGCTGCTCAGTCACTGCCTGGGTGGCCTGGAGGGAGCGGTCAAGCTCCAGGACAAGCTCCCTCATGGTTATGGCTGTGGCTAGGGAGCTGCTGGCAGGTGACTCCGTATCCATTGGGCTCTTTGCCCTGCCCCTGCTCTTCCTGGAGACCTGCTCCTGTCTGATGCCTGGTGGCAGATCCAGTGGGAGGTCCTGGCCAAGGAGTGGCCTGGGGTCCTTCACCACCCCCTTGGAGGACCAAGGGGCTTCTGAGCAGGAGTGTGCTGCCACCTCCACCATAGCACCAGGCCAGGGCTCTGGGAAGAAGTACAGGAAGCCCGTGGAAACGGAGCTTCTCCTTGAGTGGGAAGAGACCAGCAAGCCCAGGGGATCCATGGAATCTAGTGGGGATGGGCTCTCCTTGCTTGACACCTCCATGCTTGCCCTGCAGAAAAGGAGAGGGAAGAGATCTCACTGCACTCCAGGCACCCATGGGCAACACCCTGTCCTGGGCTGGCAGGCAGGGCTGCCCAGGGTGGGCAGGGCATGGGCATGGTCTGAGGGTCTGCCCCACCACTCACGTCTCCAAGATCAGTGTGGGCTTTGCTCTTTCATCTGCCTGGGCAGCAGCTGCTGAGGAAGGAGAAGGAGTGAGCAGCTGGGTCCCCAGCACAGCCCCAGGTAGGGCTGCCAAGGGGTGTCAGCCCTTTTGCAGGGCACTCAGCATCAGGGCCACTCACTTCTCTGCTCTTCTGGGTGGGCTCTCACTCTGTTCCTCCAATGCTGCTTCTTCCACTCTGCCTGCAGGAACCCCAGCAGCTGAGTGAGAAGGGAGCCCACAGCTCCTCACACCTTGCCCCCTCGCATGCCACCCCACCCCACCCTGTGCCACCCCACCCCGTGGCACCCCACCCCACCCCGTGCCACCCTGCAGCTCAGTGCAGCGCTCACGTACCCAGCGCTGCTTGGCCTGCAGCATGGCAGAGGCCAGGCTGAGGCGCAGAGCATGCATGGGAAGCAGGATCAGTTGCCCCAGGCTGAGGTTGGGGTGATCCATGGCACCAAGTCCTTGTAGGGCTGCTTAAGACCAGCAGGGACCTTGGCCTGTCTTGTCTCCAACAACCCGAGCTGGAACAGTTGTAAGAGGGGAATTAGGAGAGAGAGAAACAGAGCCCTGCAGAGGTCCACTGCCCTATATGGCTGCGTGGCAGTTTTAGGCTGAACCTTTAAGATTTCCCACAGATCTTGAACAGAAAAAGTGGTAGAGTGTAAATAAATCACTACTGGGTGTAAAAGGGCTCTTAGCTGCCCTGGGTTTTGGCCAGGGGAGGTTCTTGTGCTGTTTACAAGCTGTCAATACCTGTGAATATTGCACATACTGTGTATTTGGTACGTATTCAGTGCATTTCTTTGTAGATTGTAGTTTTGTTTGTAAATGCAGATCCCTTTGCTTCCAGCTGAGCTGATCTGGCGAATTTAATTCGGGGGGTGGGGTGGGATTTTCAACCCACCACAGGCTGGAAAACATCAGCTTGAGCTGATGAGAGGTCAGACTTCAGTCCACTGTTACCCTCTCTGACTTCCTTGCCTGCCAAACAGCAGCTGGCTTCCATTCCCAGCTAATGTGCCTCCCAACCTCTCTGGGACACTCAATCATGCAGATGGAGACAGCTGCCACCCCAAAGGCAGTCCCAGCCCAACCAAGGCTATATAAGGCTGAGCACAAGGATTTACCCTGGTTGATTCCCCACCTATGGAGCAAGCAAGCAAGGCACCAACGCTGGAGCCAAGGGTGGTGAGAGCTCTCTGGTTTCTCCCTCTCTCCTTTGTCTCCATTTTTCTTTCCTGATCTGTTCTAAGGCAGTTGCTAAGGGAATAAGGCCTGTGCCAAAGTGCCCTTATCCCTTATCTGCAGCTCTTGATGACAGCTGTCAGAACCCCCCAGTGAACTGGTTTGTGTTGTTCCTCAGACTCATTGTGGTGACTCTAACCAGGGACAGCCCTTTTCAGGGGACTGCAGAGATTTACCTCCCCTGTTGCCCACTAAGTGGGATGAGATGAGGGCCTTGATGTCTCCTAGGATGTCTCAGCACCTCCTGGGTCCTCAACTCTGCTGGTATGGCTGTGGCTCAGTCAGCTGAGACACCACCAGACCGCAGTGCCCACCACCCACTGCCTGTTCCCATGGGGCACAGAACATCCCTCTGTGACATCTGACATCTACCCACACCCTTCCTCAACTGATGTGTGAGGCTCAGGAGGGGCTGGCACGTCCCCCTGGAAAACAGGAGTAGCAGCTCATGCATGATGGGGAAGCCTGGAGGTGCTTCAGAGGGGAGGGAGATGGAAGGGAAGGAGAAAAAGAAGAAGAATTGTAGCACTCAGCCCTCCAACCAACAGCAGCACCACTCAGAGCTCTTGAAATTAAAGAGGAAGCTCTCAATGCTGAGCCCTAGTCCTGCCCAAATCCACACCAGGCCCTGGATACTGGACCCCAGCCAGTAGCTGAAGACCCCCCAAGTCACTTGCTCCCCTGCATCAGGATGTGGGGAGAATCAGGAGGGGTGAATGTGTGAAATCATGGAAAGTCTTGGCTAGAGACAAAGACCAAGAGTTGTCTCAGCTGTTAGTGCCAGCTGCCGAGATGAACAATGCCCAGGCAGGACCTGCCTGATGGCTGCAATGGGCTGCACCATCCCCTTGGCCAGGTGAGGCAGAAGGACACCCTCCTAGGGGGTGAAAGTGAGGAACTTGGGGACACCAAGTAATGTGACTGGCAGAGACTGCAGGGGAGCTGTGTAGACCAAAACGAGGGACTGGGAAGCCCTTCTGCAGCCCCCACAACCCAGGGGCACCCATGTGCCTGGATATTCCCACTCCTTTCAAGAGGAGACTCAGGTGTTTTGGACCTGCCTAGGAACCCCACTGTCCCCTGGGGAACCAGGTGCCCAGGCTCTGCCTAGCAACCCTGCTGTTGCCTGGGCACCCAGGCATCTGGGTGCTGTGCTTTGGGACCATGGGGTGGTGGTGGTTGTCCCTGATGCTGGTGATGTCCCCCTGGCTATCTGGCAACCCAGGCATCCAGGCAGGGCCACCTGGCTTGTGGCAGTGGGTGGTCCTGGCATCCTGGCTGCCTGGGGTGCACCCCTGCCTGTTGTGCTTCAGCTCACCCCTTCAGTGGACAAACCTCTGCCATGGCATTACTGGGGCTCCTGCCAACCACTCCCTACATCGACAGTGCCTCGAGGCCATTGCTCATGCTGCTCTGCCACTTGCCTCTGTCACTGTGGGTGTGTCATGGGCACCAGGGACACCCAACCCAAACCAGGGACCCAGCCCAGGGTCCTGACTGGGGCCTCTATCTCACCAGAGACCTCCATCCCAATGGGGATCCCCAACCTGAACAGGATCTTGGAGCCATCTGGGGTTCCTCATTTCAATCAAAGTCCTCATACTGACACTGGCCAGGGTCCTGGGAAGTTGGAGACCCCTTTCCTAAACAGGGATCCCAGGCACCCATTCCAGATCTGCACCCTAGGGACTTCCAACCTTGCCAAGGTCTCCACATATGCCAAGGATCTCTGAGAACCCCAACCCTGCCTGAGACCCTGAGAATCACCCAGCCCTCAACAGGGGCACTCTACAAACTCCCTGGCCCTACCTAGAATGTCAGGAATTCCCAGGATCACCTGATCCTTACCACTATCTCTAAATGCTTATCAGGACTCCAGAAACCTCTGGAACCCCCCAGCCCTTACCAGACCCTCCCATCTCTGACCCTTCCACCCCAATATCTTACTGCTCTCATTGTTCCTGTACTGGTCTCAGGCTTGGAGCAGCACAAGACTCTTGAGGAGACCATGGCACTTGCCCTGAAATTTCTGGAGTACGCAGAGGGCTTGGGTGAGCAGGGGACATGGGACATGTGAGGGGGCAGGGCCCAAGGCATGGGGGATGGGACCTTGAGCTGGGGGTGTGGTGAAATACAGGACATGTCTGGGGGCTTCTTCAAAGTTCTCAGCTTCTGGGGGTGTCAAGGGAGTATTTGAGGACATATAGGGCTGCAGGATGGATATCTGGGGTCTAAGTGAGTTGTACAGGGGGTCTGGGGAGGGTTTATGGGGATTGAGGGGAGGGCATGTTATCTCATCTGGACATCTGGGACAACCCAGAGGGCCTCGAAGCATCCCTGCAGGACATCATCAGACACACCAAGAAGGTGGTGAGCATGATGGCAGAAGGTATGGGGCCAGTGGGACCCACCCAAGACTCCCTTCCCGGGAAATCCCTGGGACCCCTACTCCTCCCTGAGTCCCCTGTCCTCGGTATCCCCATCCTGGTGAAGCCCCCAGGGGCCCCATTTGAAGGGCTGGACAAAGGCTAAGCCTTGCCAGCTCATCACAGGTATGTGGATCCCCAGTGCCCCCCAGTCTAATGCTGCTTCCTCCCCACCAGTTCCAGCCTGCATCCCACCCTGCGGTGAGTGCCCATCCCTGTGTCTTGCCACCCCCTGTCCCTTACTACTTCTCCCATGCCCCTGGGACCACCAAGTCTCTCCTTCCCAGGGTACCAACCAGCTGCCAGCGTCTTCAAGTGTGCCACCTGCCGCTTCGAGCACTGCCCATTTCCCCTGGACTGCCCAGGTATGGGGCTGTGGAAGACCCAAACATCCAGGCTGGGCAAAGCACCACCCTGGAGCTGGGTGCCTCTGGGACTCTGGGGACAACCCTCAGTTTCTCAGGTGGACATGGGTGCTGGGCCCAGCACGGGGGCACGAGACTCATGCCCGTGGTGGGCACAGGAGCAGGTGTGGTCACACAGGAGCAGGATGATTTCTGTAGGGACAGGAGCAGGTGTAACTCACAGGCATGTCCATGCTCCCAGTGCAGGACAAGTGGGTCCAGGAGGATGAAGCCATCACACTGCTCTGCAACGTGCCCTTCACCACCCCCACGGACACGGCCGTCACGTGGATGTTCGCCAAGGATGTGAGTGGCACAGGCACGGGCAGGGGTGTACGTTGGCACTGCTGAAGGGGTGTGGGCATGGGCAGCCAGGCCTGCAGGCACACAGTGGTGTGCTGGGTGTGAGGGCTCCCAGGTGTTGAACATGTCCAGAGAAGGGCAATGAGGCTGGGGAGAGGTCTGGAGCACAGCCCTATGGGGAGGTTGAGGGAGCTGGGGGTGTTTAGCCTGGAGAAGAGGAGGCTCAGGGGAGACCTCATTGCTGTCTACAACTACCTGAAAGGAGGTTGTAGCCAGGAAGGGGTTGGTCTCTTCTCCCAGGCAACCAGATGCAGAACAAGAGGACACAGTCTCAAGCTGTGCAGGGGGAAGTTTAGGCTCGAGGTGAGGAGAAAGTTCTTCACAGAGAGAGTGGTTGGCCATTGGAATGTGCTGCCCAGGGAGGTGGTGAAATCACCATCCCTGGAGGTGTTCAAGAAAAGCTTGGATGTGGCACTTGAAGCCATGGTTTAGTTGTCAGGAGGTGTTAGGTATTAGGTAATAGGTTGGACTTGATGACCTCTGAGGTCTTTTCCAGCCTGGTTGATTCTGTGATTCTGTATTGCCTAGGCAGTAGCTCTGTGTGCTGTGAGCAGCACGTGTGCAAGCACGGTGCCAGTGCTCTCCCATGGCAAGCAGGAGTCATAGAGTGGCTTGAGATGGGAGAGACCTTAAAGATCATCCAGTTCCAACCCCCAGGGCAGGGACACCTCCCACTGGATCAGGTTGCTCAAAGCCTCATCCAGCCTGGTCTTAAACACCTCCAGGGATGAGGTGTCCATGACTTCTCTGGGCAGCCTGTTCCAGGGTCTCACCACCCTCATGGTAAAGAACTTCTTGCTAATGTCCAATCTAAATCTGCTCTGCTCTGGTTTCAAACCAGGAGGCAGAGCACTGGTGTGCAGTCACATGCACCTCTGTGTGTGTGAAAGGGACCAATAAAGATGGAGATGGACTTTTCAGCAGGCTCTGTTGTGACAGGACAAGGGGAGATGGTTTGAAACTTAAGGAGAGAAGGAAGAAAATTTTCACTGTGAGGGTAATGAGACACTGGCCCAGGTTGGCCAGAGAGGTGGTAGCTGCCCCAGCTCTGGAACCATTCCAGGTCATGTTGCATGAGGCTCTGAGCAACTTGCTGTAGTTGCAGATGTCCCTGCTGGCTTCAGGGGGGTTGGACTGGGTGGCATTTAAAGGTGCTTCCAAGCCAGAGCACTCTGTGATTCTGTGAAGTGACTTTCATGTGTGCTCTGCCTGTGCCTCCCTCCGTGTGTGCAGCAGGAGCAGGCGTGGGGTGTGCACAGGCACGAGCAAGGGGAACAAGAAGCAGGAAGGGGACGTGGTGAGTGTGTGCAGGGCATGGGTAGCTCTGCATGCACACAGTGTCAGGACCTGGTGCACCTGCTGCTGATGTGCTCTCCCCTGCCCCAGCTGCGCACCCAGGACCTGGTGCGGTTTGAGGAGCTGCAGGGGAGTGTGTCAGGACCTTTCAGCCTGACCATCCAGGAGCCTGTCCCAGGAACCGTTGCCTGCTGCCTGGGGCCTGTCTCTCAGCCCTTGGTCCGCAAGTACTTCTACATCAACGGTGAGCCCTGACACCTGGCTGCCCTGGGGACAGAGCAGTGTAGGGTGGGAAGGGGCCAGACGCTGGGGTCCCTAAGAGGGAGGATGAATGGGGGTGCCAGGACACCCGGGTCTGTGGTGGACAGGTGGGGTGGAGCAGATGTTCCCTGATACTTGGTTCCTTTGGAGGCAGTGGGGCATGTGGGATGAAGCAGGGACCACAGAGGCCTGGATGACCCTAGGTACCTGTGTGCCCACAGTGTCAGAGAGAGGTGTGTTGGAGGAGAAGTTACTCCAGGCTCGGTTCAGATCTGTGCTGCACTGGTCCCACCATGAGGCCCCTGTGCACCACATGGCACTGCTGAGGCTGGGGCTGGCATTTGGCTCCGTTGTGCTCCTGATGCTGCTGGTGGTGGTGTGAGTACTCCTGACCTGATAAACCTTCCCCTCAAAGTCTTCATGCTTCTGGGGCTCCCTGCAGACCAGTATGGGCCTCCCAACCCACCCATCCAGACCCTTAGTCCCTTGGGATTTCCTACAAATATGAGGGAGCCTGGGTGTGTAAAAGGTGGGGTATAGATTGCTGGAACTCCTATTGTCCTCTGACTCATTCTAGACCTTCTCTCTTGCACCCAGGACCACTCGAGGTTGCCTTGCTTCCCCTAGATTCCCTGTGACCCTGCCATGTTCCCCCACTTGCCCCCAGTTGCCCCTCAGGCTACTGAGACCCAACAGTTGTTCCCATGACTCCCCAGCTGCCCCTTGGACTCCACAGATGCCTCATGATCCCCACCCCAGCTGGGGATGCAGGGTGTCCTCCCCCCTCCCCATCTTTCTTTGTTTGTCCTTCTGCCTCCCAGGGCCATCTGGCAATGCTGGAGGCTCCGAGGTGGCAGTAACACCCAGACATCCCACAGACCTGGACAACATGATCCTTCAGAGTGTTCCAAATGCCTGGATTCACCCTAGGGGAGCTTGACACGTGGACCCATCCCTGAGGACCAACATTTCTGCAATTGCTTTTCTTCCATTGGCACATGCAAGTGGGAAGCTGTCTGAAGACAGAGGCACAGAATTCTGAGCAGCTGGGTTATGTGGAGACAGAGATCAGGGGGAGCCTGGGCTTGCAAGCAGAAATCAGTGGGCTTGCATAGAGCAAACTGGGCAGAGCATCAGAAGTCCAAAATGTATTTCTGAGATGCCTGTCCCTGCATTTCAACAGCTGGCACTAAGAGGAGGTCAGACTGATAGCCATAGGAGAGCTGTCTCTTGATAACTGCTGTAGCAAAGCCACCATTGCTTGGCATGGCCACTACAAACACCAAGCTGCTGTCTGCTCTGATTATTCTCCTAAAAGCATTTTATCACTTATTTACTTTTATACCACTTGATACCAGCTGCAATGTCTGGGCTGAAGTCCCAGACTGTGCTGCTCCAGCCCACTGAGGCTGAGCCTGATGCCAAGGACCGTGTCTGGTACCTCAGCAGAGCCACCATGTGCTCATCCTGATGCCAAGGACCGTGTCGGTACCTCAGCAGAGCCACATGGTCATTCTGATCAGGACCGTGGTACCTCAGCAGAGCCACCATGTGCTCATTCTGATGCCAAGGACCGTGTTGGTACCTCAGCAGAGCCACCATGTGCTCATTCTGATGCCAAGGACCGTGTCTGGTACCTCAGCAGAGCCACCATGTGCTCATTCTGATGCCAAGGACCGTGTTGGTTCCTCAGCAGAGCCACCATGTGCTCATCCTGATGCCAAGGGCCGTGTCTGGTACCTCAGCAGAGCCACCATGTGCTCATTCTGATGCCAAGGACCGTGTCGGTACCTCAGCAGAGCCACCATGTGCTCATCCTGATGCCAAGGACCGTGTCGGTACCTCAGCAGAGCCACCATGTGCTCATTCTGATGTCAAGGACCGTGTCGGTACCTCAGCAGAGCCACCATGTGCTCATCCTGAAGGATGCAGCTCACACTCCTCGCCCAAGCAGCAGCAGTCATTTCCCCTCAGGAGCACACCACGCGTTTGTGATCCCTGCTTGTTTCTCCTGCTGCTGACAAGAGAGCTTTGGGATGGAAATCACCCTCCTTTCACTCACAGGTTTCCCCACAGCTGCATGGCTTGTGAAGCACAGGGAAGGGGATGAAGCTTTTCCCATCCTGAATGCTGGTGACAGGAGTGTATGCAAGTGGCAAAGAAGGGTGACAGAAAGATGCAGCCCCTGGCCATGAATCCTCCCTTCCTCTCAGACCTCTTAAGCTCTTTTTCTGTCTCTGCCCCAGGCCCTGGTGGGTGCTGGAGCACAACACAATCATAGAATTGTTTTGGGTGGAGCAGACCTTTAAGATGTACAGCAGCAGCTCAGACAACCTTGCCGGAGCTCTAGCACAGAGTCCACCAGCTGCAGAGCACAAGTTCTTCTCTGTTCCTGTCCTCACATCTCCTCTGTTCCTTTCAGTGTCTGCTTAGTGCTGACTTCTGCCCTTGCTCCACACTCACATCCCTCTTTACCACTGCCAAGATCCCACCTGTCCCTTCCTGTAGGCTCCACCACCAGTTCCCTTTCAGTTCCTCTGTGCTCCCCAAATTCTCCTCCATGCACTCTGAGCCCTCCACTCTCTGTTTTAAATGCTCAGAACCCTGTCCCTGCCCTCCATCCATCCAGTTCTGCTCCCTTCCTGGGCAGACACCTGCTTTCCTCTGTAGCCATCCAGCCTGCATGACCAGCTTCCCAAAGCCAGTGCCCCAGAGACCACAGCTGCCTCAGCTGGCCAACAGAAACCCTTTAGCCAGTGACTTTCAGCAGTTCTGCATCCTTGCAGATCAGGACTGTGGCCCACTGAGGAATAAAGACCTCTCCTGATGGAGACCACCTCCACCACAACCCTCTGCCTGGTGCCATGCAATCCAGCAAACACCAGCTGCTCCAAAGCCTGTCCCACACCAGCCAGTCTCTCTGGAAATCTCAGTGCTGCTCTGACTTCCCCACCAAGAGCTGGGCTGGGCCTGTCAAAAGCACATGAAATAAGAACCAATTGACCTGGCATCACCCAGCTCCAGGCTCAGATGGTGGGAGGTGGGGACATGCCCAGTGTTTGCTCTCACACTGATTGGTGACTGGCATTCAAGTGTTTATTTACTGAGCTGCACTCTCCAGAGCTCCCAAATATGCTGCTCCTAGGGGAAATTCCATCCGAGGAGCTAAGCACTCACAGGAGACCATGCCAAGGACTCTTGCTGGCTCTTTGCAGCTCAGGAAGCTGTGCACCTAAAACCACAGGCACCTTCTTGTCTGCTTGAGTTTTCTGAGGGCACAAAGGGAACCTAACCTGATTTCCTCCTCCAGTAAAAGGGAAGCTGGGAGTGGCAGCAGGATCCACTCAGCCCGCCCACTGCAGAGGGCACTACAAATGCCTCTGTGGGACCTGCTGCTCCACAGCTTTGTGCTCCAGAGGACGTGGACGTCATGGGTGAGTACAGGGCTGGGAAGTGGGGTGCTCCTTGCTGGCACAGGTGAGAGTAGGTCTTTGTGCACTGGTCTTTGCTCACCTCTGGGGGTGCAGTGGCATGGGTGCCCTCTGAGGCTATGCTCACCCACACCCATAGCAGCAGCTTGTGTCCTGCATTCTGGCTCACCCCAGGCAGTGTCCTGCTTTGGGGCCAGGAGCACAACCTGGCTCGGTAGATTGTTGGGTGCTTTGCTCCAACATCTCATGCATGACTTTTCTGGAGCTGGTCAAGAGGAAAAGGCAAGGTTGTCTACCCCTTGGGCAAGAGTTGAGGCCTTTTGGCAAGCTTTCCAGCTTGCATGGGCCAGTCTGATGCTGCCCAGCATTCTTGGTGCACTCCTCCATCTCCCATGGTTGTGTTATGTTGTGCAATGCTGGAGCCAGAGGATTCCCCACCTCTCTCTGGAGGGAGGCTCACATTTCATCTTTTCTCCATCTTTTCCCTTTCTAGCAGTCCAGCACCTTCTACTCCTTGCTTGTGTGCAGTTCTTGGCTGCCCCAGGCCACTCCATGCATACACAAACCCTAAACATCTTCAAGAAATCTTCCTCCAACACCTCAGCGAGTGCTCTGCAGAAAACCAGTAGGTAGCATCCCATGGGTACCCCAATGCTCTCCCCAGCCCCTTTCACTTGATTGGTCTGGGTCAGCCCTGGCTGTGAACAGCCCCAGCCCTGGGCCAGTGGAGGCTTGGTAAAAATGATGCTTGGGAGAGGGTGAGTTGTGATGCCTCGGATCCAAAACAACCTCCAGGATGTATTCAGGCAGGTGGGTTGGGGAGACCTTTGCTCAGCTGGAGAGAAGCTCTGTCCATGTGGCAGCAGAACCTTAACTGCAGTGGCATTTCCTGCAGCAAGCAAGCTGAAGGCATGGGGAGACCACACCTGCCAGCACAGGGGGGATCTGCTGTGGGGTGCTCATGTACAGGCAGCTCTGGGTGGGGAAGAGCCCTGCACCCTCCCTAGCCCTGGCCCTGCTCCAGCATGGAGGATGGTTGGTGTGAGGAGGTGTACCCTTGCAGGGTGTGTGTGTGTGTGTGCACTGTGCAGACTGGCAAGGGTGTGCTTGAAGGGCTCATTTTCCTCCTGTTCCCTCAGCCACAGGTGCTCTTCACCTTCCTCCCCAGCCTGACCCTGTTCTAGTGGCACAGCTCCTTTCTCAGGAGCCCATTAGTGTCTGTATCAGTCTCCTGTCTCATACCAACATAGCCCAGTAGGTCTGGGGCCTTTCACTGGGGCTGCCTCCTGTTAGATGTCCCATGTAGAAGAGGAATGAGGGCTGAGGCCAACCCCTTCCCCAGGAGCTCCAGCCCAGACGTTCCTCTATCCTGCCACAGGGTGAAATGTGGTCTTGTCCTTTGCACAGTGTCTTGTTAATCACACTCTCTCCTGGCCCAGGTTGGCCCAAGGACTGCAGTGAGGTCCCACCTGGCAGCCCCAGTGGTGTCTATGTCATCCAGCCCACAGAGTTCCACCCCATCATGGTGTACTGTGACATGAGCATGGCAGGTGGGGGCTGGACAGTCATCCAGAGGAACCATCAGAGCACAGAGATCACCTGGGCTGAGTCCTGGAGCACCTACAAGCACGGCTTTGGGAACCTGCACACTGAGTACTGGCTGGGCACTGAGTACATCCATCAGATCTCCAAGCAGAAGGTCTACCAGGTCAGGTTTGTCATCTGGGATGCCACAAACAGTATCAGTTTCGCAGACTACAACCTCTTCAGCTTGGATGATGAATCCCAGGGCTACCGGCTGAGGCTGGGAGCGTATTCAGGCACAGCAGGGGATGCCATGGACTCAGACAATCCCAGGAAAGTGCACAACAGCATGAAGTTCTCCACAAAGGATCGGGATCAGGACACCTACAGAGGGAACTGTGCCTCCCGCTACAGGGGTGGGTGGTGGTACTCTGCGTGTTACTCTGCACTGCTGAATGTCAAGGGAGGCTTGACGTGGGGCAGCCTCTGCAAAGGGAACTGCAAAGCTTCTGCCATCCTCATCAAACCAGCTTCACACCATTAGTGCTCTTTCCCCCTCCTGTCTGCTCCTGGCACGTGACCAGACCAGTGCCCTGCTGCAGTCTGCTCTCTGGTTGGAGGTGAACAGCCCGGTTCCTGCAGCTCTTTTCTTTTCCTCCTCTCTTGAGGAGTAGCAAAGGTCCCTGCTTTGACTCTGGCCTTTCACCTGTGGTGGGTTTTTAGGGATCATTATTGGAAGAAGTTATAAATGCTGCAGATTCCAAGCATGTTCCTTCTGGGGAAGTAGCTGTGCTCAGAATGCGAAACCCCTCCTGATCCAGCAAGGTCTTGTTCTCCTTTTGCTTTGTGGGTATAGATGACCTCAGAACTAAAATAGTGTTCATCACTAACTAACCTAAGCTAAGCCTTGAGCACAACCTAACCCTGTACACACCAAGTCCTTGCTGCAGCCTGGGTTCATCCTGCAGAATAAAATTGCTTTCAGAACCTGCAGAGATGTGCAAATGTCCTTCATTTGTTTGGGAATTGCTGCCAGTGTCTTGTCAGGTTGAGGCAAGAAATTGAGCTGCTGTGCCAGAAGAAGAAAAGACTTTCAGAGGGGGGAAAATTACAAGAGGAGGAATTAAAAGCAGAACTTTCACTTAAAGAGGAGAGTTGGGTTCCAAGGTAGGGAATCTTTCAAAAAGGGAACAGAGTACCTCATGGCCAAGAGCAAGCACTGTGGGTAGAAGGGAAGCATCAGCCCTGGATGGAGCTGACCAGAAGCAGCAGGCCAGGTCAGCACCATCCTGCCAGGTTAACTGTGGGAATGTTGGTCCAGACCTTGAGAAGTAACTGGAAGAGTGGACAAGGAAATCAGGGACAACAGCACTGTGCGGTGAGGATATCTAGGGTGGGGGTAAGAGCTGAGGCAGCCTGGCATAGAATCATAGAATTGTTTCTGTTGGAAAAGATCTTTAAGATCATGGACTACAACCACTCCCTAACTCTGCCAAGGCTGGGGCTAAACCACATCCCTCAGCACCACATCTCTGCCTCTTCTAAACACCTCCAGGGATGGGGAATTCAACCACCTCCCTGGGGAGCCTGTTCCAGTGCTTGAGAGCACTTTTGGTGAAGAAGTTTCTTCTAATATCCAGCCTGAATCTCCCCTGGTGCAACTTGAGACCATTTCCTCTGGGATCCAACCTAACTGGCAACATTTCCAGGGATGGGGCATCCACCAGCTCTGCGGACAGCCACACCAGCCATAAGGGAGGTGAGCTCTGCATGTGCCAGGGGGGTCTAGCATCCCTTAGGCGGGTATGTCTCCTTGCCCAGAAAAGGACCTGCATAATTCACCTATTTTGCCCCAGGTTCACCACCTCCAGAGTGATGCCCACCCCCTGTGTGCAGTGTGGCTGTGGCAGGCAGACACAAGGCAGCAAAGTTTGGCTCCAGGGTTTATTGCAGCTGATTTCTCCTACCGTGGGTAGCAGAGCTGTGGGGTGTGCAGGGCTGGGGAGGGAGCAGGGCCTGGGCAAAGCAGGGACACACGGATTGCACAGGGAGGGGAGCTTGCACTGCCTCCCCCTCCCCAGCACGGGAGTAGGTGCACCCACCCCAAACCAGTGCCTGTGTCCCATGCCAGCCAGCACTGCAGCACTGGGCAAAGCTGCTCCACGTGCCCAGGGCTCTGAGCGAGCGCTCCTGAGCCCCAGAACTGGTGACAGTGCAGGAGCTGAGGGCAGCACAGGACGTGCAGTGGGACTGGCACAGGGCTGTTGGCAGGCACGGGAGCAGGGCACTGAGCTGGGGGCGGTGGCACTCCCACAGGCTGCCGGGGGGCTGGGCGCTGCGGCAGGGTCAGCACACGTCTGTGGGTTTGACCAGGATGAGGGAGGAGGAGCAGTCGCCGTTGTCACAGAAGCCTGGCCACAGGATGTGGTTCTTGGCATTGAGCAGGACGTTCTGGCACCTGTCGTACCACCACCCCCCGTAGTAGTTGGCGCAGTTGCCACTGTACTGGTCCTGGTCCTTGTCGGTGGTGCTGAACTTCATGTTGTCGTGTATGCCTCCCTTCTTGGGGTGGTAGCCGGTCAGGTAGTCATCCCCATCCCCGGAAAAGCGGCCCAGCCTCAGCGGGTACCCAGTGGCCTCGCTCTCCACCCTGAAGATGTCATACTCGGCGTAGTGAGTGACGTTGGCTTTGTTCCTCACCACGAAGCGAACCTTGTAGGTGCCCTGCTGGGTCAGCAGGTGCAGGTACTCGGTGCCCAGCCAGTGATCGCCCTGCACGTTCCCGAAGCCGTACTTGTAGGTGGTCCAGGATTGCTTCCAGGTCAGCTCAGTGTCATAAGAGTTTCTCTGGACCACAGTCCAGCCCTTGCCTTCGGTGTCCATGTCGCACCACACCACGCGGGGAGGGGATCCTGCTGGCTGGATGACGTAGACCCCGCTGGGGCTGTTCTTGCGGAGACGACTGCAGTCTGCAGGGAACCCTGAGGCTGCAGCAGTGGCAAACACAGGTTGGGGTGGGAGAGAGAAAGACCATGTCAGACTGTCAGGGCAGCTGCCCCAGGAGAGTGAGGACTCAGGGCACAAAAGGGCTGGGCTTATCTGTGATCTATTCCACAGCAAAGTGTGGATCTTCCCCTGGCTCATCCACAGGTCTCTAAGACAGAGGCCCTGCTAAAAGCCCTAGATCTATTTCTCACGACTTGCTGTTTAATTTTACAGCCTTCTAATGCCTTTGCCTCTAAGAAAAGAGGGGAGAAAGTTCTTCCAGATGACAGTGATCTCCTCCAAGGCTATCTAGCCCTCAGACAAGGGCCTTGATATGCTGAGCTGCAGCTCTTGCAAGGATCAGAAGTGTCCAGTGTTCCACTGGATCAGAATATGAATGAAAATGTTTATTTTCCCTGGGGCTCATGGCACTGCAAAAGAAGGTTTCATAGGGATCTCAGCATGATCTGATGTGACTTAAACTAATTTGTTGCCTAATTTGCTTTTGTGGGTTTGTGCCTGATGAGGGACATTTTGCTGTGGGTAAATTCTGCTTCTCTTGCAGGGAGTACAACTCTCTCTTGTAACTCTCCTAATCCAACAACAGCTAAAAAAAAATAATTATGGGGGGGACATCTCCTAGAACTGCAGAGCAATCCTGGCAAGTTACAGTGTTTGGGTAGAAACCTCCTGGTTTCAGCATGGAGCCACCAAGGGGGTGAGGACAGCTTGACAGGTCACCCTATGAGCCATGGCTCATGGGGTTGTGGGTATGAGGAGTTCTTGTGTTGTGTGTCAGCCCAGATGCATGCTGGCCCTCCTAGCACTTAGCAGACCTGAGACTCTGAGCTAGGGAGATGTTTCCCTGCCCTGCATCTTGGTGCCCACCCATTCCATACTCACCACTCCGAGGGCTGGCAGTGGGTGGTGCTGGGCCAGCGCTTGCGCAAAGGAGAAGCATTGCCACCACTGTGGATAGGAGAACGAGGTCCCCACGAAGAAAACTTGTTCCAGCCTGGAGCCCTGGGGAGGAAAGGCCTCATTACCATCAGGATCCTGGGCAGACCCCTGGACTAGGGAAGCCAGAGCCATGGAGCGCAGGCAGGAGCCGGGGGCACCCAGGGTGGTGGGAGCTGCAGCTTTGGTGTAGGCTCTGCACATGCAGGGGTGAAAGAAGGTGAGAAATGGCTTTGTCACCTTCCTTGTCACCTTCCTGGTCACCTCTTTCCCTGCACCAGACAGAAACCTGCAGCTCTGTTCTCAAGAGTATTTAAGAGAGGACAATAACATGTCTGGATCTGGGAGGAGCGGTTTGCCAGGGAGGAGAGTTCACAAGAAACAGTTATTTTTGGAGTAACCATACATAAACTGCTCCAGCCCAATGACAGCTAGTGGGAAACCAGACCCGAAGGATAGGTCCTACTGCACGGATACCAGCTCCCAAGCAGACAGAAGGAAGTCTCCTGAGCTCACACAGGGGCACAAGCCCAAGCCCTCTGTGCTGGCCACCAACACACCCCTACACCCTGCGCTAGCTCAGTGACTGGAGGAGATCCCACCCTGCCTGGGATAGAGCCCCTGTGCAAACACATGCCACATGCATTGGTCAGGAAGGGAAAGGACCTTGAAATCAGGGTCCCCACATTAACCTCCCTTGACAGGACATGGAACACAAGGCATAGGTAGCCCAGGGAAAGCATAGGCTGGCATCAAGCATGTGTGTTGTTTGGTGGTTTGGTCTTGCATCCCTTCTGCTACCAGGATGTCTGGCAGCATGCATCATCCAGGTAAGAGGGCTGCTGTCCTGACCATCATCTCCTGCCTTTGTATACTCACCCCAGTCAGGTCTTGTTTGAGCCCAGCACCACACAAGAATGAAGTGTGCTGCTGGGAAGATAACTCACCCATCACAGCAGCACGGCTGAGCGGAGAGCAGGAACCCAGTAGTGCACCCTCCCATGCTGAGCTTTCCTTTCCACGGTGACTTTATAGGCACTGCACACACCCACTCGTGTTCACACTTGTTACTTGTAGAGGCAGAAGGAGGCACTTGCAGATTGTGACTCGAGCAGATTTCAGATCCCATGAGAGCACAACTAAAGGGGAAGGAGGGAGGGAGGGCTGCCCTTCCAGCCAGAGAAGTACCAAATAATCCCCTCCACGATGAGGGATTTCAATTATTGACTCTCCCAGCTACACAAACACTACAGTGATTTGCCCTGTGGAAAGCTGTGATCAAACTGAAGTGGAGGGAGGCAGCTTTTTAAGGGTATACATACAGAAACTAGCAAAGGAGGAGAGATTAGATTTCCCATGTGCCCAGTTCCAAAGGTGACCTTGGAAAGATGAGGACAGGTCCTCAAGAGACCTGCCCCCTTGCTAACCCTCCACTGGCAGGTTTCAGGATCAATGAGTTCAGTCATTGAGCTGAAGCCAGGGTCCAGCAGCCAGAAGTCACTGTATACAGTGTCCCCTGGCACCCCAATCTGCATGCTCTGAGTAGAGGGCAAGGGCTCCAGGTAACAAACAGTTGGCTGTGGGTCCCTTTATCACTCTCCTTCTGTTCAGATGAGACCCTGTAGACCCCCCAGACAGCCTCAGAAATGTCAGCCAGGGCTTGCTTCCTCTGCGGCAGCAAAACTCTCAGGACACGTTGTTTGGGACGGCCAGAGGGTGCTCCAGACAGCTCCAACACTTTGCCCACACAGTTTAAATAGCACAAAGTTGTGGTCTTTCTACTTTCTTCTCCTGAAATGGTTTCAGTAGCCTCCTGACTGTCTCAAATGTTCCAGTGGATAGTGTCTTCAAAGTTATCAAACACAGGTTTTCTGAATCACACTGACATCAGGTCTCCTTTAAGAAGACAGCTGCAAGATGACTTCTGAGCTTATACAGGTTGGAAGCAAAGTTAAAGATGACAACCAGTGCTTGCATTCCAGACAGGCAAAGCAGAGAGCACCATGCAAGACTCGAGGGAAAAGAAGAAAGACATGAGCAAGCTCTATGGGAACAACAAAGGCTGGCTGTTCACCCTGGGCAAGCAAGGATGTACCCCAAGGAGAAAACGCCCTTGCTGGTGGGCTTCATGCTGCTGGGTCTGAGCACTGTAGGCAGAGCTGAGTGTTTGCAACAGCTCCAGGCAAGGCAAGCAGTCAACTGGGTCAAATGGACTGGTTTGGAACAGGCTGCCCAGGGAAATGTTTGAGCCACCATCTCTGAAGGTGTTTAAAAGGCACATAGATGTGATGCTTACTGGGGGATGTGGCAGTGCTGCTCTAATGGTTGGACTCAATGGTCTTAAATGTCTCTTCCAACCTAAATGGTTTTCAGGTTCTAAGATCCTGCACAAAAGGACATGGTGGTACATGCTACAACATGGACCTGAGCAGTCTATCCAGGAAAGAAGCTATCTACTGTGTATGTCTAAGATCCATGCAGAAAAAAAAAGCTAGAGAGGGAACTGGAGACCACTACACATACAGGTGAGGACTGAAGGCCCAGGGCTAAGCTGAAACAGGTCTCATGGGCTCAGGTGGGACTGGTCACGTCCTGATGCTCTCAGGGCCATGACAGTAGCAGTTAATGCTGAAAGAACAAATCACACAGACCTGGCTGGCTATACACAGGAGCCTCCATGACCAGAGCAGGCAGCCACACTGCAAGTCAACAGCCTGTGACAAAAGCCTACCTTCTGGCCACCTTGTGCTGGCCAGGAGCGCAGGAGTCCTTTGAACTCAGAATGCTGCAGATATTAATCCCTAGGCGTTTTCTGTAAGAAATCCACAGTACAAGCACTCCTGGTAGTAGAGAGGGGCTTGAAGTGAGACCATTTTACATCATTGTCACGTCACAGTTCCCCAAACTCCCTTGTGACTGCTACAAGGACCACGGCACCAGGGGAGACCACAGCGCACATTGTGCAAGAGCAGCATGGTGGTGGCACCTCAGGAGGCAGCTGGAGTGGCACTTTCTGAAGTTCAGCGCCCAGTTTGCCAGGAACACTGGAGTACCTCTTCCCTGAAGGGTCTAATGGGGTCCCCAGTGGCTGTTGGGCTCGATGACTGCTCTGGGAAGAGAGATTTGTGCCTGATGTTTGATTTCCACCCAGGAGGTGAAATGTCACCTGGGTATTTACTTTGGGAAACGTACAGAGGTGCCCAGAGGATGCCATTCCCTGGGGAAGCCCTGCCAGGGCAGGGGGGTCAGCATTGGCTTAATGGCCCCCAGTTGTTTGCTTTGCCTCTGAAGAAAGCTCTTCAGCCCTGTGAGACACAGCCCCGATTATCCAAGGACACATCACTTGAGGGTGAAGAGCAAACACGCCACAAAACACCAGCCCTGGTGCCAACCAGCGGACAAGTGTGGTGGTTTGGGTCTCGTGCCTCCACCCCCTCACCTGCTGAGCCCTATAACTTTCAGGCTGGACACTCCTCTAGCCAGGTCAAAACTGCTCAGCTTCCCGCTCCGCAGGGTCCCTGCAGAGAAGACATGGGTGAGTGTGGGATGGGATGGGATGGGAGGGGACAGAACCATGCTGTGTGCTCAGTGGGCACCCCAGCACTTTGTCTTCTGCAAGGCTGCCTTCTCCCCACAGCACAGCCATCCCAGCACCAAGTCCATCACAGCATGGTCTGTGCGAGGAACTGGAGCAGGAGTCTGCATGTTCTGCTCTTGCCAGGCTGTGTCAGGGTAGCCCTGGGGTGCCAGACAGCCCATCTTACATCTTGACCAAACAGTCTGTGGGTTTTTCAGTTGCCCAAGATACCCTAGAACAGAAAATGGGTTTTTTTTGAGACGTTCTTGCTTAAGGAGCAATGTTGAACAGGTATCTGGAGGTTTGATGCTTGAAAGCACACTGCTGCCCCCAGAACACGCAGGAGGAGAGGCTGATCCTCTTCCCTGCACCTCCTTCCTCCTCAGACCTTTCACAACCACTCCTGGGGGGGATGAGCCAGCAGTAGAGGGAGTGTTGCTTCTCTGGTGGCTTGGAGATGCCTTTAAACATCTCTAAATAATAGTGTATGAAGACAGTAAATGCTATGTAGGAATTAAGAAGCTGTTTAGCTGGACTGAAGTGTGTTTAAAAGACCTTTGCTGTCAAAGCGTAACCAGCACAGATGTCTGGGGCAGCTCTAAGCATTCCCAGAAAGGGTTACTTGTCTCCAGGGTGGCTGCAATAGCTCACAGTGGTTCCATGCTGGCATCATTGATCATTTTCTATCTCAGGGAATGGTGTCAAACCCAGGTATCCCAGGGCAGGGCAAAAGGTTTGGCTCTGCTCCTTTTCAGCAGTTGGAGAGATCACATTGGTAGTGCCAGGGTGAGCTACATCTATTGTATCAAGGGCAGATTTCCCCATGGGTAGGTGTCTCCACCATGCCCCACTTTCTAGAAACTATGATTAACTTTCTGCTCTTTTTTAGCTTTAATATTGCAAAAAATGTGCTGGTTTCATGCAGAACAGAGAAATACACACAGCCCTGCCTGGGGCTTGTTGCCAGGCAGGCTTCTGGGTTCTTAGTACCCACAAACCTGAACTGGAGGAAGGTGTGGTCCTAGCTTATGTCAGTGTGTCACAGGAGAGTGATGGGAGCTGGGAGGAAAGGGGATTCCTCCCTCCGTGCTCACCCTGCTTGTTCTCTCCAGCCCAGAGACTTGTTTTCTGCAGAGGTTTGTGATGACAGTCACTTGGGTTTGGAGAAGGCTTTCACACTTTTTCTGCCTCAAACCCCACCACTAGCAGGTGCCACCACGAATGACACCTGCCCAGCTAAAGAGTCTTATGGCTCCAAGAGGGAGCTCTACATATAACTAGTTTTATTTCCCTATTTAACTCTGCAAGTAAAGAAGTCACATGAGATTCATGGCTCTCTAACTAAAGAGTTACATCTTTTTCTTTACCCAATCTTTTCCAATTTCAGCTGCTCAGCGCCTTTGTCTCCTGCTTTTTACCTGCCTGCTGACCCTGGCAGCATCTTTTCCTGACATTTACATTACAAACTTGCACCTCCTTAATGGCACAACGGATGAAATCATGAATGCTCCCCCAGAGACCACTCAGCCTGGTAAGGTTACCTACAAATAGGAATATCACCTGGAGGAGATCATGTTCTCCCAGCAGGCATCTGACTTGTGTACTCTCAGCACTCACTCCCATCTCCTCTGTTCTTGTTAACTCAGATGATGGTGATGAACACGTTCGACGGGCCAGAGATGTTGCCCCACGCCACCCAGCAGCCCATGGTAAGTCTCTGCTCAAAGACTACACCTGCTCATAAAGTTTCACCACTGCTGGGCTCATGAAGAGCCCTCAGCCACCTTTGCCCATGTCCTGCGTGTGCACTGGCTCCTCCCAAGACAAAATGTTGATTTTTCTAGTAGAGGTGCCACAGCTCATAACCTTGAGGGGACTCTATTACCAGCCATGGCCTGGACTCAGTAGCTGAGGATCTTTAGCATGGAGGATTTTCCACCTAAAGATCCAAACTGGAAAGTGATGATTCATTCATGGCCTTTAGGAAGTAGTGATTGGTTAATTTCCTATTTTCACTGAATAGCTGATAGGAAGAATGGGTAAGGCAGGGACTGACTATGTTACTGAATGGACTGAGTCAACATTAGCCCACAGGACCACAAGATAGGTCCTGTCTGGGTAGGAATAACCAGTAGCAGAGGTACTGTGAGAGGAGCAAATCCCTTCCCAGAAGTGTGTAGGTGCATTCAGCTGTTTGTTGTACCAGGTGCTGACACTCTGGAGCATGTGAAGGCCATAATTAAATCAAATAAGTCAGGAAGTCTCTGAAGAGCAACTTTGGTAAGCCCAGAGAAAAGCGATGGATTTTCCCCATTGAGATCTCAAGGGCTGATTTAATTATTAGCAATGTGGATGTCTTGATCATGTTGTCTCCAGGGGTTCTGAGATTACTACAAAGCTCTAAAGCCTCACAAAGCTCTAAAGCCTCCATTCTGTAAGCAAATAGCTTTAATGACTTAGATTTGCATTTGTCTGTGTGGTGACATATCACCTGCATGCTACAGGCAAACCCCCACAGCGCTGCAATCCCAAACCCAACCTGGGTGCATTGGTTGCTGGGTGAAGGCAATGTGTGGCTTGGTCTCACCAGGCCAAGACATTTTGGCAGTGTGTCCCTCTCAGTCTGAATCTTGTCTTGGGAAGATATGAAGCCCAACTCTTACACTGATCAAGATTTTGATTTACTCCTGTGAACACACAGTGGGAATACAGCCCAAGAAGGAATGTGCAAAAGGACACAGGCACAAAAGAAAGACCAGGTGCTTGTTGTGGCTTGTTGGGTGGGATTTAACAGCCATCTCTGTTTCCAGCCCCAGGTTGGCCCAAGGACTGCAGCGAGATGCCTGCTGGCAGCCGCAGCGGTGTCTACATCATCCAGCCAAAAGGGCTCCACCACCTCGTGGTGTACTGTGAAATGAATGTGACCAGTGGGGGCTGGACAGTCATCCAGAGGAACCAGAAGGACTCACCACTCACCTGGGCTGAGTCCTGGAGCACCTACAAATTCGGCTTTGGGAGCGTGCGCAGCGAGTACTGGCTGGGCACTGAGTACATCCATCAGATTGCCAAGCAGAAGGTCTACCAGGTCAGGTTTGTCCTCCAGGACTCCACAGACAACATCAATTTCGCAGACTACAACCTCTTCAGCGTGGAGGATGAGAACCATGGCTACCGGCTGAGGCTGGGCTCCTACTCAGGGACAGCAGGGGATGCCATGACCTCAGACAATCCCAACACTATGCATGACAACATGAAGTTCTCCACAAAGGATCGGGATCAGGACAATTACAGTAAGAACTGTGCCTACAGCTACGAGGGTGGGTGGTGGTACTCCTCATGTTACGCTGTAAGGCTGAATTTTAAGGGTGGCATGACATGGGGCAACCTGTGCAAAGGGAACTGCAAATCCTCCCTTATCCTCATCAAACCAGCTTCTTATTGTTAGTGCTTCTTCTTCCCTCCTGTCCACACTGGACACTCTGCAAAGGCTCTGCATGGCCAAAGAGCTTGAGCCTTTCTGGAGCAGAGAGAGGAGCCCAAGGGCAAGTAGGGTTTTAGTGAAATGCCACTTTCCAGTTCCCCTCTCTGAGTGCAGGCTCCCCCTCTTTTCCCCTGTGCTTGCCAATGATTCCTTGTTGTTATGTTCATAATCAAGAATAAAAAAATCACTTGTGAAATTTGTGGATTCCATGTGCACTCTCCCAGGGAAAGGGCCACTCAGGCCTGGAGGGACATTCCATCAGACTTTCTCAGTGGCCTCCAGAACTCACAGCAAGCAAAGAAGCAGCTGTGGCGCAGCACAGGACCTGTGCATGGAGGTGCAGGACGCACAGAGCAGGGTGCAGGATGTACAGAGTGGGTTGCAATGCAGATGCACACAGCAGCACAGACGAGGCACACAGCAGCAAGCAGGATGCAGTGCTGGATGCACACTGTGGGCTGCAACGCAAATTGCGCTTAGTGAGATATATTGCAGGAGGCACCCACAGAGTGGGGCGCAGGGTAGGTGCAGCGAGGCTCAGTGCGGGATGAAGAGAGCCGGGAGCAGGATACCACCCAGCGGGGTGCGGCGCATGATGCACACCCGTGGTGGGATGCAGGACGCAGAGAGCGGGTGCGGCGCAGGCTGTACACGGGTGAAAGCTGCACAGCCTGGGGTTCATTGCCACTTTCCCCCTGCTCCGCAGCGGTGCAGACCCACAGCGCCTTGCTTTCGGCTGCGGCTCCTTTAAGACCGGCGGTGGCAGCGAGCGCGCGGCAGGGGCGGGCACGGGGCGCGCGCCGCTCCCGGTCGGCGGCGGCGGCGCGGGAGGGGTCTCGACCCATCCCCGCCCGTGCCCCAGCCCATGTCCCGGCCCCCGCCGCCGCCGCCGCCCGGTTCCCCGCGGCGCTTCGGGGCGCTCAGCACCGCGCAGCTCCGCACCTTGCTGCAGGACGAGTCGCGGCTGCAGCGCGCTGCCCGCCTCACCAGGAAGGTACGGCTGGGGCGGGGGTGAACCGGGGGTGGTGCTGAGGGTCCGTGTCCCGCAGCTGGCAAAACCGAAGCGAACCGAGCCGTGCAGCGCTCGCCCTTTCCAGCTGCGCAGGATGGAGCCGCCCGCAGCCAGGATGGGCTTCAGCTGCCGGTCCCTGCGCGTCGGTCTCGCCTCGGTACCTGCAATCCCGCCCGCCGAGCGCGGGGGGCGTCTGGAGGTGAAGCAAAACCCACCGGGTGGGGTGAGGCGGCCGCGGGCAAGCGTCGGCTTAGGGCGTCCTGGCTGGCGGCTGCCCCGGGGCTTCTCGGGCTTTGTACGGCCATCACCTGCCAGGCAGCCTCGGGCCACCAAAACCCAAAGCAGGGCCACAGCCGCCGCCCCCGCTGGCCCGGAACTGGGAGAGATTGGGAGGCTCCGGCCCGGCTCTGTGCCGTCCCCGCCTGGCTTGGTTCCCCGTAGCTGCAGGAACGGGGTCAGGTTATTTCAATCGTTCTCAGCCCGATTCGAGCATCCTCCCTTGGGGCTCGCCAAGCACGGCCCGGCACCAGGCTCCCCTCTGCCTGGATGCAGATGCCTGTGCAGGGAGAAGAGGTGCAGGTGTCTCTCTGACATCCTGGTGAGCTAAGGAGGCCTCTTCTCTGCAAAGGGGGCTGGAGGGGTAGCTGTGAGGTTTGCCCTCTTCAGGGTAAGGTGTCTTGTGCTGTGGGCACAGCCATTGCATCTCCTCCTCCAGGAAACGCTCCCTTTGGAGGCAGAGCAGAGGCATGGAGAGGTTTGGCCCTGGATGGAGATGGACCCTCTCCCAGAAGGCTGCCAGCTCTGACTGGTTCTGCCCACTCCTCCCAGTGCTGACACATCCCACCCCTATTCCCATCCTCCCAGTTTCAGAGTCTGCAGCTGGAGCGGGATATGTGTTTGGCTTCAAACTGCACCCTGGCCAGGGTGAACCTGTCCCTGCGCCCGCGGCTGGAGGATGGGAAGGCTTCCCTGGCCATCAAGTACCAGGAGCTGCGAGAGATACGAGAGGCCTGTTGGGACAAGCAGCAGCGCCTGGGTGAGTGGCATGCAGCCGATGGGACAAGGCAGAGCCCTGTGTGGCTAGAATAATTCATGTTAATGTGAGGGCCTGAGTGGGCTTAGCATCCTTGAACCTGCCCCAGGGAAAGGTCCCAGTCTTGATCAGGAGCAGTGGGAGGTGATAGTCTGCAATACAGCCAGCCCTCAGCTGGCTTTGATGATCTGATGGGATGCCGGCCTTGGTGTACAGGTGGCTCTAGGGATGTGTTTCAGTTTGAGGAGGGGGGAAGCTGATGCTTTGGGATGGGAAAGATGGCAGCCCCAGCAGGTTTGTTGGCAACCACATCCCCTCCCAACAGAGACACACCTGGAGAAGTGGAGCCCACAGAGTGCCCTGGACCAGATCCAAGCCAAGCTCGATGCTTCTGAGGCAGAGTCAGAGGTGAGTCAGACCAGACCCCTGTGCTGCTGCTCTGTCTTTGCCTGGGTCCTGGACTTCTCTCCGTGCCATGTGTCAAGCTCTGGAGAAGAGTTCAGGGGATCCTTGGACATCTGGGCTGCTGCGGTCCCGTGTCTCTCTTGGCTTGATGCTGTCCCACTGCCCATCCCACAGGCACAGATAAATCAGTTCCTGGCCCAGGACCTGCCCCTTGATTCCTTTCTGGAGGCCTTCTGCCAGAGCCGCACGCGCTCCCACATCTGCCGGACACAGCTGGAGAAACTGCAGGAGCTGCTGCAGAAGGACCAGGTGGGCAGGGACTCTGCAGGCCCCTCAGGGCACTCAGGTGCCCAGGCTAGCCCAGCACCAGCCCGTCTCGCCCCACTGCGGAATGCAGTAGCCCCCAAAGCCTTCGATCTCTCCTATGGCTTTGTGCCTGCCTTTCTCATCCCTTCGGAGGCCGTTGTGCCCTTTGCTGTGCCAGCTGTGCCTCCCAAACACCATCTCCCAGCCCTGGAACAGCAGCCAGCATCTCCCAGCTCTGAAATGCCCAGCCCAGGCTCACCCCTGTGCCACACCGGCCACGCTGCCCCCCTCAGCCCCCAGCTCGTCCGCAGGCAGCAGCGGCCGCAGCACCAGAAGCAGGAGGCTCCACACCGGTAGCAGGACAGGGACAGGGATGTCCCATCTGCTCCCTGGGGCTGTGCAGGAACCCCCTGTATAGGGAGCATGTGGGGTGGGTGTGTGGTGAAGGCACAGCTCCAAGGGGCTGTAGTGTCTGTGGGGCAGGCACGGGGGTGGGTACTTACAGGGGGGTTGAGGTGTGTGGTCAGGGGTGGGATAGGGTGGGGGCTGTGGCTGGACAGTGAGTCTCCTGCACTTGGGGAGCTGCCTAGGGGGAGGAATCTGCATTCACAGCAAGGGGAATAGTGACAGGAGGGGCAGGGGGTGGTTTGTAGGGTTGTCGGTGGGCTCAGTTGGGTGGGAGATAGCAGGGGAGAGCCCAGGAGCACTGAGTGCCATGTGCTTTCTAAATAAAGGCTCTTCCATGCTTGGTGTTACCCCTTGGCTCTGGTTGTGAACACAGGGATGGGATAGGCAAGGAAGTGGTTGTAGGGGGACAGTTGCCAGACTTGGAGACGACTGGCAGTCAAGGAGGGTCCTCCTGTCTGTTGGCACCTGCACTTGGTTCAGCCCAGTGAGTGTGCCTTGTACCCCCTGAGATTATCTCCTGGCAGTTTGGCCCTGTACATGGTGAAGACTTCTGGTCAGAAGAGATACCTTGTCAAGCCTTCACCTCTCCATGAAGGGTTAGACCCCACAGCCACCCCAACAGCTTGTCTCCTTGGCCTGTGTGAAGCCCTGCAGTGGATTTGGTAACCACTCCTCATCCACCCTCTTGCACTAGCCCTGACTTGAACCACCACTGGAGAAGGCAACAAGAGGCCTGATCTCACCCTGGGTTTTATCCCAGACTGCTCTGTTGCTTTCCCTAATTTCAGGCAATGGATGGTGAGACAAGGCTGCAGGGGGGTGGCCCTGGTTCCTCCACTTATCCTCCAGGAGGCTGGCAGGGAGCCAGCCCTGCCAGCTCTGTGTCCTCCCTGTTCCATCTAGACCTGGCTTTTTGGAAGCCAGTCTGGATAAGCAGCAGCCCCCAGCCCAAAGGACACTGGGGAGGGGAGGTGTGTCCCCACACAGGCAGCTTCCAGGAGACCTTTTGAACCAAAACCTGGAGCTGGGGCCAGGGTGGTGCCAGGGTGCCCCAGCTGGGCCCCACAGTGTGACAGGCACTACACAGGCAGCAGAGCTGTTAGAGGAAACTCTTGTTAACAATTAACTCAATTAACAGAAGAGTCACTGGAGGGGATGTTGTTGAAGGGAGGGGGAGCTGCTTTCCACATTCACAGGTGCTGCCAACCATGTAACTCTGCTGGGGGAGTGGGTAGGGCCACTGAGGGCCCAGCAGCAGCAGGACTGGGGTGCAGAGTTCTGCCCACCGATCCCAGGTCAGGAGAAGGTTGAGGCTGTCCCGAGTGCAGTTGTGCTGCAGGCAACCCCCCAGGGCTGCATTCACTTGGTTAAAGTTCTCCATCAGGGAAACAACTAGGGAAAGACAAGAATGTGATGACAGTATTGCCACAAGACAAAGGGACAGAACCTGGTGTGCTGGGAGCTGGCAGTGCATCTGGGCATTTGGACAAGCTCCAGCCACTCTGTGCCCATGCTCCTGAAGCCCTTCCTGGAGCAGAGGGGCATTCACGCCTGACCAGGGCAAAGGTGGCACTGGGGAAAGATACGCTTTGTACCACCCCAAAAGTGGCAGACTGCATGCCCGAGAGCATCCCTCCATCCTCTGCATGCCAAGCTTCTTTCCCCCCTCTGCCTGCAGCATGTGAGCAGAGAGCACAGAGGGTGGCACCAGTGCACAGCAATCCCCTTGTCGCAGGCAGCACTGAAAGGGTCTCCAGAAGGCAGGGGTGAGGTCCATGGTGGCCCAGGGAGGCTGTTACCCACTCCCCAGTGACTGCAGGCAGCATGCCCACCCTTCCAGGTATGGCCTCAGGGAAACAAGAACACCCTTCCCACTCTCTTCCTCCACCTGCTGTGGTCACTGTGAAACGCCAGCCTGTCCCCTACCCTCCATTTTCCAAGGAGCATTTACCACCCAAGCCCACCAAAGAAAGATGTGGCATTTCATCACCAGTTTATGGTTGGATATCTTTAATGTTCAAGATACATCATGGAGACCTGAGGAAGAAAAGGAAGAACCAGCATTATGAACTGCCCAACCCTCCCACTGCAAGGCACATGCATTAACCCAGTTTGGGTGCCTGGCTCCCCACCTCAAGTTTCAGACAAGCACCAGTCAGAGCAGGACTCAGCCCAGCTGGCTTACTGGAGCAGCTCTTTCCCTGTCCCAGTGTTACAGGGCAGTAATGCACATCAGCTAGCCTAATCTTCCTGCTCCACACTGCACCCCACCATAGCCTTTCTCTGCCAGGAAGCTGGCTCAGGGCTGGGTATGCAGCCAGCCCCACAGAGATTTAAGATCAATCCAGAGGACATCTTGTGTTTGGCAGGGCTGCCTCAAAAACCTGCAAGCCATAACACCATGGACTAGACAGGTGTTCCCTAGTACCCACTGCTTCCCATGGACATTCCTAGCTTTTCCAGCCTGGAAGAGAACACCTCCTGCCAAATTCTTCCAGAGAAGCTGACAAGACTTTCAAGTGACTTGGTTGCATGGATATGCACCAGCATGTGACACCGAGCCACAACTCGGGAGGCTTCCTGCTCTTCACATGCTGACATTTCAGCACTATAATCCCACAGAGATGGACTCATAACCAGAGAGGATCCTGGAAAGCTTTCTCTGCCCGTGGGCTGTTTGCTCCAGACACAGAGAAGCCTTGAGTCTGCAGCTGGAAGTGCTACAAAAAAGGCAGAAAGCTCTCCCATACTGCAGCACCCTACACCAGCAGATACCGCACTGCCAGCCACACTTCTGCCTCAGGCTCAGCCCTGGAGAGCACAGGACATTTAACATTCTTGTGGTGGGAGAAAACATAACCAGAGGTCACTGCAGTGAGAGGTGACGCCTTGGCTCCTGTGCAGACTACTGCCAGCCAGGCCCAGAAAATCCAGTGCAAAGTAAAGCAGATGAAGTCTTTGGCATGCTTGGAGTTCAATACCATGAAGCTTCACTCACTCCATGTAGTACCAGCAGAGCACAGGTGATACCTTCACCCAAGACAGAAGTTCTGAGAGACGATCCCTAGTTCTTAAAAACTCTTCAGTACCTAAATAGGCAAATACTCTTATGTGCAAATGACACTCAGCTGTAAAACACAAGTAATGCCACTCAGAAGTGTGCCACATCCAGCCACCACAGTCTGTGTGGGATGATCTTGTGCAAAGATCCTGGCAAGCCCTAGCCAGGACAAGCTGCTCTCAACACAGAAGTGCTTTGGGCAGCACCTCCAGGCAATGTCACACGCTGACAAGACATGAGCCACTACAGGGGGCCAGCTTTCATTCTTCCAGGCTGCTGGAAGGGCAGTGATGCAGTTTGGAGCCAAACATTCCCAAAATTCCCCAAAGATGGACTAGTAAGTGTGAGAGCACAGAGGTGGCGGGTGTTGGGATTGACAGAAAGCCACAGAGAGCCATAGCTCAGCACCGAGGTAGAGCACCCCCCATGAACACACAGAGCACACAAACACCACTGACAGCTGTTTAATCTCTGCTGTGGCTTAGAACAGGCATGTGGCTCCCACCAAGGTCAGACAGCAGTGCCAACGGAAGGGGCATGTCAGAGTCCAGAGAGTCCATGAACCGAATTTACCTGCCAGGCGCTGCGCCTGCAGCTCGTGTTGGCAGAGGGGGTACACTGCAGCCTGAGACCCCACACCACATCTGCAAGGTCACACTGGCAGCAAAGGCACGTCGAAGCCTGTGGAGTAGAGCCCACATGTGGTATCCAGTGGTCACACACTGTCTGCAGGTCACACCAGCAGAGGTCACATCACAGCTACGGAACTGTGTCCGCCAGTTGCACTTCATGTTTGAAGATCAGGCAAGCAGAGGGTCACAGGCCACGGAGCTGAGCCCACACAGAGAGCTGGCTGGTTGTGTGCTGTCTCTGAAGGTCACACTGAGACATATCTCGGCCCAAGACGCAGAGCCTAACACATGAAGCCCACTGGTCACGTACCGTGTCTGAAGGTCACACCGGCAGAGAGGAAATGCCACAGCCTGCCGAGCAGACCCTGCACATGGTGCCTGCCAGCTGTGTGGGTGCCCACTGGTGACACTCCATCCCATCGCAGCAGGGCAGCAAGGTGGGCGCGCCAGGGACAGCATAGCCCCGCTGTCACTTTAAGCCGTAGAGAACGGCAAAAGCCAGGAAAAAGACGGCTCCGATCGAGGCATCTATGAGCAGCCGGAAGCGTCCCTGGGTCGCGGCCTCCTCCCGGCGGAGGCGCAGCTGCTCCCGCCGCGCCCGCAGCACTTGCTCCCGCTCCAGCTGCTCCTCGTAGTGCGCCCGGTAGAACGCGTCGAAGTTGAAGGGCGGCGGGACGGGCCCACGGGGAGCCGCGGGAGGCGCTCGCGGGCGCGACGCCGGCGAGCTGGCGGCGGCAGGCCGGTCCGAGGGCTTGGGGGCGTCACGCAGGTCCTCGTCGCTGAGGAGGCCGCGGTCGTACTTTCGGCGCAGCACGGCGCTGCCCAGCACCCGGTAAGCCTCGCTAATGGCGCTGAAACGGGCGGCGGCGGCGGCGCTGCCGGCGTTGCGGTCGGGGTGGTACCGGAACGACTGCTCGTAGTACGCCGTCTTGATCTGCGCCGCCGTCGCCGTAGAAGGGACGCCCAGCACCTCGTACAGGTCTCGGCGCGCCCGCGAAGCTCCGCCGCCGGCTGTCTGCCCACCGCGGGACGGCGTAAAAGAAAGGCCGGGGCGCGGAGCCCACGGGGCGGCGGGCAGGAGGCGCTGGAGGCGGCCGAGCGCTGCCGGCTCCATGGCACCGCCTCAGCGCGCGGCCGCCGCCATCCCGTTGCGCGCCTGGCTCGGGGAGCGGCGCTGCGCGCTGACGTCACGCGGCGGCATGGCGGGCAGCGCGCGGCGGCCCGAGCACCGCGGCCCCCCCGAGCTGGTGAGCGGCGGGGCGGCAGGGAGCGGGGAGAGCCGGGCCGCCCCCGCCTGTCCCGCGCCTCACCGCTTTCGTCTCTCACTGTCTCGTTGCAGTTCTACGATGAGGCCGAGGCCCGGAAGTACACGCAGAAGTACGGCGGGGGTATTGCGGCGGGACGGGGAGGGGACTTGCCGTGACGCGGTGGCGGGGGTCGAGAGGCTGTCTCGTCATGGGGGGACAGCGAGTGAGCTCGCCGGGGATGGATGTGGGGCAGCTGGGGGGGGGGGGTTGTCCTGCTAGAAGGCCTGAGGAGGGCTGGCCCCGCCATGTGGCCGTGGCGGCGGCGGCCGTGGTGGGGGGCCTGGCGTAAGGCTGAGGAGGGGGTGAAACACGACCGTGAGGCGGTAGCAGGGGTTGCCGCCTGCCGCCCGTGCTCCCCTGGCCTTGCCTTGCAGCTCCCGGGTGGTGGAGATCCAGTCGCAGATGTCGGAGCGAGCTGTGGAGCTGCTGGGATTGCCTGGGGACCGGCCGTGCCTCCTCCTGGATGTGGGGTGAGTGAGGTCCTGCCCCGCTTCGTGGCACAGGGGGAGGCTGAGGATCCCGGGTCTCTTTAGCTTGGAAAAGGGGAGACTGAGAGGGGATCTTACCTATGCCTATAAATACCTAAAGGGTGGGGGACAAGAGGATGGGGCTGGGCTCTTTTCAGTGGTGCCCAGTGATAGGGCAAGGGGCAGCAGGCACAAATTGCAACCCAGAAGGTCTCACTTAAATAGAAGGAAAAAACTTCTTTGCTGTAAGCTTGCCAGAGCATTGGAGCCCACTGCCCAGAAAAGTTATGGAGTCTTCTCTGGAGACTTTCAAAACCCATCTGGACATGTTCCTGTGCAGCCTGATCTAGGTGAACCTGCTTTAGTATGGGGGTTAGACTACAGTATCTTCAGAGGTCATTTCTAACCCTCACTATTCCATAACTCAGTGGCTGTGGCCCTGGGCTGGGTGGGTCCTGGGGAGCAGGGCACATCCAGGCCCCATGGCATTGGTATCTCTCTGTTGTGGGCTGAAGGATGGGCTGCTGTAGTGTTGTGACCAGCTCCATGATCCCTGTGATTTCCTCTCTTAAGCTGTGGCTCTGGGCTGAGTGGGGATTACATCTCTGAAGAGGGTCACTACTGGATTGGCATGGACATCAGCTCAGCCATGCTGGGTGAGCAGGCCCTCCTCCTCTACCACCCTCACCTCATAGGTGGTCCCCAAAGGTGTGAGCTGGTTGCCTGAGCTGTGCTCTATTTTGTGCAGATGTGGCTGTGGAAAGGGAGGTGGAAGGAGACCTTCTCCTTGCAGATGTGGGTCATGGAATTCCCTTCAGGCCTGGCACCTTTGATGGCTGTATCAGGTGAGTTTGTGCACATAAGCAGTGTCTCTTGGTGCTCCACATAACTTCCTGGTCTGTACAGCACACATGGTCTGTGTATGGTGTGTAACAGATGAGCACAACTGTCCTCACCAGTGTGGCAGTTTGGGCTGGGTGCCCCCTGCCACTGCCGCATGAGATACACCTCTGGTGTCCTGGGTGCTCACCCAATAGGGGTGGACACAGGAAACGGCGTATTTCTACCCATAAATCCTGCGCCCTATAAAGCCATCTGCAGAGTCATTCTCTTCCTCTTTCTTCCCTCTCTGCTCCCATGGGAGATGTCCTCTCTTATCGGGTAATGCCAGGGGAGTATCTCAGGCCTTTTAGGCCTGACTAGGCCTAATGCCAGGAGGAGAATGGAGTGGGGGGGCAGTCTCAGACCTGGCCAGCCTGAGACTTGCCTAGCAGTGGGAGGGGGAGGAAAGAGCCCTGGGGGTTTGGGTAGACCCTCAGGTGGAAGGAGGGAAGGATTGGGAAGCCTCTGGGTACTATGTAAGGGACTCTGTATGCTTTAGGATGTTCTTTGCCACTATGCTGTGTAGTTTTTTTCTGTAGTTTCACCAATAGCTTTTCCATTTAAACTTTTCCATCACTCTCCAATCCGTTTGCGTGTGTCATTCTTTTGTCCCTTTCGGGGCAAGAGATGTTCTGGCTGGCCTCAAACCAGGACAGATGCACAACCAGTCACTCCCTTTGCTCTTGACTGCAACTTGACTCCAGTTCTCTGAGTTTCTGGATGGCAGAAACTTCTGACATCTGCTTCCGAAGTGGTGCTTGTCACTCATGTGTGCTGGTGAGCTAGGAAGTTTATTGAAGTAAATAAAATTGAAGGAGTGTTGAGACCTACTCCAAGGAGGAAAAAAGAAATTATGTATGTACTGTTGGTCAGCTGCAAGGTTGGATGAAAGGTTTGGTGGTTGGTTTTGGGGTGAAGAGTTAAGTGATGGGAAGAGAAACACTTTCCTGCTTAGAGAATGCTTCAGAGATGAGCAGGAGCTGTGTGTTGCTGATCATAGAATTGTTTTGGTTGGAAAATACCTCTAAGGTCATTGAGTCCAACCATCAGCCTAACCCCACCGTGGCTATTACACCACGATCAGAATGCTCTGTTTGGGTTTACTCATTGGCAAGGCCATGCAAGGGCTACAGCTAGACACAAGTTACTTTAGCACCTGGCCTAAAGGGCAGGCTTGGTGATTCTTCTGTGCTTGAGTAACTGCTGTGCCTTGTTGGGTTTTGGCATAGTGAGTCTGCAGAGGAAGGCTTCTACATGGAGAAAATTAAATCATTTCCCTGAAGCCTAGCGTGTGCTTAGTGCTGGAAGCAAGCTCAGAGGGAGCTTACAGGCTCTGTGAAAGAATCAATGGCTCAGTGTCCCAAGAGTCTTGTTTCCTTCCTCAGTATTTCTGCAGTGCAGTGGCTTTGTAACGCTGACAAGAAATCACACAGCCCACCAAAGCGCCTCTATCGATTCTTCTCAACTCTTTATAGTGCCTTGGTAAGTGTCATGCCTCTTCATGATTTTACATCCTCTCTGGTGCATTTGGCAGGGTATTTTCAGTCAGGTATGTTAAAGGATGCTCTGGTCAGGTATGTAAAGGATGCTCTGATATGGAGGCCTGGCAGGAGCACTCATTTCTCTGTTTCTTTGCCTGCCCATGCGGTGTCTGATGCCTGCTGTTACCCCTTGTGCCTTGTTGTGCTGTAGAGAAGCTGGCTCTGCCACCCCTGGGAGAGTTCTCAGGGAGGTTTTGGGGAGGTGGGCACTAGTGTCTGGGCATGGAATGACTGGAGGAGTTGCCTGCACTGGGACAGGTTTGTGACTGACTTATTCCCTGCAGGCCCGAGGGTCCCGAGCCGTCCTGCAGCTGTACCCCGAGAACTCAGAACAGGTACAGGACAGCAGTCAGTGGGGAAGAGGCACAGGCTGTGTCCTCTGCTGAATGGGGCTCCTCCATCATGTTTCACATTGGGTCTGTGTCTCTGCCCCTCTTGCCATCTGTCAAGCTCTTCAAGAACCCCCAAAAGTCTGTAAGGAGAATGCCCTGTGCAACCTGTTGTTTCACAGGTTGTCTTGGGCTGAGCCTTAAAGAAATTGGCAGGACAGCATCTGAATCTCCCATCCTGGATTTTCCCCTGCCTATGTGATTTGAAGACTGGCCTGTAGCAATCAGCACTGCACTGCAACTCCCCAGGGCTGGAAAATCCAGCTCAGTATCCCTTTCCTGGAGAGTCTGCTGCACCAATTGACCCAGGGTGGACTGAGAAGCAGGAAGAAACAAATAAAGGCAGGGAACTGGTGTCCAAATGGTGTCCTGATGCAGAACAAGGACCTTGGTGCCTAATTCAATGAGTTGGCATGACTCATCTTTGACATACACACTTAGCTGTGGTCTTTTGGGCATTGCTGGTGGGTGACCACTAAATAACTTCTGCACATGCTTTGTTTTGCAGCTGGAGCTCATCACAGCCCAAGCCATGAGAGCTGGCTTTACTGGGGGAATGGTGGTAGATTACCCCAACAGTGCCAAAGCCAAGAAGTGAGTCCTGTGTGTCTGTGTGTGTGTTTGGGGTGAGGCCTGGGTTTAGCAAAGATTTTTTTTTTTTTCTGCACAAGTTGTTCTCTCTCCCCTGACAGAGTTCTGGACAGCATAGGTCTGACTTTGTTATAAACTCAGTTTGCTTGGGGACTGGGAATGGCAAGCCGAATCACAGCTTCATGCTCCTTATTCCATTTGTTTCAGGTTCTTTCTTTGTCTCTTTGTTGGGACATCTGGCACGTTACCAAAGGTGAGGAGCTCTGCAAGGCCCCAGGGTTGCCTTCCTGGTTGCTGGGTGGTGTGGGAGAGCTGTGAGTGAGAGCAGGAGCCAGGCAGCAACTTTAGTGCAGGTCTGACTTCATGTAGACATTTGCTGTCTCACCAACCTTTGCTCTCCCTGAGATCTGGTTTCTTTGCCACAATTTCTGGAAGACCAGTTTGTTCCTGCTCTAGTCCTTCCTCTTGCAGAGCCCTGGCTTCCCCTTAATTTAGATGCCATAACTGTTGGCTCTGTCTGCTCCAGAGGAGAACCAGACTTCCCAATTTTGCTTTTCAGGGCCTTGGTACTGAGAGTGCTGCTGAAGAGATGCACCAGGCAAAGTTCACCAATGAGAGGTATCATGTGGGGGGGGTGTGAAGCTGCAAGTTCTTCAGGAGCAAGGAGTGTGGGCAGTGCATGGGCTGGGGTTTGCTGACTGAGGATCACAGCACTGCTGTGTGACAAGTGACTGAAAGGAGGGGACTGCAACGACCCTTGGCAGCCCACATGGGTCCTTTGATGGGCCCCAGGCACAAGGAACAGAATGGATTAGTTTGAGAGCTTGGCTGTGGTGTCATGAGGCTGTTGTTGCTGCTTAACTCCAGAGCTGCAGCTGAGAACTGAGGTGCATTTTCTGTCTGGCACTTGGCTTTCCAGCTCAGTGCTGGGGGGCCAGTGGTGATGGGAGGAGGCATATTGGCAGTGCTGGCGATACTAGAGATGGCTGATTCTCTGTGGGCAGGCAGACTGCTGTGCCTCAAGCCTAGTGTTCCCTTTCTTTGCTTAGCTGTGGCCTGGGGGGGTTTCTCCTACTGGCCAGGTCTCCACCCATGGCAGTGGTGCAGGAAGGAGCCCCTCTTGCAGCCAGTGGAAGAGACAGAAATCAAAAAAAAACAGAGGAAAGTCGTCATGGCTGCCTGGAGCTTGTGGCTGCCATGTTTTCCTGCCTCTTACACTGCTGTTCTCTGCTCATGTAGGCCAGGAGATACCTGGACTTGGAGGGCAAGAGCAGAACTGTGACTTTGGTGGAAAGCCAGAGGCTTTGTCTGCTTCATTTGAAGTGCAGCAGACAAGGGGAAGGTGGTTGTGCTTGAGCTCATATTGCCTGCTGCACCCATGGCTCAGAGCTGGGGCTGGGGGCAGCCTCCTCCTGCAGTGCATCTAGAGCTGGACTGTTTGTCCGCCTGCCCCAGTGCTGGCTGAGCCTCTTTCATCCCGGGCATGGTTGGAGGGGTACCTGCTGATTTTACAAGGCAGTGTGCTGGCCAGTTCTGGGTTGCTTCCTTGAGGGCAGAAGACTGCCCCTCACCCCAGCCCCCTTCCAGCTGCTGTCTGCTTTCTCCACAGGACGCGGTTCAGAAACGCCAAGGGCAAGTCTGTGAAGAAGAGCAGAGACTGGATCCTGGAGAAGAAGGAGCGCAGGCGGAGACAGGGCAGGTGAGTTCAGCTGGTCCTGCCTCTGCTGGTCTGGCCTGCAGCCATGAGTCCTTTTGCCTTGCCCTGCCCTGTGCTCAGCTGCTCTCTGCTGTTCTTGGCAGGGAGGTGCGAGCAGACACCAAATACACAGGCCGGAAGCGCCGCCCTCGCTTCTGACGTGCTCTGGACACTGCTGCCCTGGAAGGTGGTGTGTTGGTCCTTCCAGTAAGCCTCCTGTGGATGGCACAGATGGACACCCCAGGCCTAGGACTGGCCACTGTGGCTCTGGAAGGTGTAAACTGGCTCAGCTGCTGCCCAACAACAAAGCTTCCAGCCCCGTTCTCCTGCCACAGGTAGAGTGGCAGCCAGTGCGCTGGCCACTTGGTGTCTGCAATGCCATTGCTTATTTTCCTGTGACTGCTGTGAGCCACCTGGAGCTCCAGGTGAGCCAGACCATTATGTTCAACCTCCTCACTAAACAGTCAACGAGGCAGAAGCATTGCTGTGTCCTGCCCTCAGCACAGTGGAGTACAGAGGTAGGAATGTAGCACCTAGTTCCCTGCCAGCTTCCCCTCTGCCTGCAGGCAGGAGGCAGACAGCACAAAGGTGTGTGGCCCATGAGGGCACATCTTCCTCCTGGCAGAAGTGTTTCCTTTGGTGGTTGCCCCTGTGGGTGCTTCACATCAGGCCCCCTCTGTATATGCTCACATGGTGCTGGTAGTGTCTATACCCCAGCCCTGCTTCCCCAGCACTTCCTCCCTTCCCCTGAAAGAGTGAGGTGCCAGCTACAGCTTTACAGTTACAAATGTTTATTCTACATAAAAATTCCACAAAATGGGAAGCTGTTTTGCACCCAAAGCTTTGGGAGAAGAAAGGGAGGCTAGCAGGGAGGGGAGGAGAAAAAAGGTGGAGGAGAAAAGTGGCAACATACATTGTCATCCAGCCCAGTGAGACAGAGCAAGCCAGGGTCAAGATCCACATAGAAAACAAGGACACTTAGCTCACAGTACAGCAACAGTAACAACTCCACGGGGGGCGGGAGGGGCTGGGAAAGCCTTCAAGTACATTAATTACAAAAGAAACAATCCCCAGTTCGAGTGCAAGCTGTGCGTGCCCCACACTGCTCGTGGAATACTGCATCGCCAGGCTCCCGGCGCTGGGAGGGCAGGTGGCACTTGGAACAGAGGTGGTGGAACCCAAAGGACAAAGCGGTCTGAGGGTGGCAGGGGACGGGGGAGAACTGGGGATTGGGGGGAGAGCGGGGGGAAGGGAAGGGCTGGAAAGAAAAAAGTGAAGTGTTCTTCCCAAAGCACAACCACACGTTTGGTGAGTTGGTCTGTACATGCAACGACAGATAGGTACAAAGGAACTGCAGGGGCTTCCCATAGTGCAGGGGGAATTATTGCACCAAAACACCCTCCCCTCGCTGCGAGGACAGTGTGAGCCTGCCTGTGGGGCAGCAGTGGCAGCCTGCTCCTCGGCCTCCCTCGTGTCACAGCCTGGCACCACCACTGCCTGGGGCACCTCCGGCAGAGTGCCACTGGCAGACTGTGGCCCCATCTGGCTCCTGCTGCTGGGGGGCTGCTGGCGCTGGTGGTGCCAACAAAGAAGGAGCAAGCACCAGAATCCCACCAGTGCTGTTCTGGGCCTTGTGCCTTGACAGGGGTGGGCCACAGCCCTGATGGTATGTGAGCTTGTGCCACAAAAAAAACCAACAACAACAGAAAAGACACCTTGTGCTAGCAGTGGGCATGGCTGCAGGGTGGGAGCCTGAGAGGAGCCTTTGCTGCCTGCCTGCCCAGGAGCAGCCCTGTCAGCAGTGTTATTGCTTCCCAGAGGAGGGGGCCTGGTCCTCTTGCTGGCTCCGGAGAGCAGAGCACAGCCTGTGTGGCAGGGAGCTGCACAGGGGCAGGAGCAGTAGACACTTGCACCATCACCTCCAGCTCCTCTTCCTGTTGCCAAAGACCGTGTCCATGTCTGCCTCCCGCCCTGGATGGGGTGCTCCAGTGCCAGTCTGCTCTTGCTTGCAGGGCTCCTGATGCCCCAAGCCGTTTGCACAGACAGGCTGCAGCACTGTGCCTCACATCAATCATGGGACTGTGAAACAAAGGGGCTCCAGTCAGACGTTCCCATGGCCACACCTGCTGGGGTCTTGGGACCAGCCTGGAAATACCTCCCAAGGGTAGCCAAATGCAGCCGGGAGTTGCATTTTGGGACCTTGGGTAACAGTGGCAGGGAAAGATCCATGTCCGGGTTGCTGCTGGGCAGGGCTGCACCTGGGGAAGGCAGGACCATGTCTTCACTGCAGCCCTGCTGCCTTTCACCCCCTGCCCACCACACACTGGGCCAGCACTTGTGTGAGAGCACCCAGCCCGGGTGGATCAGCCCACCTCCAGGTGGTGGGAGCAGGGAGGTGACATGCTGCCTGCAGCTGGAGTACTCGCTGCCATCAGGGCCCTCTTTATGCTACCAGCCTCTGGGCTCATCCCAGTCTGTGCCTGGGAGCTTGGCCCCAGGTGCCCACCCTGCTCTGGGCTGTTCTGTGGTGCTTTGGCATGTGCATGGGCCAGCTGGAGCCTTGGAGTCTCCAGAGGAATGTGAGGACAGAGTGTTGCCCCTACCAGCCTGGGGAAACAGGACCCTTCCAAGCTTCTAGCAGGTTCAGGCCACCCCATAGTGGTTGTATCCAAACAGTGGGTGTGACGGAGGGCACCTAGGTGCCCCCACAGCATGCAACCGAGTGCAAGTGCCTCACCAGACAGCCCAAGGGATGAACAGGCAGAAGGGCAGTGTGCAAGGAGGAGGTGGCAGGGGGAGGCAGATGCCAAGAGGTGGCAGAAAGCTGGAGGGAACAGTCAGGCAGTGCCCTCCTCAGGAGCTGGCAGGATAAAGGAAGAAGGCTGCTGGTCCTAGCTTGCAGGGGTGGATGCAATAAGGACTGCTCCCGGGACCACGAGAAAGCCCAACTGCCTCCAGCCCCCAGCTGTGGGTGCCTACCTGGAGAAGTGAGGCTGGAAGCAGCCCTGCCCCCAGGCAAGTGCTGCTGGGGGACTGCAGGCATCAGAGCCAGCTTCCAGCTCCACTGGCCAGTAGGAGGCAAGGCCACCCTGTGCTAGACTGAGAACAGAATGGTTAGGCTTTGGTGCAGGGCAAGCAGCCAGTGAAACAAGCTGGCCTTAAAGTACCTCTGCCCTCCTCCCCTGCCAGGCCAGCATCAGGGTACAGCACATCCCCACACAACTGTGATGACCCCAAGTAGTAGCTCTTCATCCCACACAGCTCCGTCAGGCACCCACTGCCAGCAGCGACACATCCAGCCCCTGGCACCCACACCAGGGCAAGGGCTTGCCCAGGGAGGGGGCAGCCCTACCATTGGCAGAGCAGCAGGGACAGAGCCCTGTGCAAGGAGGGAGGCAGGCAGGCAGGGCCTGGCAGAGAGCACCCCTGGGGAAGCAGCCCAAGGAAAGGTGTTTGCAAGCACAGATGCGGCTGGACAGACATGAGAGCTCTGGCTAGAGGCGATGGGGCAGCTGGGGGAGCTTGGCTGGGTGCTGTACTCCCAAGGACCCCTAACAGCCCTTCATCGGTCCCTCCTCAACCTCAGCCGTCACTAACCCAGCACAGGAGGAGCAGGCAGCACCCAAGAGCACCTGAGTCCCAACCTGGCCCCATCCAGCCACCCATGCCGGAGCAGTGATGAGAGCTTGGGTTCCCCTCCTCGGGTCCCCCTCGGGCCCATCACCGTCCCCCCCCTGCACCCTGCCTGCGCCCCGGGGCCGGCGCTCCCTCCACACAGACGCACCGCACCGCACACACAGCGTCACAAACAACCATGCATTAGAAACTGAAATGCTGCTGGGAGGCTCCGGGGCTGGGCGGCCGGCGCTGGCCTGGCTGCGGCCCCGCGGCACGCGCGGCTCCGTCCATCGCACGCCAACAGTCCCGTGGGGTGAGTCTAGCCGAAGATCCCGCCGAAGGTGGAGGCAATGACGATGCCCAGGATCACGCAGCAGATGATGATCATGATCTTCTTCTGCTCGGGAGGCACAGCAGCGTGGCAGGCAGAGAGGGGAGAGGGTAGCGTGAGTGGGTGAGGCCGGGCTGGCCCCGAGAGCTGGGGGCTGTGACCTGCCCTGTTCCTGTCTGCCCATGGTGGGCTCTTGAGCAGCACTGCGGGGGGCACAAAGGGGTTCTTGGCAGACCTGGGGCAGGGATGGGCGACCCTGGTCTAGCTTCAGCCCCAGGCTGGCTCTGCTGAGCTGGTGGTGCACAAGTCCCTGGGCTGATAAAGGACCAGATGGGGGGACTGGGACAGGCAGCTGGCACTGTGCTCAGCATCGGTGCTGGACCATGCCTCTGTTGTGCTCTGTTTTGCCAAGAGGGGTGGCTCTCACACAGGATCCGCCCTGCCCCTTTTCCTGCCTCCAAGCACTGCCCCATAGCCCATCCTCAGCACTCACACCGCCTACGCCAGGGAGCTCTGCCTCAGCTGGTGCCAGCAGCAGGACCTGCGTTGCACCCAGTGGCATGGGGTAAAGCAGTGCCCAGGCACCTGTCAGGCTGGGCCATGCTGCCTGCTCCTCTAAGCAGGCAGTGGGGTGGGTGGGGGTGCCAGGCCTGCCCCTGTGTGGGAGGTGTCAGCAGCATGTGCAGGGGATGACAGGCCCCAGGCAGGGCTGGGACTCACCCGTCTGGCTTTGCTCTGGTACTTCACTGCCTTTTTGGTGTCCGACACTGCCCGCTCCACGTAGTCCACCGAGTGCTCCACGTTGTACTCGATGCGGTCGATCATCTCGCCCTGCAGAGTGGGGACAGAGCCCACGCGCCCGTGCGTGGACCTAAGCTCCTTCCTGCTCTGCTGCTCCCCAGCACCGTGTGGATGTCACCCTGCCTGGCAGCCCTGCAGGGCACAGACAAGGACTGTGAGTTGTCTGTGGGCAGTGGGTGCCCCCCGAGGTGCCCTGGGATGGGGGCTCCAGACCACAGGTTCTGTCACAGAGGGCTCTGCAGATCCCAGCAGGGAGGCAAGCAAAGGGTCAAGGCAGATCCCCAGCCCAGTCCTGGCCTGATGACTGCCCTGCCTGGTATCTCAGGTGACACCAAAGCCACGAAGGGCTGACACCATGCTGCATGCTGCTGAAACTGGAGGCAGGACAGGGAAGAAAGGACAGCACCAGCAGAGCCAGGTGGGACGCTCACAAAGCCATGCACATGCAGGAAGGGCTGCTCTGATCCACACAAGCACCTGCTGAGAGCAGAGAGCCCGGGAGTGAGGCTGGAGAGCCTTCTGCCCTGCTCTGTTCCCCCAGCTGTAGGGGTGGGATGGGGATGGAGACCCCCCTGCAGACATGTGGATGTTGCCCCCTGACTGGGGTGAGCTTCTCCAGTCTGTCCACCTCCTATATCCCCATCCTGACTGCACAGTGATGCAGACAGGTCCTGCAGCAGCTGGAGAAAGATGTGATGTAAATTGGAATTGAAGGTATCCCTCTGTCTGCCTTCTATCAGAAGAGAAGATCTGAAAGGACTGAGCCCAGGTCCCTCATTATCTGCAGACCTGAAAGAAACCTTCCTCTTGTCTTTTCTGCTCCTGGATTTTGGACCAACAGTTGGCAGGGGTGGGTGGGCTTGAAAGCCCAGTGCCCTCATGGCACAGAGGGAATTTGGGCTGCAGAGGCAGGGGTTACAGCCAGCAGCTCTGCTGCAGCTCCTTTCTCAGACTACTGCAGAGCATGAGGAGGATGAGCCCTGCAAGCCCAGGGGCACTCTGGTGTTAATCCCTCCAAAGCAGCCAGCTCCCTTCTGCTCCCTGCCTTGCCTAAAGCTGCTGCTTCTCCTTCCCACCTATGCCATGCTGGTGCCAGCAGCTTGAAGCCTCCCACCCTGCACAGAGTGCTGGCATGATCTAGCCCTTAGAGCAGGGCAGGGACCTGCAAATCTCCCATGTCTGTCCCCCAAAACCAAACACCAACACGGCCGTGTCACAGCCACCCTCGCACGACTGCTAGGGGCAGGCCCAAAGCACCATGCAAGAGCTGCAGACATGCAGGGTGCAGCCATGCAGAGCAGAGCATGCAGCACTGTCAGGGCTTTACCTGCCACTGATGTCTCCTCCGGCCATGGCAGCATGGCAGGCAAGAAGGAGGGTGAGCAAAGACACCAGAGCGTGTGCCCAGCTGAGGGGCACGGCCAAGGGTGGCCTGGCAGGGCCACTGAGGCTGGGGGCACCCTGAGCTCACCTGGAGCTCAGTGCTCCAAGGGAGATGAGGAAATCTCTGCTTGTGTGGCAGTCACCCACTGCCCTCCTCCAGAGCCCCTTCTCCAGAGCCCATCACCAAACCTCCCATCCCAGGCGTGCAGCAGCCCTCAGCTCTGGGGTGCAGAGCAGGTGGCTCCGGCCCCAGGGAGCCCAGCTCAACTCCAGTGGGAGCCACATCAGTCCCAGATGCAGTTTTTCCCCTCAGCACCCACCCAGGCAGGGCACTGCCAGCAGCCCCATCACCCTGCAATGTCCCCAGGGGAGCTGGCCACCAGGCCATGGTGTCTCCCTACCTGGCTCTCCACCAGCATGGCCATGTCCATGAACATGTCATGCAGCTCCCGGATGCTGTTCTCCAGTTTGATGATCTCACTGTGCCGTGTCTCGATCTCATTCAGTGCTTGCTTGGTGATGTTTGAATCCATAATGATCTGCAGGAAGACAGGGGCCACTGAGCATACCAAGAGAGCCCCAGAGCCCCTCCAGCCACCCCCACCCAGGCAGTTGGCAGCAAACCTCCAACCCCACCGTCTGGCCAGGACACAGCCCCTGCTCAGGCAGCATCCTCAGGCCAGCCTGAGCACCCAGCTCCCAGCTCCTGCATGGGCTGTGCTCATCATTCCCGTGGCTGCATGCCCACCAGCCAGTCCCTCTAGGACAAGGGGTTGGCTCAGCTTTAGCCTGTGCTGATGCTTACCCCAGAGGAGAAGATGGCTGGGTTGCCACTCTCCAGCATGTCCTCCAGCTCCTCACTGGTGGTGGTCCTGCCAGCTGCAAGAGACACAACACAGGTCAGCTATGAGCCCTCTGTCCACTGCCTCTGTGGCATCTCCCAAGAGTGCCCTCAGTAGTTTGAGGGACTGATAAGCCATAGCCTGGCTCTGGGCCAGCCCTGCACCCCTCTTTTTATGGGTGTCAAGCTGCCAGCTTGGCCAAGGCCACCCAGGCCCATCTGTCCACCATATCCTGGTTGCCCCATTCCCCTGCTGCAGAGCATGGGGCTGGTAAAAGCTGCAGCAAGGCGAAGGATGAGAGCAAAGACATTGCATGGATTAACAACCAGCCAGCCAGCACAGGCTCAGCCAAAGGCCATAGCTGGTCAGGAGGAGCTCGCTTTAATGCTGAGCCAAAGCTTGAGGCCCAGAAGCTGCATCTCGCCCACGCCGTCCAGCACAGCTCTTGCCAAAGCCAAATACCCAACCTGCAGGACCCCAGAGGGCTTCCCAGGGAGTCCACTGCCTTTTGGCCAGGTTTCCTGCTTTGAAAGGCTGTCATTAGCTCCTCAACAGCAATCAAATCAGATGAAAATGTGCTAGACGTTGATCTGTTGCCCACATCACCACAGAGCTATTGCACAGCCACAAGTGGGAATGAAAGAATGGAGTCCACTGCATGGACCTCAAAGAGAGAAGAGCCTGGTGAAAAACCTCTGCCCTGAAACCTGGCAACACTCTGGAAAATTGTGAGAGCTGGACCTCTGCCTCCCCAGAGAGCTCCAGAGCACATCTGGCTCTTACTTGGCATCCCTAGAAATCAAAGTTTCCTGGGGAGAAGAAGCTCTGCCAATGAGTAAAACAGCAACAGCATCACTGGGAGCTGCAGCACAGAGGGAGAAGCAAACTCAGCCCTGAGCTGGCAAGGAGAGCACAGTGAGAGGCAATGCACAGGTCATGGTGCAGCAGGGCTACCAGAAGCAGAAACACGAAGCCAGCAAGGAGAATTTCCACAGTCCTTGGCTCTGGGATGCCCACCTGGATGGAGTAACCATCCCCATGGACCAGGGGATGGGGCAGGAGCAGCTCCATCAGGGCATGCATGAACCTGGGGAAGCTCTGAGGGAAGCTTCCAGTGTCACAGCTCACACTCATCACCCAGCTGATGCCAGTTTGCCCAGTTCTGCATGCCAGACACTCTATAAATAGAGAAGACTTCAGGCACCTGGGGGCTGGAGCAGTCAAACTCACCACGGCTGAGCTCATTGTCAAGGCTCTGCCACACTCCCGTGGCTGCAGCACCCATTCCCCCTGCAGCAGGGCTGCACCAGCACCCACACAGCAACAGCCAGGGCTCAGGCTGGAACCACCAAGGACAGACACCTTCCCAAGGCTGGGATCTGCTGTCAGGATCTGCCTGTCAAGCTCTCACTAGGTACAAATCCATTCAGCTCATGGAGGGGTGGATTCTGCTCCCCATCCACCCATGAGTGTAGAGGCAACAAGTATGAGACTCAACCCCCTTGGCCATTCCACACCTCAGACAGGTCTAGCACTGCCTGCAGTGGTGTTGGGATGAGCAGATTTCAGCCTGCCCACCATGTTACAAACTGCCACCCACTACCCTGGCCCTCAGCAGCCCTTCTGCCCAGCTGGAGGAGGCTGCAGGAGCCAGCTTCCAGCACTGTGCAGGCATTAGGGCTACAAAGATTCTGACAGGACTGGAGCATCTCTCTTACAAGGACCTGGGGCTGTTGAGCCTGGAGAAGAGAAAACTAAGAGGAGATCTCAATGCTCATCACTGTCTAAAGGTGCAGCTCAAGAGGATGGGGCCAGACTCTTTCCAGTGCTGCCCAGTGACAGGACAAGGTGCAGCAGGCACAAATTGGAATCCAGGAGGTTCCACCTGAACACAAGGAGAAAATTCTTTGCTGTGAGGGTGCTGGAGCCCTGAACCAGTCTGCCCAGAGAGGTTGTGGAGTCTCCTTCTCTGAGAGGAGATTCCAAACTCACAGTCCTGCACAACCTGCTCTGGGTGAGCAGAGGAGGTTTGGACTAGGTGATCTCCAGCAGCCCCTTTCAACCCATGCTGGGATTCTGGGATTTTCACTCAAAGAGGCATTTTTAGCTCAGATAAATCCTGTGAAAGGGTCACAGGGATCCTCAATAAGCACATTTCAGCAGTGGGGGCTCCAGGACCACCTAGGGCTGCCTGGAGGAGCCACCAGGGTTGGAGCATTCCCCACTCTTGTGGATAGCTTGGGATGCAATCACAGGTTGCCTTCCTGCACACCAGTTAACCTGCAGTCACACAGTGGGGTGGGGGCTGATGAATGCCTGCAGTGCCTTTGGAGCTGGCAGATGCTTTATTTTTGGCTTCTTGGTCTCACACATAACAAAACTGTTCATAAAAACAAGCAGCGTCTGTGCAGCACCTCCACGGCTTCAAAGCTGCACACCCACCACAGGAAGCTCCTCTCCAAGCTTCAAATCCACTTTCTCTGGGAGTGAAACCTAATTAGATTGAAGATGCCACATCTCATAATGGACAAAACAGAGGGGAAAAAAGTGAGGGAGCAACACCTCCCACCACAGACAGCATCGAGGCTCAGCACTGGGGAGCACAGCTCCCAGCAGCTGCTGTGGAGATATCCCTGGGAGGAGGCATGGTCCAGCCAGAGGACAGCCACAGAGCATCTGTCCTGCCATCACCAACCCCAGGAGGTGCACATCCTGTGATCCCTTCATGGCATGTGGGTTTGGGAGCAGAGTGAGTAAGGGAGGGTGAGGGCAGCAATTGAGGCTGGGGCTGAAGCAGTGGGAGAGCAAAGGATATCCACTGCATCATGCCCAGCATGGATGGGCAGGGGTGACCACAAGGGTCACTGAGGTGCACACAGCTCTGGTGCACACAGACACAGTGGTGCCCACACAAGGAGAAGGGGCAGATCCTGAGGGCTGTGGGGAGTCCCAGAGGGTAGCTGTGGCCTGGGGCAGTGACTTTACATCACCATTTCTCCTGTGGCTGTCCTAATTCCAGAGCAAGAAGCAGATGTGATTAGGATGGAGAAGCTCAGTGGGTGCTGGGGAGTGTCCCCAGAGCAGCTGAGAAGTCTCTGCTCTCAAAACCTGAGTGATTTACTGCCTTGCTGTCAGAGCTCCCGGCGCTTTCTATCTTTGGATTCATCATCTCAAAACAAGAGCTGTGGATTTCACAGAGCTTTGTGCAGTCACCACATCCCAGCTGGGCTCCATTCAAAACAGTCTCTGCAAGAGCCTCCAGAGCAGCAGGGACTGAAGGTGGCCAGGAAAAGCAGAGCCCTCTGCCCAGGAAGCACTCCTGATGAAGCCTCCATTAGCTTGTTGCTTTTGATGAGCCTTTTTGCCAGAAGACATTTTCCACTGTCCTGACAGGGAACCAGCTTTTGCAAAGCACTGAGCACAGGACTGCGTACCCTCCCCCAGCACAGACCCCATCCTGCATCTGCTCCACACCTCCACCCTGAAGGAAAAGCAGGTCCCTCACCATCACTAGCTGGGACACCTCCCCTGCACCCAACTACTGCACCACTGTGAGTCCTGGGCAGCCTCTTCCTCACCCCCCATCAGTGCTCTGTCAGGCACTGGCAGCCCAGCAGGAAGTACAGAGCAAAGAGAAGGACAATTTCATTTATCTCCATAATTTAAGCAGAGTGGCAGAGTCTTTCCAAAATCCAGGAGCAGAAAAGACAAGAGGAAGGTTTCTTTCAGGTCTGCAGATAATGAGGGACCTGGGCTCAGTCCTTTCAGATCTTCTCTTCTGATAGAAGGCAGACAGAGGGATACCTTCAATTCCAATTTACATCACAACCCAGCCCTGTGGCTGGGTATCACCTGGAGAATGACACTGGCTGACAAATGAGTCAGCTGGAGCAGTGACACACTCCTCATCCTGCCTTACATCAAACGCTGAGCTCTTGCTGAGCCTCATGTCAGTCACCCTCTCCATTCAGCCACTGTGAAACACTTCTATTATTATTACACATCATAAAAACTAAAAACCAAGGCTTGCACGGCCAGGACTCCTTCCAGCCCTGCACAGAAACCCCACTGACAACCAGATTACCCAGCATCTGCCAGCTCATGGACATTCCCACAGGTGACCATCAAGGACACCATCCTTGACTTCCTTCCCTTATTATTCAGACTGAGTTGTGATAGGGAAGACAAACACTCATTTGTTTGTGAGATTAAAAAGCCCTGGACTGGGATCCAGACTCTTGGAGCACAACAGCCCCTGGCAACTCTCTGAGAAGGAGACTCTTTGCAAAAATCTCTTTTCATCTCCACAGGCCCTCACTTCTCCCTGGCTTGCTTATCCCCCTAATTATGGTGGTGCTATGGTTCTTCTTTGCTGGGAGGTGACCATGTTCCTCTAAAAACTAACCAGGTGTCACCAACTGCCCAGAAGAATCACTAGGAGAGCAGGGTTGGGGGGACAGGCAGGATCAGACTTCTCCCAGGCAATGCATTCTGGTAACAGCCTCAGAAGTGTCACCTGGAACCCACCTTTGGCCAGAAGACACCACTGCTGCAGTGGGTCTGGGGAGGTGCCTGGAGCAGCCTCTGAGGCTCATGCTCCTCCCAAGGCAAGGGAAACTGCTGTGAGCAGTGAGTAGCCCTATCTGAAGAGCTCTCTGCTCTGATTTTATATTTAGTTCAGCTGACCCATGAGGAAAAGCAGCCAGAGGAAAGGCAAGGAAGACACAGGAGTCGGGAGTTCCCAGTAGCTTCCTGGAATTCAACATTAGCTGCAAACAAGGTAGAAATTTCTCTCCCTCTGCTCTCTGCACTCACTATGCAGCATCTAAGAACATCTGAGGGGAGTTTCTGAGCTTTGCTGTGCAGTTTGACACTGGAACACAAGGTACCACCAGATGTCTGCCTTCTCTGGCAGCTTCTCCTGGCTGCTCCCACCAGTGTGTGTGAACCCCTGGGCTGAGGGAGCTGGGGTTGTTCAGCCTGGAGAAGAGGAGGCTGAGTGGAGACTGCCTTGCTCTCTACAACTCCCTGAAAGGAGGTTGCAGGGAGGTGAAGGCCAACCTCTTCTCCAGGTAGCAAGTGACAGGACCAGAGGAAATGGCCTCAAGTTGTGGCAGGGGAGGTTAGGAAAATTTTCTTCCCTGAAAGGGTCATCAGGCACTGGAACAGGCTGCCCAGAGCAGTGGTGGAGTCACCATCCCTGCAGGTGTTTTAGAAGGTATTTGGATGAGGGACATGGTCTGAGAGTGGAGTACAGGGAGGAGTCAGGTTACGGCTGGACTCAATCACCTTAAGGTCTTTTCCAGCCAGACAGCTCTGTGATTTTTCACAGCTCTGCTCCAGTGAGAACCAGTGCAGGATGTGTCCCCACCCAGCTGTGTTTCCCCTGCAGGTTCACTCACTGATCTCCAGCTGCCTCTGGATCCTGCCCTTGCAGCGCTCCCGGTAGTCGGTCTGCGTGGCGTTGTACTCCGACATCACCTCCACGAACTTGCGCGACAGCGTCGAGTGCTGCGGGGGAGAGGCAGAGACAGGCTGAGGGTCCTGTGGGAGGCAGACACCTGCCACCCCCCCTCCCATCCTGGAATCACCACATTGGTTTGGTTGGAAGGGATCTTTAAGATCCTCCAGTCCAACCCTTAACTCAGCACCGCTGCAGTGATGTTGCCCTGGAGCCTTTCCTTCTCCAGGCTGCACAATCCCAACTCTTCTCTCAGTCTTTCCCCATAGAGGTCCTCAGACCATTTTGGTGGCCTCCTCTGGATCTGCCAGTGCAATGCAGCATCTCTGCAGGGTCAGGTGCCCCTGGAGCATCTCTTAAGGTCTTTAGGCAAGGGGGGAGCAGTGCAATGCAGCATCTCTGCAGGGTCAGATGGCCCTGGAGCATCTCTTAAGGTCTTTAGGCAAGGGGGGAGCAGTGCAATGCAGCATCTCTGCAGGGTCAGGTGCCCCTAGAGCATCTCTTAAGGTCTTTAGGCAAGGGGGGAGCAGTGCAATGCAGCATCTCTGCAGGGTCAGGTGCCCCTGGAGCATCTCTTAAGGTCTTTAGGCAAGGAGGGAGCAGTGCAATGCAGCATCTCTGCAGGGTCAGATGCCCCTGGTGCACACTGCAGCTCAGATGTTCCTCTACCAGGTGCTGGAACACCCAAAGCAGCCCCAGCCACACCTCTACCTCCAGGAGACAGCACTGGAGACATCTTGAAGAAATACTTGTGTTTGCTTTGCAGCTATTCCAAGCAAGCAGCAGCTCAGTATTTATGGCAGAGCCTCAGCTCAGCTTCCTCCTCTGCTAGCAAAGCTCATACAGAAGCCTGCCCCAGGCAGCTCCAGCAGGCAGCCTCTGCTCAAGGGATGCCTGACCCAAAGCAAAGTCAAAACAGCTCCTGAGCATCGTGGCTTGAAACCCAGCAAAGAGGTCATGTGCCACCCAAGCAGCTCTTCTCCTGCCTTTTCAAAACTGTTTTCCTAAAATCCAGTTCATTCTCATTCATCTGGAAAGCACCAACATATGTTGATCTAGTGTGAAGTGTCCCTGCCCATGGCAGGGGGGTTGAAACTGGATGATCTTTGAGGTCCCTTCCAACCCCTGACAATTCTGTGATCTGCAGCCTAATGTGGCCTGGGTGTTGAGTTGCAACCCTTTGTGCTCCTCAGTGCACCACACCATATCTCTGAGACTTAGGAAGTTATTTAACTTGCTGTTTGTTTTGCCAGATTGTTATTTTATGTTCCCACAGGCATCCCACATGTCTACAAAACGCACTGGGGTTTTGAGGGAGTGCTGAGTTTCCTGCAAAATGGGCTGGGGAAAAAAAAAAAAACAAACCCAACAGTTTTAAATGGCTTTCTGTCATTAAATGAAGCTACCTGAATGTTCCAAGTCAATACAAAGCATATCAAAACGTACCTTGCATTTGAAAAACACCTTAAAAGGAAATATTAACTGAAGCTAGGAAATGGGCTTGTTCCACCCAGGGCCAGCAACTCTTCACTCCCCAAATGTGGAGGAAGCAGCCCAGTTTTGGAACTACCAAGCTGGATTTCCAAAGAGCTGATACAGCTCTGAGCACCCACGGGGGCTTTGAAACCTCCCCCAGGCATACACTGAAATCCAGGAGGTCTTATTGCTGGCTACAATGACCCCAAGAAGCTGGAGCCAGACACTTCTTGGAGGTGCACTGGGGAAAATGGGCATAGGGATTTGTACTTTAATATTAAAGACAAAAAAAAAATCATCATAAAGATGGCCAGGTGCTGGACTGGGACCTAGAGGACCCACGGAATGATGCTTGTGGCATCTCCATCCACCTGGAAACTAAGAACAAGGCCAGGAGCAACCAGATGAGGCTGGCACTGCTCTGTGGCAGGGGCTGGAATCCCCCAAACTCCCTCCTCACCATGTGCTGTCATCCCTCAAGAAGGAATAAGCCTGGGTGCCAGATTTCTAGCTGGGCTCTTTCTTGTCCTTGGATGGCCAGGAGGCCAAGGGGACATCGTCACATACAGCCCATGCCAGCTCCAACAGCTCCACTGCAAGACAGTGACCTTGCTGAGGATCTGACCCATGGCACCAAAAAATCCTAGTCACAGTACCAGAGCCTATCAGAGGTTGGAAGGGACCTCCAGAGATCATCAGGTCCAAACCCCCTGCCAAAGCAGGATCACTTAGGGTAGCCTGCACAGGAACCCATCCAGGTGGGTTTGGAAAGTCTCCAGAGGAGACTCCACAACCTCTCTGGTCACCACAGCCAACACCAGGGACAGCAGAGGGACTTGCTGCTCTCCTCTTGCACCATCCTTCACCCCAGCAATTCTCTTTCTGCTTGCTCTAGAGATGAGTATTTCTCTTGCCCCAGTGTGGCAGAGGACTGACTTCCCACTGCCTCAGGCTCAGCCCCACACCCACTGGTGCAGGGCTGGAGGCCAGCAGGCTGGGAGGTGGCTCTGCAGAGGTGATCCATTACTGTCACTGCTGTATTGATTAGGCACTGGCTGCGGCAGGGCAGGGCAGGCTGAGCCCAGGCTTCCCAGACTGGAAAGCTGATAAACTACAGACACCCAAACTCCTCCAGCCTCACTGCAGAGGGCTCAGAGAAAGGAGGATTTTTATGAGCTGTCTTTTTGTCTGTTACCTCCCTGCAAGAGCAGCAGATCCATGCCTGGACCCCCACCCCTGGGTGCTGAAGAGCAACGCTGGCAGCTCCCATTGCCTTCATCATTCCAGTGGTTTGCTAAAGCACAAAGCCTTGCTTCTCTGCTCTGCTTCCCCCAAGTGTGATCATCTCCCACTGAGACCCCTCAAAACAGCCTGACACAATGGTTTGCAGGAGAGAAGTGACTCTTTCATCTCTACATGAGCCAGAAGCTTTGGACTCCAGGTAGCTGTAGAGAGAGCAGCACTAAAGTCAGACCCCATGGCAGGGTGCAGCAGCACCCAGGAGTTTGCCATAGCTTGGGCACACAACTAAGAGTGGGTGGTCTGATCCTGCCATCAGGACCTCATCACCCTTCTACAGCAGTGCCAGGTTCACCATCCTCAGCATGGGTCTGCTGGAGCATCACCTTGGTGCCCCCAAAGGCAGCAGGACCCAAGCACACATGGAAGGGACACAGCCCACACTTGAGAAGGGACAACACCAGAGAGCCAACATCAAGCAGACACAATAGCTCCCTAGAAAGACCCTGGAGGGAGCTGCTCCATCAGGGGTGACAGACAGATGACAGGGAGAAGCTCTTCTCAAACAGTGCATGCAGTCAAGCTTCTGCCTCTCCTCCTAGTAGATGGAAGATCTGAAGCTGTACAAAAATCATCATTCTTTCCACAAGAAATATCCCACATTTTCAGCCCATTGCTGAGTAGCAGAGCCAAGTTATGCCATCTCCACATGAAACACTTGTTTGCTCTCTACACTTTGTGTGGAGAACAGTCCTCTCCTGCCCAGTGCCATTTCCTCAAGATAAAGTAGCTCAGCTCTTTGAGCTCAGGCCACAGCTGATGATGGATGGACTCATAAAAAAAAAAAAGCCATGGTCAGAAGATGCCAACCAGCACAAATTCACTCTTGGATCCACTTTTCACCACAACCTGGAGCTCAGGATGCATTTGTGACTGCAGTGCCAGGTGCCCCTCCCATGCGTGGTGCAAGCAGAGCATGGCAGCTCCAGTCAGCACAAAGCCTTGCACACATGCTGGGGTCAAGGTGACACTGTGACTGTGTCTGGTCCAGGCACCAACAGAAGCCACCAGAGCCACAGCCTGGGTCTCCCCTGCCTCCATCCCAACATACTCTGCAATCCTGCAATGTCTGAGACAATCACACGGCTCTGACTTCAGAAAGGGAGCACAAGCAGCTCCTCTTTTCACAAAGCACACAGCACTGAGGAATTCAAGCCCTGGTTTCCAGAGCAGCTGGAGGCCATGGGTAACCTTCTCTTACGAGACCTCAGCTCATCAGCAGTCAAATGCCTCTCAGTTATAATCTGAGACCTGTGAAGATTCTGCAGACTGAGGCACTTGGTGCCCAGTCGTTGGCCTTGCCATGACCTCACTGACTGCACTCTCTGTTGGTGCTCTCAAGAGACTTCCCACTAGCACCCACTGTGGACATCAGAGAGATGCCTGTGACCTGTTCTCCATTTCCCACTGCCTCAGGCCAGAACTTGAGCAGTGCCCAGCAGGAACATCTGCAGCAATCAGAGCTTCCCACTGCAATCAGCTGCTCCTGAGAGAGAAAAGCCTCTCTACAAGACACTCCAACACTTCTTTCATCAATTATTTCTAAGCTGTTTCTTGACTTTGGGGCAGTATGAGGGGAGTTACTCAGAACTGTAAGATAATTCAGGCTGGAAAGATCTTCAAGAGGTCAAGCAACCCAACCAACTGCCAGGGTCACTACTCTCAAGTTTCTGGTGTGTGCTGTCGGACCCCAGGACAAGCCCCATGCCTTTCAACCCCCTCTCTTCTAGAGCCAGCATGCTGCACCCCACTTTGGCTGCAGACAGGAGCACAAGCAGCATGAGTGCTCATCACAGCTGAGCATAATGCAGCCTTGGGACCACCTGAATGGAGGTGTACCCCATTTCTATGGCTACCACTGGATAACCCTGCTAAGAAACCCATCAAAAGGAGGTGCTGTTACTGGTGGCTGCATGGGAATGAGAGGAAGGCTTGTGTCAGCCCTTCAAAAGTCTGTTGTTTCCTGGATTGGGAAGCCAGACTGATGCCCAGTGGAGGGGCAACCCCAGCCCCAACAGGGAAGAACACTGCCAGCAGGCTGCAGGTCTGCACAGCACTCTCTAAAAGCCCACCCATCCTCTCTAAGGTGATAGGAAATTTTAGGTGAGTCATCTAGCTGCATCAGCAGGCTCTGCTCCCATTGTGAGCTGCTCAAGCATCCTTTCAGGCACTGCAGAAGCACATAGAGGCTTCAGGTTTGTGAAGACAGAGGTTCCCACACCTGGCTCTCCTCCCAGAGCTGCTGCTTCACAGGGTACTTTTGCCCCAGTCAAAATCACCTCTAGTGAGAGGCCAACATGGATGAGTAGCAACCACCTCCCTGTTTGCCCACCCAGACCCCCAGACTCGCACACAAGGATGAAGCTGATGCTCACTGTGCTCCCTCCAGGGCTCCCTCTGCACCTTCTGATGTCACACATACCCCAGGCTGCCTTTTCCATGCATCCACTCGGGAATGTGCTGCACTCCTTTGCCCAGTGTTTGCAGACCAGGACTTACTGCTCTAAAGCCAAGCAGAGCCCTCCTCTCCCATCACCTCCCAGGATCCCTCCAGCTGCCCTCCCCAGGACACTCACCTGAGTTTTCCTTATCCGCAGGTCAGCAGAGGACCTGTTGAGCCCTTCCTCTTGTTCAATACTCTGCTCAATACCTGGTTGGGGTAGAAGGACACTGATTATTTCATGCTGTTCAGAGAAGGAAAAGGGATTGTTTGGCAAAGGGACTGCAAAAGACTGAAGCCCACGAATTGAGGAGCATCTGGCACTGAGCAATGCCCAGCTCCTGACTCCAGCTCACAAACTGCTGCTGGACTGGCAGCAAAGCCTCATTTCATTGCTGCCAAGCACTCAGTGCCTGGCCACCAGCCGAGTCTTGGTGCTCTTGAGGGCACACCCAGGCTGGTGGTCAAGGACTGCAATGCAAAACTGTCATGCTCAGGTCTGATCTCCACTTTCTGGTACCCAAAGAAAATGGAGTGCTGCTCTCCCCCTGCCAGGCCAGGCAGGAGGAGGAAGCCCAGAGCTAAAATGTCTCTGCAAAATACCAAAGCTCAAGACTTCTCCAGGGACCCTAAAAATAGTCAGTCAGCCAGCTGCCCAGCCTTGCTCAGGGAGGACCCACCAGGCTGGAGAGGAGTTTGCTGAAGCCTACTCTGCAGCAGAGATCTGCCCTTTGAATTACTCCCAGGAGTGAGATGAATTCCTCACTTGCCCCAAGACCATAAATCCAGCAAGGAGAAGCACTGCCCTGCTCAGCATCCCACTGTGGTTTAAGGCATGGGGCTGCAGGGCAGGAGGTGTGGCACAGAGCAAGGCAGTGCAGAACTGCTCCTCAAGGCCAGCTCAGGACATGCTAACTCAAAAACTTAAATGCAGAGATCTTAAAAGCCTGGAAGAAAGCTCCCATCAGCAGGCTGGCAGAGATATACGTCATTGTGTAGACCACCAGTTGTGAGCACACATCCCTTGAGTTTGGCTGAAGACCCCATTCCCAATGCAGATATCCCTCCAGCTTTCTAAGCCTGGCTGTCTCCAGCACTTTCCACACTGGAGCAGGTCAGGGCAGCAGGTTGCTCCTACAGCAGGGGCTTCCCATTCCAAGGAGCTACCCGGTGGCTTCCCATCACTGTCCAGTGCAGCAGGGCAGGGTGCAGGACACCAGCAGCATGGTGAGCATCCATGGTTCTGCTGTGTGCTGGTTAGCAAGGCTGGCCCCACAGTACCACCCTGCAGAGAGCAGCAGCACTGAAAGGAAGACCATGAGCCTGGGGAACCCTTCATGGTGCTGGCAGGGGATGGCCAACAGCACTGCACACTCCAAGAAAGTGCTGGAGAACATCAGCACAAGTTCTGCCCTCCCTCCTATTGTCTCCTGGAGCAGATGTCTGCATCTAAAACTTCTCTGAAAGGTCCCATCCCACACAGCCAGATGGCCACAACGCTTCTCCTGTGAGCACAGTGGCTGCTGCCTGCCCAGCAGATGTCACCAGCAACTGGGCTTCCTCCAAACTTGTCACAAACCAGTCCCTGTTCCCAGGGAACACTATTGGCAAACATTGTGCATTTATGATAATTAATAAAATCACATTTCCCCAAGAAGCTGCTAATTAGAATTAGCCACTGCATGAGCAATGCCTGTCCTGACAAAGTCAGCTCCTCGTCAGCAGATGGTGTTTTTATCAGGCCTGACTGTTTCCTCTCTCTGATCATCCTGGCCACAAGGAGATCTGGGACAAAGCACAAGGACTAATCAGCTGTTGCTCCAGGTAAATATGATAGCAGTGAGTCTTTTCTGGAAGAAGGAAACAGAAATTGGAGCCTGTCCTGCAATCCTCCAGCTTCTCAAAGCTCCTTCAAAAGGTAGAACAAAACACCTAGGGAAAAGGTTTTATGTTGTGCACAGGTTTTAAAACCTGTCCTCACCTGGACACCAGGGATCCCAGTAAGGCTGGTGGGGGGCGCTCTGGGAAGGGATCCCTTGGTCTATGAAACAGAGAAGCTCTCCTTCCTGGGTCTAGCTGAGATCAGGAGGGCAGCAAGGGGACAATGGAGGTTCAGCTCTCCTTCTGGCAGACCTGGGACATGGCCACACCAGTGGTGACAAACCTAACAAACAACTCCAGATGGATCTAAGTCCTCCACACCTGCAGGGCTCCCACAAAACCCTGGAACTAGGGAGAATGTTGCTGCTGTGGGGGAAGCACCAGCTCCTCTCCCACTCTTCAGACACGGCCCTAGGTCCTCTGCAACCAAATCCTACACTGATGTCCAAGACCACTGCAAGCAAATCTGAGCTGCACCAGCCTGACCTGCCTCCTGCCTCCTGCCTCCAGATACTGCTGTACTGACCAACGACCAACCCTCCCAGCCCCCTGGGGTTCAGCCTTGGATCCTGGGCTCACCCAAGCCATGGTGGGCTGCAGCCACATTGTCAGTCCCTGCTTGTCAAAGAGATTGATTGACCCTTCCACCGATGGAGCCTAACAGCCATGTTAGCAGTGCTTTGTCTTTGCACTGCCCAAGGTGGAGGCACACCAAGGCAAGAGGGCATGCTGATGGGATAACCTTCCCTGAGCCCAACAGCCCCTTTCTTCTCTACCACCTGCTCCAGAGAGCAGGAGCCAGGGCAGCACTGCTCCCTGCCCCACAGCAGCACCGCAGGCAAGTACTCACTCTTTAGCTTGGAGCGCACTTTGTTCGCTGTCTTCTTTATGTCAGACATCAGCTCCTCCAGCTCCTCCTTTGTTTCTGGGCAGAAAGAAAAAAAGCAAATATGGGTGCATTGGAGACACTGCTAAAAACTGCTGCTCAGACCCATAGTACGTGGAAACCAGAGCTGTGAGCACTCCCAGCTCCAGACTGGGGGCACTTCCACTCCAAGCCTTCCATTGGATTCTCCTCGCAGTCCTGAGATTGGAAAGAATCCTGCTGCTGGCTGGGCAAGCAGGGAGCTGGGGAGCTGTTCTGTGGGACTCCCTACTCTGCCCCATACCCAGCACTCTGCAGAGAGTGGAAGGGACACACAATCCACAGTGCTGGCTCCTGAAGCAGAGAGACACCAACGACCTTCTGCTCACCAAGGGCTGATCCCCCGTTGCTGCCACACCAGCCAGACCTCCCCAGGGTGTTACAAAAGGTCAGTCTGGCAACCCCTGACTGATAGACAGTGTGTGTGGTCACTCCCCAGACTGACTTTGCTGCTTTTGGCAGAAAAGTAGGGGCTGAAGTGGCCAGAAACCTCCTTAGAAACCTCCCTAGTGCCACAGCCCACATCTCAGGAATTGCTCTGAGCAGCCCAGCAGTGGAGGGAAGGGGTAAAGCAGTTCTTGTGTTTCAATAGGCAGAGGTCCAGGGGCTGCATATAAGGCCAAGTACAGGTAAGTCCCGTCCTCCCTGTCCCCACAGGCACCCCATGCAACCTGTGCACAGCTCCCACTGGAAGAAGAGCCCTGTAAGCATGGAGGCAGGATCCCTGGAAGCATGCAAGGTCAGGCTGGACAGGGCTTTGAGCAACCTGATCTAGTGGGAGATGTCCCTGCTTAACACAGGGCAGTTGGACTGGATGATCTTTAACGTCCTTTCCAACCCAAACCACTCACTGAGCATCTACTCTCAGCCAGGTTCCTCTCCCACAAACCAGAGTGTCCTTGAAGGAGGCAAGACATGGAGGTGTGACCTTTGCCACCCTGTGCTTCAGAAGGTGCTGGACCAACCCTTCTGGGCACAGCACGCATGCCCAGCACTCAGATACTCAACCATACTCTGCCAGTGCAGCAGCCCTTCATGCTGGGGAGCTGTAAAAAGGCAATACCAAACACCCTGTGCTCAGCCATGGCTTTGTGGCAGCCCAGCTGGCTTGCCAGGGATGTCACCGTGCCCCAGTCACGGAACCACCCAAGCCCAAAGCTCAGCGGTGATGCCAGCACGCTGCAGTATCTGCAGATCCAGATAGTAAAGCAAGTACAAACCACCTGCCATTCAAATGTGATTTCTGGGAAATGCTGCCACACTAATGCTCCCTTCTTGGTTTTGATGAGATCAGGACTTAATTGAATAAAACTTTGTTGAATAGACTCTCGGCACATTGACTGAGTCATCCCCATGGCCGTGGGAGCTCCGGTGCCGTACGCTCCCAGCTGCCAGTCACAGGCATAATTAGCAAATCATGATGATGGGAATGTGCTGGGGGAAGGTCACATCCTATCGACAGCTGAACACATTCCTGACTCAGAGCTAAGAGCTCCAGCACTGCTGGGAGAAGGAGGAAACCAACAGGGCTGTGATATCTTCACTCCAGGCTCCCGAGGGAGCCAGCACCGCGGTGTCACTGGGGATGTACAATGAGCTATCTGCTAGGGAAAACAAGGAAAGGGAGGGGATGGTTTCAGTCTGAGTTCTCATTTAAGTGACTAATTACTTCTCTTTTCCCCATTCTTGAAAGCACTTGTATTATGGAACCAAGGAATCATTGAACTGTTTCAGTTGGAAAAGACCTTTAAGGTGATTGAGTCCAACCATTCACTAACTCTACCAAGGCTGGTGCTAAACCATGGCCCTCAGCACCACATCTCTGCCTCTTTTCAACACCACCAGGGACGGGCATTCAACTACCTCCATGAGCAGCCCCATTCCAGTCTCTGAGAACCCTTTTAGTGAAGAAATTTCTTCTTCAAAGAAACAAAGCAGCCTGGGCTGAGTAATTCCCTGCACCCAGACAGGCTGGGGTCAGCTGAAGGGGAAGCAATCACCCAGGAGTGTGAGGGACAACAGGCTGCCACCAGCACAGGGACAGGCCAAGAGCTGGGCTTGTTCACCTGGAATAGGGAAAGCAAAGGGGGTTCCTACTGCTGCCTATAACTACCCAGCCAGAGGGTGGAGAGAAGCTGGAGCCAGAGCTCCTGCTGGTCCTTGAAAGTGACCTTCAGCTTCTTGCCAGTCCTTAGAGGTGACCTTCAGCTCCTTGCTGAAGCTTTGAGGTGCACAGGGACAGGACAAGTGGTGATGGACCAAGGTGGGACACACAAATGCAAATTAAGTACTAGGAAAAAAAAAATTGCCATTGTGAAGGTGGTCAAACACCAGACCAGAGAGGCTGTGGAATGTCCATCCTTAAGGATATTCAGCATGTGGCTGGGTGAAGGTCTGAATAGGACCTGCTGGAGGTATAATAGACCAGGGAACACCCAGGTCCCCTCCTATCCACATCCACCTTCGATTCTATGAAACAGCTTCACCTAACTCCCTGCTAAACACCTTCCCTTCTTCCTCTCAGTTCAGGCTGAGGCTTGGGCTGCAGTGATGCAGCCACAGCAAGCAGTGAGCATGAGCTGAGCATCCCCCAGAGCTGGACACTCAGGCAGGGGACAGGACTGCACGGATGGATGGAGGGAGAGACACAGGCAGCTGGGCTGCCTTCCCTTCAAATATTTCCAACTGAGCAGCAGGCAGAAAACACTCCTTCTGGCTGGCTTTGAGTCACAGGACACACGAGGATTACTTGGCGACCTGGCAGGCACAGGCTTCCCAGACAATTATTTTCACATCCAGGGCGTCTGTTTAAGTGACTCACTCAGATCTATTTAACCATTCACGTTCAGCAACAGGAAGCTGAACAACCACAACACCTCTGCTGCTGCAGCCAGAGTCACCCCAGCGAGCAGAGCAGTGTGAAAGGGTAAGATGTGACGTTGAAGAGGCTCCCCACACCCCACAGCCATGCTGGGATTGTCTGCTCTGCTCCTCCTGGCACTAAGCACACCAGGGAAGCTGGGTTGCTCCCATGGCCACCAGCTCCAGAGGGTTGTGTCCTCAGTCCCTGCAAAGGGAAAGGAGGCTTTGGTCTGGGGTTCAGCCTTATGTCATAGAATCATAGAATCTTCTCAGTTGGAAGAGACCTTTAAGATCATCAAGTCCAATCATTAACCCAGCACTGCCAGGTCACCACTAAACCATGTCCCTCAGCACCACATCTACACAGCTTTGCAATCCCTCCAGGGATGGGGACTCCACCACTGCCCTGGGCAGCCTGTGCTAGGACTTGACAGGAAGACATTTTTCCTAATGTCCAACCTAAACCTCCCCTGGGGCAACTTGAGGCTGGCTTCATCTTGTCACTTGTTACTTGGGAGAAGAGATCGACCCCCACCTGGCTCCAACCTCCTTTCAGAGAGTTGTAGAGAGCAAGTCTCCCCTCAATCTCCTCTTCTCCAAGCAGAACAACCCCAGGACCCTCAGCTGCTCCTCACCAGCCCTGTTCTCCAGACCTTTCACCACCCTTGCTGCCATTCTCTGGACCTGCTTCAGCACCTCAATGTTTTTCTTGCAGTGGAGGACCCAAAACTGAACCCATTATTTGAGCTGCAGCCTCACCAGCACTGCCCTGGTCCTGCTGGCCACACCACTTCTGTTTCTCATCCCCCAGAATCTCTGAGACCCACTGTGACCTGATATGGAGGGGACCCAGGCATTACAGGGAGGCAAAGGTGCAGGCAGTAGTAGGAGCTCTTTCTCCTCCCTCTGCCAACACCAAATTGGGCAAACACCCAGCCCAGGCTGGTAACACCACCCAGTTCCAGCACAACCTCAGCTGCTTAAGAAAGAGGAAAAAACAATTCCCTGTGTTCCCCTTCCTTGCAGCTTCCCAAAAGCATCCCCCAATGGGAAAGGGAACAAACACAAGGAACTGACACCCAGAGCTGTCACATAGGATGGCTCCTCAAGGTAGAGGGGGGGACTCCTGCCTGCAGCCAAACACTCAGCACCACGTTCACCATCATCAGTAAAGGAGGAGGAGGGAAAAAGCCTCCAAAGAGCCAGCAGCAAGCAGGAGGGCAGCAGCAGGCAGGCAGGCACCAGCCCTCCATCCTTCACAGCTAACTGCAGGCAACTGCCACCACGGCTGAACACCACTGTGACGGTGACTTTGCACACATGAGATGGTTCTCAGCCACCCAAGTTCCCTCCCTCACTGCTGGGATTAACAAACTTTACCTCTTTGTGACCTGCAGTTCTTCCCTGCCAACGACCAACCAACCTAATCACGAAAATTACAATTCCAAACTCCTCCCTAGCTGTGGCCCCTGACAAAGCTGAGCAGAAGGATTCCCTTGGCAAAGATTTAGCTTTTTCAGTGAAAAATTCAAGCAGGTCCTGACCATGGTTCCTTCGAGGAAACTTGGAAAAAGAAATCTTTCTTGCTTTAAAACTTTGTCTCTGTCTCTCAGAGTTTTCCCCACTGATGTGCCTGTTTGCCTTGGCTCTTATATTTATGAAATGCAGGGTTGCTTTTTCAAGGTGAATGCAAAGAGGGAGCCCAGACCTGGCAGCCCCATGAGCTGTCTGGTATCTGGGACCAAACCAGAAGAATCTTTCCTAGGGATCTATGGAGTTTGAAACATTTGCCATAGCATTTTGCAGATTTAAAAGTAAATAAAAATGAAACCTGTTTCAAAAGCCACCAGGGAGGAGAACAGCTGAGAAGGCTGCTCCAGCCCCAAGCTGGGAACCACTGGCAGTCAGCCTCAGCACCATACCCAGCAAAATCATGGTGCCTCCAACTCCTACCCAGGGCCACACCAAGTCTCATCTTGAATATCTCCAGGGATGGGACCTCAACCACATCCCTGGGCAACCTGTTCCAGTATTTCACCACTCTCATTGTGCAGAACTTCCTCCTGATGTCCAACCTCAATCTCCCCTGCTCCGGTATCAAACCACTGCCCCTCATCCTATAGCTACAAGCCCTTCTCAACAGTCCTTGCCCAATGTCATCCACCTGGACTTCTGCAGGGCCTTTGACAGGTTTTCCCACAACCTCCCTGCTCTTATTTGGAGAGTTTGATGGGTGGACTATGCAGATGGATGGGGAATTGGCTGGATGGCTGTGCCAAAAGAGTTGCAATCAGTGGCTCTGTAACAAGTGGTGTCCCTCAAGGGACAGTACTACACTGGGACCAATACTTGTTAATATCTTCATCACTAACACAGACAGTGGGATTGACTTGCAGCCTCAGCCTATTTTCAGAGGACACCAAGCTGAGTGGTGCAGTCGATACAGCAGAGGGAAGGGAAGGATCTGAACAGGGTTAGAGTTTCCTTCCCAGTGCCCTGTCCTGCCCACGGTTCTCCTCTGAGCTTCTCAATGTCCTTCCCATCAGCCCCAAGGTGGTACTGAATGCCATCACAAGCTGTCCCTTTGCTGCACACTCCCATCCTGCCTGGAGCCACACACAAACCCCTGGGATGCTCCAGGATGGATTCAGGGTGCACTGGGACAGCAGTGCCGGGGCTCAGGGGGAGCACAGCAAGCCCAGCCCTCCCCACAGGCACTCAACATGCACAGGGACCAAGTAAAGCCACTCAGATCTATTTTTACCACACCAAACCACACTCATTGTCTTCCCCTCCTTTTATTGTCTCGATCGAATCCCACCTCAAGGGCTCCACTCGTTTTGCCCAGAAGCAAGGTCGCATTCATCAGTCAGTAATTATCCAGCTCATTCCCTTTCTCTCTCTGTGCTACCTCCCAAGCTCCTGATGCCCATGAGGGATCTGGAGACTTATTGGAAATCAACACTAACAGCAGAGGCACCATCTCACACCATCTTACTCAGCTCTTGGAAAACTTCCCAGTCAATACCCTCAGGTAGACTGGGATCCAGCAGAGGCTATTTTTGATAGCAAATGTTTAGCAACAACCTGAGTTAGTGTTGGAAGGCAGGAATTTAATCATCCTAAGACACATCACGTGTCCTCTCAAACACACCAAAAAAAAAAAAAAGTATTTCTCACAAGTTCCTCTCCTTTCTGTGTTATTCTCCCATTTTCCATTATTTAATGCACCAAACCAGCTGAGAGCTTCCTGCCCTTCTTTAAGCACATCCCAGAAGATTCTCCTTGTCCTTCAGGTTGGTGCTTGCTGGGTTTTCCACACCCCTCCAACACTCCTCTAGTGCTGTGCCACTAGAGGATGGGAAAATATCCTCCTCTTCCCAGTCACACATTGGGAAACCTGAGTGTGAATCTTCAAGCAAAACTCCAAAAGTAGGAGTTGGAGAAAAGAGGTAAGGAACACAAGGATGCATTAAGAACATGGTCTCAGCAAAGCTTGACCTTGACCTGCTGGCCATGCTGCTGGTGATGCAACCCAGGAAATGCTTGGCTTTCTGTGCTGCAGTCACCCACCAACATCCCTCAGTCCTCCTTCACAGGGCTGCTCTCCATCTGTCCATCCACCCATCCATCCATCCCCTAGACTGTGCTGGTACTCAGGATTGCCCTGACCCAGGTGCAGGACCTTGCACTTTTCCTGGTTGAACTTGATGAGTCTCATGCCTTGATAGCTTTATTCCTAGCACTCTGGCTGTACACTAAAGCACCTTCACCCATTGTTCTCTTTCTACCCTCACCTCCTTTGGGAGGTTGGCTCTAATCCACCCTCAGGGAAGTGTTCATCAAGTGATGAGTGTGGTGACCTGACCATGCTCACCACCACCCCAGCTCACACTACTTTCTCCCCATCCCAGGAAGAGTGCTGGTTTCTCTGATCTTTTTCTAGAAGGGAGTCACTGAATGTGACCCCAGCTGAATCAGACTGAGCTAAAAAACACTAAACCACAAACATAAAAATTTAAAACAAAAATAGTTTTAGGATGTCTCCAAACCCCAGAGCCCAGCACAGGAAGCTCTGGAGGGCCACCAACCATCCCAGGCTATGTTAGATGCTCCTCTGCAGGACTGCACTATCACACATGCCACAAGCCTGCATCAGGATCTACATCAGACATCTCCCCTGGCCTGTCTGGTGGACCAGTCCATTCGGCTAAGGGCAAGAACAGCTCTGCTGGAAGCAAAAGGGAAGGTCCCACAGGTCTGCCAACAAAGCCCAACCTTCTGCATGACCCAGCATGGGCACTTATTTGACCCAGGGCACACCATGGCTCCTCCCCAAAGCAGATGTACCTTGAATATCCTATTTCAGCTGTCCAGGATGAGAGAGTGAGTCCAAGCTACAGAGTCTGCACCAGCAAGGGGCCTTGGTCACTGAGCAGATCAAAGGGTGGTGGAGAAGCAGGGCCTGAATGAGGGACTGGGTCCACAGGAGGAGGGGAGTCCTTCACCCCACGCACAAGGTGATGCAGATCACATACGGTGCTCCCATTTGGACAAAGAGGAGCAGGGCTTTGTGCTGAGAGGCAGGCAGCCAGGGAATTGTGGAAAGGTTATTTTTAGAGTGGCACATTTCCATGACAAAGAGCAAGTATTACCTCAAGCTGGAAAGAAAACCTTTTCTAGCACTGGTGGATAAAAATGACCCAAAGAAGTCCTAACACCCAGGGCTTCAGCTGTGACAGAACACTCTTCAAGATGCTGCTATTCAGTACCCAAAGCAGCAGGTGAGAAATAAAGCCCCAGAAAGCACCCACAGAGAGTTCAGACACCTCTGCTGCCCCACCCAGCACTTTTTTTTTTTCTCTTTTAAAAAATGGCCTGATTGATGTTTTTATCAGGAGGCTTTAGCAGCAGCCTAGGTCACGAAGTGTCACTATAGAGGCAGCAGGAAAGGGATGGGAAATGTCAAAAAGGGGAAAAAAATCCACCTCATAGGACTGGGCACTTGTTCAGGTATCTTTCTTGTAGAGGCTCACAGAATGGTTTGAGTTAGAAGGGACCATCAAAGACCATCCAGTCCAACTCCCCTGACATGGGCGGGGACAGCTCCCACTAGGTCAAGGTAGCTCAGAGCCACATCCAACCTGACCTTGAACACCCCCAGGGATGGGACATCCACAGCTCCTCTGGGCAACCTGGGCCAGTGTCTCACCACTCTCATCACAGAACATTTCCTCCTTCTGTTCAACCTAAACATTTTTGCTAGGCCATTATCAGGGATGGTGCTGGCACTGGCTCCAGAGCCCTCAGTCCCCTGCTGAAGGCTCCCCAAGACAAAGCCAGCTCTCCCCCTTTTCAGGAACTGCCTTCATTCACTGAGGCTGGCATCACCCAGACCCTCAGGGCCGTTGTTGGGGTGAGCAGGTAACCACAGTGGCAAGCCAAAGTTTGGTGCATCCATCCTCTCCTGCACTAACATCTCCAAAGATAAAATCAAGCCAGCTCCATGCCTTCAAGCAAGCCACATGCTGGGGCTGAGACCTCTTTCCACCATCCCCATCACAAGCCTGCCTTGCTGCCAAGCTCTTTGGTTTCTTAATTTACATAAATTGGAAGCAAACTGTTTCTAATCAAGAACTTCCCCCCGACCTGGTTCAGGAGCAAGAGATCACCCCCGCTGCTGGCTGGAGACCACCCTCGGCACACAGGGGGAGATCGGCAGCCTCTGACCAGCCCTTCCTGTCCCCATCACTCAGCATCTCGCCATCCTCCAGCCCCTGTGACCCTCGAGGTGCTGCTGCCCGAGCTGGTAGAAGCCCGGGAGAGGCGGGCAGCACCGGGCAGCCCCGGGAGGTGCGAGCCGCGGCAGGCAGTGCCGACGTGCTCCCCGGCACGCTCGCTCCAGCCTCCCACTCCCCCCCGGCACGGCGTCAGCCACCGGCGTCACCGACGTGTCACCAGCCGCCTTTTGCACAGCGCTCATTAAGGGAGAGGAGGGAAGAGGGAATCCCAAAAGCAAGAGGACCACCGTGACCAGCAAACCTTGCTGGCTCCCTGCTTCACCTCCCCAAACGTCCTGCCTTGTCCTTGCTCAGCGGCCCTGAGGGAAGGGCAGGTTGCCTTTGACTGCTCAAAATGAAAATGGAGAAACTGGGAAGGGGGGAGGGGAGAGTAGGGAAGAAAAATACAGCTTGTCCTTGATGAGAAAGATAAAACAGCACAGCTTGAACAAACAGAAAATAACAAAGACCCTCCAAAATCACTGCAGAGCAGTGCAGGGATGTGCTCAGGCAGCACACAAAGGAAAGGGAAAACAGGATGGATGGATGCAGGTCTGGGATTGAACAGAGCAGCTGCCAAGGACTTATTCACCCTTCTCAGCCCTTGCATAGGAAATATTTTTGTGCACTGTCTCATGGTGGTCACAATCATCCAGAGTTAGTTTGTTGGAAAAGATCCGTAGGATCATCAAGTCCAACTGGTAATGCAGCACAATCAGGTTACCACTAAAACGCATCTCTCAGCACCACATCTATGTGGCTTTTCAAGCCCTCCAGGGATAGTGACTCCATCACTGTCCTGGGCAGCCTGTTCTGAGGCTTTTCCTCCCCACACTTCCTCCTTGGCTCCATCTCACCCACTCCCTCCTGGCCCCATATCTCAAGCAGCCTCCTCCAAAGCTGCCCTCCTCCCACTACATCAGCCTAGTCTTGCTCCTGCTCTCTGTCTCCCATAATTATGGCTTTCCCAGGCTGCTCCCTCTCCACATGCTGGAATTCACCCTCCCCTGCCACTTCAGTCTCCAGATTCCTTTCTCTGCCAGGATTTGCCTTCCCCACTGGCAGCACTGCTCACCCGAACCTCATTACCCAGCTCTGCCTGAAGCATCTGCTGCTGGCAGCTGGCTGCCCAACCACTGTTCCCTGTCTCTCCTCCTTTGCAGGCTGAAATAATCTCTTCACAATTTCACTGCTGTGCAAGTGAAGCCCCTGCTGCATCTCCCTGCTGCCCCATGGCAGGGCAACCCCACACAGCTGGCAGCAAAGTCTTCATCTCCTTTACGAGGAAAGGCTGAGGGAGCTGGGTCTCTAATTTGGAGAAGAGGGCACTGAGGGGTGACAACATTTTCCACCAAGACTGCAAAGCTCAACTCTACCTCTCAGTGAACAACAGACGATGCCCAAGAACCTCCAGCTGTGGCAGATGTGAAAAAAGCACTGCTACTGAGCACATTTCAGTGGGGTGGATCTAACACAGCTCAGGAGCAACATCAGGTTCAGGATAGGAGAAGGTTTTAATCAAAGCAAAATGTGCAAGGCAGGAGAAGCAGCAAGGAGAGCGTGTCTTTGTTTCCCTGCATGGCCAAGCGGGGACCAGGGAGTATATCACAGCCACACCATCAGCCTGGACTCAGGGACCAGGTGATTAAAGATTGGGAGTCAGATTGGGGGGAAAAATGATGAATGAGTGTCATGCAGGATCACTCCTGGGTGGAGTTCAGCTCAGTATTTTCATTAAGAGCTTGCAGGCTGGAGGAACATCCACTCAGCAGCTCGCAGAGGCAGCACAGGAGAGCTGTGCTTGCTTCACCTATCTGATTTAGAGACACACTTGATCAACGACAAAACCAGGCTAAAAATTCAATTACAGACATACTGAAAAAGGACAAATCTCAGCTGGTTCCCATGGAGAACAATAATCTAATGGCCCAGTGCAAGTCCAGGCCCTTGTATCTGCTCATACACTGGGAGGAGGTTAGACGAGAACCAGCAAAGAAAGCAGCAGCCAGTGGCTGGATGATTTGTGGCAGGGAACAAAGACTTTTTTTTTTTTCCTTGGGAAACAGCAAATGTGAGCAGGACTTGGGTAGAAAACTGCATCCCTGAGGTCAATGTAGCACCATGCTGAGGATGGGCAGTGCAGACACAGAAGGGGGCTGTGATCCCACTTCTGAACACAACATTGACCCTGCATCCCACCAGCACTTCCACTTTTCCCTGACAAGGGGGTAGCAGGAAAAATCAAGTGTAACAGAAGTCAGAAAGCAGGAATTCACCCAAAGGAGATCTGGAGATGCTGCCTGATCACTGCATGGGGGTGCTGGCCCATGGAAAAGCTGCCCTCTCCTTCCACCCAGCAGTCTGAATGCTACTTAATCTCAGCTAAAGATCTAGTTAATCCAATTTTCTGCAAGTAGCTGATGTCCACTAATGTTTGGCTGCCTGTTTCTTGCAGTCTGTGGAGAGTTAATCCCCTGTGTAGTTCCCTCCCAAGGGAGGGACCAGCTTGCAAAGGGAACTTCCTCATCTGGAGACTAGCTGAAGCAGATGGGAGAAGACTCAACAGAGCGGGAAGGTGGCATTAACAGTAGAAGTTGTTCAAGAATGACAGAAAACGCCTTCCAGAAGGAGATTCCAGAGCCCAGGAGAAGACCATCTTTGTCACAATCTGCTTCCACCTTACAAGGAGGAAATGCTGAAAACTGAAGAGCTGGCTAGTCTTCACCCTGTCCTTATACCAAGACTTCAATCTTCTGGATCATCTCCTTTGTCAAAGTCAAGTTACCAAGTTCAGTAGGGGGTGAACCAGAACAAATACCACAGCTCAAAGCATAGGGGTGCCCTGGCAGCACCACAGTTCTGCCTGACCCCACACTAACTGGTTAGAAAGTCCAGCCAACCCCCCAGCCAAGGGTGACTAAACAAACCAGCTGCCTTTTTCTCTGCATGGTGTCATGTCCAGCAACACGTGATGTTCTACATTTCCTTCCCCAGACAGCTGCACACCACAGGAATATGGAATAACTAGGAATATGCAGCAAGAAGGACGCAACATCCAGCAAGGAATATGCAGCAAGAAGGACGCAACATCCAGCAAGGAATATGCAGCAAGAAGGACGCAACATCCAGCAAGGAATATGCAGCAAGAAGGACGCAACATCCAGCAAGGAATATGCAGCAAGAAGGACGCAACATCCAGCAAGGAATATGCAGCAAGAAGGACGCAACATCCAGCTAGGAATATGCAGCAAGAAGGACGCAACATCCAGCTAGGAATATGCAGCAAGAAGGACGCAACATCCAGCTAGGAATATGCAGCAAGAAGGACGCAACATCCAGCTAGGAATATGCAGCAAGAAGGACGCAACATCCAGCTAGGAATATGCAGCAAGAAGGACGCAACATCCAGCTAGGAATATGCAGCAAGAAGGACGCAACATCCAGCTAGGAATATGCAGCAAGAAGGACGCAACATCCAGCAAGGAATATGCAGCAAGAAGGACGCAACATCCAGCAAGGAATATGCAGCAAGAAGGACGCAACATCCAGCTAGGAATATGCAGCAAGAAGGACGCAACATCCAGCTAGGAATATGCAGCAAGAAGGACGCAACATCCAGCAAGGAATATGCAGCAAGAAGGACGCAACATCCAGCAAGGAATATGCAGCAAGAAGGACGCAACATCCAGCAAGGAATATGCAGCAAGAAGGACGCAACATCCAGCAAGGAATATGCAGCAAGAAGGACGCAACATCCAGCAAGGAATATGCAGCAAGAAGGACGCAACATCCAGCAAGGAATATGCAGCAAGAAGGACGCAACATCCAGCTAGGAATATGCAGCAAGAAGGACGCAACATCCAGCTAGGAATATGCAGCAAGAAGGACGCAACATCCAGCTAGGAATATGCAGCAAGAAGGACGCAACATCCAGCTAGGAATATGCAGCAAGAAGGACGCAACATCCAGCTAGGAATATGCAGCAAGAAGGACGCAACATCCAGCTAGGAATATGCAGCAAGAAGGACGCAACATCCAGCTAGGAATATGCAGCAAGAAGGATGCAACATCCAGCTAGGAATATGCAGCAAGAAGGATGCAACATCCAGCTAGGAATATGCAGCAAGAAGGATGCAACATCCAGCTAGGAATATGCAGCAAGAAGGATGCAACATCCAGCTAGGAATATGCAGCAAGAAGGATGCAACCTCCAGCTAGGAATATGCAGCAAGAAGGACGCAACATCCAATGGCTCTGATGCTGTGAATCTCTGTAATGCTTCCTGACAAAAAAATTCCAGCAGTTTCACACTGAAAACACCACCCAGAGCAGTGATGGGAAAGGTTGGCACTGCCTTGCAGCACAGACACTGGCACTGAGAGCAGTTTCCCATCTGGCACACCCAGGCTCTCAGCTGGGACAAGCCCATTTCCTCTTACCATTAATTATTCCACGTTAGGAGCCTGTGAAGTTTTAATAGCTCATTGCAAAGCTCTTCCCAGTTCTTTCAGCATCTCCCTCCTGCCAAGGCAAGGTGAGACCTCCTGTCCCCACACTGCAGAAGGTGCCATTCAGCAGATGAAGCCTCCAGCCCCCCCAGGATGGGTGCACCCTGACAGCATGGAGTGCCAGGGGCCAGGACCCTTCCCTGCTGCCAACACCTCCCTCGAACAGACACAAGTGCAAGCCTGGGCAGCACAAGAGGGGAGGACACAGCTTGCAAGCAGTGGCCCTTCCTCTGCCAGCAAGAGTGGACAGCTTTGCAGCAGGTTTTGCCTAGCACATCCCCAGTGCTTGCTCCTTGCTACACTGATGATGTTTTAACAAGCCCTCAGCAGGTGCTACAGCCCCGCACGGCAGCGGAGGGCACCGGCCCCGACTGCGCACGCAGCAGTGGTTTGTCAGCACCATGGCCACACAGCAAGGAGCTCTGCCTGCTCACTCCTGACACTGCAATAGCTCCTGCCTGAGCTATTTTTGCCTACCTACCACGCTGAGGGCAGGACTCCTAACCAGGCAGTGAAAGGAAGGGGGAGGTGAGGGGAAATGCAGGAGATGAAGCCCCCACAGGGATGCTCCTGGCAGCAGTGGATGGCACAGGTGAGCAGTGCTGTTGGCAGGCTCATCCTGTGGCCCACCTGCAGCAATGCTTGTCCTTGGCTGCTCAAGATGAGGACAGATTCACTTCCAGCCTGCTCTCCATAGAGCTGACCTGAAGGAGTTCATGGAAGGACCCTATGTGTGGAAACCAACCCTATCAACTCTGTTCCTACCACCCCAGCAGCAGCAGCACCCTGCACATCCCAGTCAGGGCTGGCACAGGGTGAGGCTGTGCTGGAGCAGGAGCAGCTCAGCAGAAAGCCAAGGAACCCATACAGCATTTACCTTTGGAAGCTCAGGTTCAAGAACACATCCCACCACCGGGAACTGAGCCTGAGGGCAACAGCTCAGGGTTGGCAGCCAGCCCCAGACTGGTGTGCTCTACTCTTTCTGGCCATGTTTTTGCCTGTATGCAAAGCAGGATTGGTTTTACTTTACCTTCTTTCAGTGATGTTAATTATGACCCCCCCAATACAAGCCACAAAGGAGGACCCAGGACCCACCAAGCCAGAATTGCTCCCTAAAACCTCAGGTCACACTTCAGACAACCTTGGGCAGTTGAGAAGTTCATTGCCTTTGTGTAACTTAATCTGGTCTGTTACTGAATTCAGAGTTTGGAAACAGGAAGAATTTAGTGCCTGAATACCAACCCTGACAGCCAAGCTTCATGGTTCTCTTGTTAGGAACAGATCAAGGTGGGCTCATCCCTCAGCACCAGAGCTCCCCACTGCCAGGAGTGCTGAAGCAGCTGTCTGCAAGAAGACACCACTGAGGGCTCACAAAAGCCTGTTACCATCATGAGAACCTGGATTTTTCACACAACCAATTACTTCAATCACAAAATTAGGGATTTCTTTCCATTCTTTCTGTTGCTCATTACTAGTGAGCTGATGGGAGGCCATTCCCAGCTGTTCCATCCACATCAGTCATGACCTTCCCACCAGTGCTGTGTTCAGACAAGGGCAGAGGCTGGTCCCCATGGGAAGCCTTTCTGCAGCAAAGTTAAGTTCCTTCACTTCAAGCTGCTGAAAAAAAAAAAGCAGCTCAGAGCTTCTCTAGTGACAGAGCAGGAGCTCCCCAGGGTTCAGATGCTATGAGCAACACCCTGCTCAGAGCTGGTACAGAGATGGGCCCACCATGGAAATGAAGCTCTGATGGCATATGCTGAGGACTCCTTTTAGCACTTTTTCCACATAAAACTGAACAACAGCTCCATTTGACATGGCACCACCACGGCAGAAGTGGAACTGCTAAGCAGGATCTTCTTAAAACTCAAGAGGAAAATAAGGTGGGTGATGTTCTGCTTGCATTCTCCAAATCACTTTCCCACCAGGCTGCTTCCCTGTAGCACCATCAGCTATTATAAGCCCTTGCAGTACTCTCAAGGCACAGAATTATCTTCCAGATTGGGAGCTCCAGATTCCTTTTGGTCATGGTGAGATGTATAATCCACACATGGTGCCATTACCCAATCTAAGCACCAACTCTGCAAGAGCCCAGATGGATGCCAAGAATAAGGCACTTCTTATAGCTGTAGCATTTTTAAGATGCCTTGCACAGAAGTGTCCTAATTCCTGCCTTGGGTCGAAGACACACGAGTCACTTGGCTGCCTTCTTCTGAGCCTGCACCACCTGCAGAGAAAACCCCAACTTCTCTCTCTCACACCCCCCCCAACCTGCTCGGCTAAAAAGGCATTCTGAAGGCATGTTTTCTTTCTTTTTTTTTTTTTTTTTTCTCTCTTCACAATTCAAACCCTCTAAGCTCTCAATGAAAAAAAAACCTGCCTGCACACATCATTCCCAACCGCTTCACAGGATGCTCCTCAGCTCAGGGTCCCACACACACATGGTGTCATCTTCTGCCATCACCACAGGTTGATGCTTTTACAGCTGTGGCCTTGCGCACAGGAGGTCCTTGCCCCCAAAAATCTGTGAAACAAGAAGAGGTATGAATTGTCTTTCATGAAAAACAGTAGGTGGGGGTACAAGAAGTGATGCGGAGACTCCAGTGCTCCTCCCAAGCTGAGGTACAAGAAGGAAGATGTTCTCCACCACACAGAGCAATTGCTGCCTGCATTAGGAGAGCAGATCAAGTGCCTGTCTCTCTCTGCTGTGCCCCCTATAGAAAGAAGCTGCCTTTCAAGTCTCCACACTACCACCTCTGCTCAAAAGCTTCTCACTATGCTAAAAGGAACAAGAAAGGAAAGGACTGCTGGAGGTCGCACTGGCTACAGTTTCTCACCAGTGGCTTTGGCCGACTAAGAGAACTTTGTAACTTCAGTCTGGGTTCTTCAATGGAAAAGCTTCAAAGAGAAGACCTGGCTGGCTGGGAGCAGCAGTACCTTGCAGTTGGGAAGAGCAAGGCAGCAGCATCACATGTTGTTCCAACAAGCCAAAGGCTAAGCCAGCATAGAAGAAACCGTCCAGCAAGCCTGGCCCTGCTCTGCTTTTGACCCAGAAACTTTTTAGGAGAAACTTGTGGTTTTCTATCCACTGTTTAATTGCAGCAAGCACAGAAACAAACTGTGCTGCATTCTCATCTTTGCCTCTTTGCTCCAGAGAAATGCTAATGCACACTCAGCTGCCCCAACTGTTCTCAGAGCTTCAGAGATTCCTCAAGGGGTTGACTCCTTCTTGACCCCAGGTGCTCTTTATGTGAGGTTGAGGTCGAAGTCTTTCTTCTGCTGAGCCTTTTTATAATTCATTTTTTTAAAGATGGCACTTAATTGAACAGATTAAAGACCAATAATTGAAGTAGAACTTAAGACCTGAAGATAACAACAGTGAACTTGAGACCCTTCAACACAACTTATCCAGATGTAACAGCCCCACTGTTTACTACAATCTTTCAAATATTAATGCAACTCTGAACCTTTCCATGTTGCAGTAAAAAGCCAAATGATGTCCAAAGCACCAAGCACAGGCATGGAACAAGTGATGGCTCCATATCATGGTACTACAGAAAGGCTGGAACTGACAGAGACTCAAGCCTGCACATCAGGATTTGATGATTTTCCATCAAAACTTTCCCCAGGAGCTGTTCCCTTTGTGGCTGTGTTAAACAGAGGAAGAAGCTTCAACACTTGGACCCCCCACTTTTGACTAGCTCTAAGAGGGAAAGGCTTCCACAGCAGGCTCAGACTGAGGTCAAGGAGGTGACAGCTATGAGAATGCCAAGAAAGAAGCCTTTGGGGTCTGGGAAATGGCACACATACCCTTGCATGCAGGCACACACACTCTGGAGATGGTTTCTATCAAAAGAGACTAAAACAAAACCAAGGGTTTTTAAAGGAACATTTCTGATCTGACCTGTCTCAGATGAATGTCAGTAAATGGTCAGGGTGGGTCCTCCACATGTGGACAGTGGCCCATTTTGCCAAGCATGCCAACAACCCCCTAAAAACTCTGCTGGGTGTGATCCACCATGGGACAACCTTCTAGCTCCCTGAGTCACCAGCATGCTGGGTGGCAGGGATGAGAAACAGGACAACAGCCAGGTCTGGGCAGCAGCTGCCAGAGGAAATTCTCAGGTCAATGCATCTCCTCATGGCCTCCAGCTCTAACTGGAGGACACAAGGGAAAACAGAAGGGCTCTAAGGACAACTGGGTACATAAAAAGCCTTCCACAAGCAGGCTCCATCTATGCACACCTGAACTAGGGAACATCCATGTTTTAGCACAGGGATGATTGGACTGGATAGACTTAAGAGATTTTTTCCAACCTTAATGATTCTATGACAGAACACTGGGGCTTTTCTCTAAGGCAGAGTGAATCTGGAATGGGGATCCCTTGCTGTAAAGAAAAAGTGGAGTAGCACTAGTTAATGAAAAACTGCAATTCTCCTGCACTCCTCCTTGCAGCTTTCACCTTGTCCTGGATAAAAGTCTCCTCACCCTTACTGACATAACCTGGTTAGACTTGGTACCCAGGGTACTGGACAATCCCCACCTCAGCCGACACTAACCAGAGCGTGAGAGCTCAGAAGAGAAGAGCAGAGATGCTTCTCCTCCCAGGTGAAGCCCTTTCCACCACAAAGTGCAAAGTCTCAGCACTGTTTCACCTCTGTGGTGCACAACTTCTCTTCTTGCTGATGGCCAAGTTGTACAACCATCAGCATTGCAGACGCAGTGCCCCCACTTCCACAGCCTGCCTCTGGGCATTTCCACAGGGACACCAGGAAAGTCTTCATCTCCTCTGTTCCTCAGTGTTGTGCTTCTAAACAGGACAGGAGCTGCACTTACCTTCCCATGTAGAGTTATTTTAGCTTTACAGGTCAAAACGGTGCTACCTAAGTGCCACTCCCAGCCATGACAACCTCTGGCAGTTATCTGAGCAATGAATGATGGATCACTCTTCTTGTTAGAAATGCACAAAGAAGTGGTTTGCAAAGGGCTGGAGGCAAGTAATAAATCATATCTGCACGAGACAGTCTTCAGCTGTGTGCACATCAGTATTTACAGATCAGAAACTACGTTCTGGCCCGTTGGATTCTACACCAGTTGATTAATTATTTACCTCAAAGCTAATTAATCATCCATTAACTCTTCATGAGCTCTTCTACCAGTAGGGTAGACTCATGAAGTGACTCAATAACTGCTTCTAAGATCTAGAGCTTCATATGATTAAGACAAAAAAAAAAAATCTTTCATGGGAGAGCTCCAGGCCAGAAATCATTGGAGGCCACATCCCAGCTGCATTTTATCTTCTTTCTCTGACAATTATTTGGCCTTGGCTGATCCTCCATTATCTGCTGCTTGGTGCTCACAACAGAGAGTGTCTCCAGACAGCATTTCTTTTTTACTTGCAACCAAAGCAGCTCTTTTATTTACATTTTTGCTAATAATCTGATCACTTGATTAGGAAAATAGAATTCTGCTCCACCTCTGTGGGGTCTGCAAACTCATTAACGGTGCTAGATTGCAAGAAGCTTAAACCTATTAAGGAGACTCTGCCAACATTAAAAGCAAGCTCAAGATTGATGCTGCCTGTCCTCAGAAAACATTTTTCTTCTCCACCAGATCCACAGAAACTGAGGGAAAATTGGTGGGCAGGTCTCCAGGGCCACGGGAGGAGAAACAGAATGGCTTGAGTTGGAACAGACCTTAAAGACCATTCAGCTCCAACACCCCTGCCATGGGCAGGGACACCTCCCACTGGATCAGGTTGCTCAAAGCCTCATCCAGCCTGGTCTTAAACACTACCAGGGATGAGGCATCCACAACTTCCCTGGGCAGCTTGTTCCAGCGTGTCACCTCCCTCACAGTAAAGAGCTTCTTCCTAACATCCAATCTAAATTGACCCTGCTCTAGTTTGAAAACATTGGCCCTTGTCCTATCTTCCTGTGGTGGAGGAAGCACAGGGAGGACAATGGAAAGCCTGGCTTTCAAGAGGTCATTGAGAACAACTCACTGGAAAAATAAAGCACTTCCAGGAAAGAGTTACTCATCCCTGTGGCCACCAGAAGCAATGTGGGATACCAAGCTCTGATGCCCACCGGCAGAGAAGAGCCAAGAGGGAAGGTTCTGCCAGCTGAGACCTTGACCAAAGCCTTCATCAACAAGGGAAAATAAAACTGAATAAAACCCTCCAAAAAAAGAAAACCCTCCCAGACTGAAAGCCTAGGCAGAAGAAAGGGCCATGCAAGGTCTCTCTTATCTCTGACTTGCCAGGGATGACCAGGCAGCCACTGACCATTGCTGTCACTAGGACAGTGCAGACATTGCTGTCAGGGTGACAGATTAACAACCAATTTCCTTGTCCCTATCAACCAGCATCACATATTCAGGCTGCCAAGTCTGGAAGATCAACCCAAAGCCCATTTCTAATCTCCAAGTCACAAGCCAGGATTTATGGTAACTCCTCCCCAGCCCACGTGTCCTCATGTCACCGTCTCCAGAGGAGACCAGTCTGACCATGGCACACCACTGTCAACAGGAAAGGAACTGGAGCATGCTAACAGCACGACAAGTCCCTGAAAGGAGAGACCAGCCATCTACTGATTGCACCAATTGCATCTCTGAGCCAGCAGAAAGTCTCAGGTGTGAGAAAAATTATCCAGCAGCTCCACATCCTATGAAACCATCACCAACCACAGGCCAAGACATCATCATAGGGGACAGCCTCAGCAGGCTGGGTGCACCCAATGAGCAAGGGAGCGTCCAGGGTATAGACACGACTGGGGTGCAGGCTCACATCTCCATCCCAGCCTGCAGAGCAGCTGCAGTGCACAGCAGTGAGCAACCCCTGGTTGCAGGCAGGAGATCCAAGCCCTGAGGGTTAAGCAGCAAAGCTGCAGAGCTGGGACAGCAGAAACATCACTGGGGCTGGTGTTTGCAGGAGATGTTTTGAGGTAGGGCAGCAATGCAGAACTGAGGTGTGCATGGCCCCTGCAGCCCCCGGAGTGTGCAGGGATAGAGGACACACAACCCAGCCTGCAGGTTTGTGCCAGGACGTTCTCTGCAGAGGTTGATTTTTGGTTAAATCTTTGGCTGGACAGCTGGGAGGCACTCTGCTGTCCTGGCAGTGGGTGGTGGGAAGGGCTCCTCTCCTGTGTTGTTTCACTGTGGATGTTTCACCTCGCTGCTTACTGGAAGCTGGCTGAATCCATTCTGCCAGACTGTGGGCAGGGTTTGTGGCCCTGGCACCATCCCTCTCCTCCCAGCACAGGGAGAGTCACCAGGGAGCTGTCCAACAGTGCTCTGGAAAACCACAAGGCCCTGATGGCTGTGGCACATCTTGCAGCCACCACTGAGAGCAAACACGAGCTTGGCCATGACCTTGGAGGTTCAGACCAGGAGTGAGACGCTGACGTAGGCAAGACAGCTTCCAGCACAACTGCTGAATCACAGCTGAAGGGAGCTGTGCAGAAGCAGAGCTGTCCCTAGAGGGAAAGGCAGGGGAAACTTGGAGAAACTGGGATTGGAAAGGTATGGGTTTGATGGATGGATAAGGAATTGGCTGGATGGCTGTGTCCAAAGAGTTGCAGTCAATGGCTCAATGTGCAAGTGGAAACCTGCAAATAAATGGTGGAACCAAAACTATTCCATATCTTCATCAAGGACACAGGCAGGGGGATCGAGTGCAGCCTCAGCAGGTTTGCAGGTGGCACCAAGCTGAGTGGTGCAGTTGTTAACACTGGAGGCAAGGGTGGCATCCAGAGGGACCTGGACAGGCTGGAGCAGTCGGTCCATGAGAACCTCATGAAGCTGAACCAGGCTAAGGGCAAGGTCCTATACCTGAGTCAGGGCAGTCCCCAATACCAGCACAGACATGGAGATGGATGGAGGGGTCTCAGTCTCACTAGGACCCTGACAAGTGGAAATGAAAGCAAACATCAAGTCCTAAGCAAGTTTTTGGCCAGCTCCTGGCCACAAACAATGCCCAGCTTGGGAAATCTGAGGTCATAGTTGTACCTAACAATGTTCCATGGATGTCCAGGCTGGGCAACTGGCAGCAGGGTCAGTGAATGCATGTCCATACACATGCCATGGGAGAGCTGGTGGATGGCCATGGGAACACTGACAGACACTCGTGCAGACATCTGCACAGGCAGGAGCAGGGCTGAAGAGCAGCAGCCTGCAAAGGCATGAAGAAGAGCCTGGATCTACCTGTGGGTGCTCCAACGTCCTCGTCAAACATCAGGCCACCTCTGCTGATGGAGATGACCCTCGGGGGCTGGGCAGGCAGCTGGCTCTGTGCAGACAGCAAGGCTCTGCCTGTGCGGGCAAGAGCTGGCAGCTGGCAGAGCAGCCACCGCTCCGAATCGGCAGCTCCCAGGCACTTGCCAGGAGGCAGATCCCCACCACGCAGCTCTCCGCAGGGCTCCCAATTAACGGCAAATGGGCAGCAAACCCCCATGTGGCGATTAATCATCTTCCGGGGTTGCAGGGAAATCGCCATTCCCAGCTCTCCGTCCCCCGCCCCGCAGCTGCCGAGGAATCTAGACGCCAACGCGGGATGCGCATCCCCGGTCCTGGCAGCGCCGAGGAGGGGCCGGGCAGGGAGCAGCCCCCCGGGAGCCGGAGGAGTGCGGCAGGAAGAGACCCGAGAGCTCGGGGGCTGGCACGACGTGTCGGGAGAGTGGGCAGGAGCTGCATGCTGAGGGTGGGCGGAGTGGCGAGGCAATAAAAGAGAGGGATTGAGGGAGGGAGGCTCAGGGGGGAAATAGGAGATCTTCTCGGTGTGAATATTTTCTCCCAAAACAAGCCCTAAAAAGATTTAGAAGGATGCTCCAACCCCTGATTGCTGCAGCAATTCAATCAAATATACAGCAGCAAGGTGTTAACTACCTCTTAAAAAAGGAACAGGATTAGGTTCCAAACCTTCCCCTAAGAATAACTTTTCTTGCCTTACCACACTGTAACTACAGAGTTGGAAGGGACCTCTGAAGATCATCTAGTCCAATCCCCTGGCTAAAGCAGGGTCACCCACACCCACCAGGATGACAATGTCCAGGTGGGTTTGGAATCTCTCCAGAGGAGACTCCACAACCTCTCTGGGCAGCCTGCTCCGGGGCTCCAGCACCCTCAAAGTGAAGAAGCTGTAGAGCTCAATAACAGTTGGACTCAATGACCTTAAAGATCTTTTCCAACCAAAATGATTCTCAATACTAAGAGGTTTTTTTCCTTAATATTAGGCCACATTTCTGCACACTTTCTGAGCACTGGGTGAAATACTGGTTTGGGTCTCCATGCCAAGAGCAAAGATTGTCTCTGTTTCCAATATTCTCCTTCATTTCCCATTTTTCAAGCACAGTGCCCCTCTGGGTGCAAATCCATGTGCTGAACAGCTGTGCTGCCATGTGATGGGTGACTTCACAGGACTAGCAAGGAATAATAGGAACATTTTGGTTGGAAGAGAGCTTTAAGATCATCAAGTCCAACCATTAACTCAGCACTGCCAGGTCACCACTAAACCATGTCTGTCAGCACCACATCTACATGGTTTTTCAGTCCCTCCAGGGATGAGGACATCACCACTGTCCTGGGCAGCCTTTTCCAGGGTTTGATAACCCTTTCAAGGAAGACACTTTTCCTAATGTCCAACCTAAACCTCCCCTTCACAACCTGAGGCTGTTTCCTCCCTCTTGTCCTTGTTACCTGGGAGAAGAAACAACCCCCCACCTGGCTACAGCCCCCTTTCAGGTAATTGTAGAGAGCAAGAAGGTTTCTCCTGAGCCTCCTTTCCTCCAGGGTGAACAACACCCTACTTTGAGTGATCCTGCTTTAGCAGGGGGGTTGGACTAGAAGATCTCCAGAGGTCCCTTCCATCCCCCATGATTCTATGATTGTATCCCCCCTCCTCCTCTGCCTTCCTGCACTGCTCTGCCAGCTCCAGGCTGACCCCTGCTCTCACCCTGCCTAGAAAGCACAAAGCCTTCCCCATGCTGCAGCAGAGCTGACATAATCCCAGGGAAGCTCAGGAACAGGATTTTCAGCTTGTTGGTCTCAACCCTCCTAAAGCCATTTCTGCAAAGCACAGATCATCCCCGGCCTCAGCACCGAGACAAAGGAGACTTCGCAGGAGGGAGCCCAGATCCTGCCGCCAATGAAGGCTGCTGGCTTTGGATGGGGGCTGCTGGAGAGCATCCTGCTCTGCCCTGGGGGTTCTGACCCACACAGGCAGCACCCCAGGATGTGGCAGCCCCGAGGTGAGGACTTGGTGCTGTGCACTGAGCCATGCTGCCGGGCGCCATGGCCGCTGGTACAGCAGGGACGTGGCTCTGGAGAGCGTGGGTGCTGCAGCAGACACGTGCATGCAGGCGTGCAGGGCAGAGTCTGCCTGCTCAGCGTGCAGATGCCAGCCTGCAACCCCCTGATCCTGCTGTTTCCTTCTGCCTGTGCTTCTCAAAGCAGCCCCCCTCCCCCCATCCTGCTCTTTCATCCGCTGGCCTTCAAGTCCCCCTACCTGCCACCCCCCACCCCCAACACCAAGCCTGGGAGCTAAAAGCATTAAAAATCAGAGGGATTTTCATAGAACCACAGAGTGCTTTAGGTTGGAGTGGACCTTTAAAGGTCATCTAGTCCAACCTCCTGCCATGGACAGGGATGTTTGTCAACTAGAGCAGATTGCTCAGAGCCCCAGACAACCTGGCCTTGAATATTTGCAGGGATGGGGCATTTACCACCTCTCTGGGCAACCTGGGCCAGTGTCTCACCACTCTCGTTGTGAAAAAACTTCTCTCTAGTCTGAATCTCTCTCTCTCAATTTGAAACCAACACCCTTAGTCCTGGCACAGCAAGCCCTGTCCCCATCTTTCTGATCAGCCCCTTTGAGTACTGACAGTCCACAAGGTCTCCCTGGAGCCTTCCCTTCTCCAGGCTGAACACCATCACCTCTCTAACCTGGCCTCACAGCAGAGGGCTTCCAGCCCTCCCATCATTGCTGTGGCCTCCTCTGACCCTGCCCCAGCAGGTCCACATCTCTCCCGTGCTGAGGGCTCCATAGAGGAGTCCATGGCATGTTCTGGCCATGTGGAGCACGGAAGGGGATTAGGAGGGCATCTTGGCTGCTGCAAGCAGACAACAGACACTCAACCACAGGCCAGCCAGAAGCAAGCAACACCCAGGAGCAGTGCCACTGCAATGCATGTCCCCATGCCACCCAGCACCCTGCTCACTAGGGCCAGTGTGAACCCCAGCTTGCTGCCCACTGCAGCAGGGCACTGGCTCCTCTTCTCCCCTCAGCATCCAGGACCCAGACGGTGCCAACTGCCACAAATCCAGCAAGGAGAGCCAGAGGAGAACCCATGGCTGCATGCCTCAGGCAGCAGCCCTGAACCCACTGCCTGAGGGAAGAGCCCCAACATGGGGCCCCAACTTGCTAGGCAAGAAGGGCTCAACTCTTCCAGCCAGCACAGCAAGGAGCACAGCTGCCACATTCTCTCTCACTTTTGTTCCCTTCCCCTCTTCCTCCCTTTTTTGAGCCTCCCTGGTTGGAACTCAGGCTGCAAGAGAGAGCAGGCAGGATCACCAGCACAGCACAGCTCAGCCCAGCCACACTTGGCCCCCAGACATGACTCAAGCAATCACAGCATCACCTGGTTGAAAAAGACCTTAAGATCATCAAGTCCAACCTAACATCTCCCTGTGCACAATTGTCAGACCATGTCCCTCATCCAAATGTCTTTTAAACACCCCCACCCCTTCCCTGGGCAGCCTGTTCCAGTGCCTGATGACCTTTTTGGGGAAGAAATTTTTCCTCATACCCAATCTAAACCCCGCCTGGTGCAACTTGAGGCCATTTCCTCTGGTCCTATCACTTGCTGCCTGGGAGAAGAGACCAATCCCCAACCTTGCTACAGCCTCCTTTCAAGCAGTTGTAGAGAGCAATGAGGTCTCCCCTCAGCCTCCTCTCCTCCAGGCTGGTCAACCCCAACTCCCTCAGCCAATCCTCACAGGACTTATATTCCAGACCAGCCCTGTGTCCCCTCACCCCCAGGGCTCTGCTCACCTCCTGCCAGTCGCTCTGTCCCAAACCACCCAGGACATGACAAGAACATGGGCTGTGGGACTGTCCCAGGGCTATGCTGCAGGACACAAAGCCAAGCAGCCCCAGGAGCTATCCTGTGCTACACCAGGAGCACAGGATAGCTCCAGCAGCAAGGTTGGGCTTCTGCTCCAAAAGTCACCTCCTCATTGCTCATCATGCAACGGGCTCTGAGGTGCAAGGGAGTGCAGAATCCAAAGGGGATAACATTTTTCAGCTAAAGCTACACCTTGTGGCAGCAGTGACACTTCTTCCAGGAGTGCCACTAACTCTTTGGTCTAAATTAAGCCTGAAATAATCACAGAGCAGCTGGGTTTATTTTTTTTTTTTTTATGTTGCCATGAATCAGACCACAGTTAATTGGTGTTTACTCCATGTTGGCTCAGTGGCATGGCTCACCCAGCACTGCTGGGGATGACAAGCAGACAGTGGGTGCTGCTGATGACCACGGAGCTTGGGCATGCAAAGGGAATCCTACCTGGCCCAACACATGGCACATCAAGGGCACACAAAATAAAAAGCCACAAAGGCATAAGGGAAAGAGGACAAAAAGGATCAGGGAGGTGATTGTGATCCTGTGCTCAGCACTAGTGAGGCCACACCTTTAGTAGTGGATTCAGTTTTGGACCTCTCACTCTAAGGAGGACATTGAGGTGCTGGAGCAGGTCAAGAGAAGGGAAACAAAGCTGGGGAAGGGTCTGGAGAACAGGGCTGGTGAGAAGCAGCTGAGGGGACGGGGGGTGTTCAGTCTTGAGAAAAGGAGGCTGAGGGGAGACCTCATTGCTGTCTACAGCTCTCTGAAAGGAGGTTGTAGGGAGGTGGGGGCCAGCTTCTTCTCCCAGGTAACACTTGATAGGATGAGAGGAAATGGCCTCAAGTTGCACCACAGGTGGTTTAGGTTGCTCAGTCCCCATACAGCTCTCTTCACAACCCAACATACAGTCGAGCTTCTGGCTTACATGCAGAGAGGTCACCACAACCTGCTATAACCCTCACTCTGCCCAACTCCTTCATACGCTCATTGCCTCAGGGTGCCCAGATACAGCACCCACCAGCTGGGCACAGGAAACCCTGGCCCAGCCCACATAGATGGACCCCAACTTCCACAGCAGCAAAACAAGGCAAGAGAAGGGCAACTCAGTCTGAAAAGCTCAAGAAATGCTGACCAACAGTCCAGGTCCCCCCAAAATCCTCAGGGTAGCCCAGCCCTTCAAAACCAGAGCTGGGATGAGTGATGGGGAAGGTAGGGAAGCCCTTGCAAAGAGACCAAGCTGCTGCACAGAGCTGACAGGATGAAGCCAGAAGGGCAAAGAGCTTTTTAAGCTAAATATATTTGTTCTTGGGATGACGCTGGTATGCAAATTGATCATAAATAGACTCTGGCTGGAAATGAGAAGATTGCTCCTGACCACTGGAGGTTAAGTCCTAGAGTGTCCCTTCAACAAGAATTACTGGGAGAAGAAACAAAAGCTCCTCCAGAGAGAGGTGGAGAAATGCATGAAAGGGCAATGAAAAGCATCTCTCTGTGACACAGACAGGACACAGCCTCCTGAGGCAGGCCTTGAGCCCAGCATGGCATTGCCATAATGACCATGGGCATCGTAAGCACAGGTTTGCTCAGGAGGCTCAAGCCATCCAAGCTGCTGGAGCCACTTTGCAGGAGCTTCTGGACCTTGCTGGTTGGCAGAGGAACCCCCATCCCTGCACCAAGCACCCCTAGTTTCTCCATGTCACCCCAGGTTTGCTATGCCAGGCAGCACCAACAGAGCTGTGGGGCTGTCTACTGCTCTTCAAGGAAACTTCCTCTCTGCCCTGGTGGGACCAGGCACCAAGGCAAATGTACCCCCAAAAAAACACTACACAGTGTGTAAAGCAATGTGGAAAGCAAAGTGGAAAGCAATGCCCAAGCTGGGCAGATCCAGCTAGAGCCACCTGCAGCCTCCCTTCCTCCCAGCACCACCCAAGCAGCACCAACACCTCCTGAGCAAAGGAGGCTTGCAGCTGCGACACCTCAAAAGTTGCCACATCAAAAGCACCTGGTGAGTAGCAAAGTTAGGCTTACTCGAGAGCACCAAGCCTGCTCAGAGATGCCTGGTTGGTGCCTAGGCACCAAGACAACTCCAAATTGCCTTTTTGGCAGCAGCCAGTGCTGCCTCAGTGCATTAGACAGAGGTGAGCAGCAATGATTTGTCTCCCTGACCGCGTGGCTCATCTCTCTGCCAAGAGATGGTCTGCTAGGAATTACAGAGCCTGCTCTCCAAATAATTCACATCTCCTCCAGCAGACAGAAAGCCTGGACAAAGTCACCTGGGACCTGTTCCCTGGTGCCCAAAGCCACCACCTTGAGACTGCACAGCTTAAATTACGAAACTGGAGGTCAAGTGTACACACAACTGAACCTCCCCTTCCGTGCTGGGGCAGAGCCATAACAGAACCTACTTCCAGGTCTGAAATATTTATGGTGTTTTCCAAAGCCTGCAGAGATGGACTGAGGTGACAGGCTGAAAGACAGGACTTCAGACATGAAGATTTATGCTCCTGGAGGCAATTCATTGAGGGAACAGCATCCATTACATAACACAGTGACGAGGAGCCGCGGAGCGTGGCCACGGGGAGGGATGCGATGCACGGAGAAGACAAATGGCAGAGAAGTCCTTCCCAGCTCCTCCAAAAAGAAAGAAAATCATCATTTCATCTCTCTCTGGCTGGTGACTTGCCTCTCAAAGCCACCTTCTCTGGGAAACTGCCCAGACTGAGGGTTGAGGATGAACAGCCTGCTCCAAGCACCAGCAGCGACAATGGATGCAGTGGCTCAGCAGGAAGGATTTTAGGAGCAGGGCTACCAGGAGCTGTGGTCAAGTGTAGGAGGAAGCAACAAACCAGAAGCAGCAGCAGTGACCCCAACCCAAGGAGAAATACAGCCCCTCAGCTGCTCCAAGCCCACCCAAGCCCCACCACGATGCTGCCCATCCCCTGCAATCCCTGCAGTGTGGAGCTGCAGGGCTTGGACACTCTCCTCACCCCCAGGCAACTGGGCAGGAAGGAACAGGCAGGCAGGGGACTGCCACCTCGCCTGGCACGATGGCAGAGCCAGCCAGCTGCCCACCCACCGGGCACCAAAATAAGCCCAGGCAGCAGCAGCAACACAGATCTGGGAACAGTCTGTGCAGCCAGAGGAATCAGCAGGAAGTGAGGGGAGGAGAGAGCCCTGCTGTGCCACATGGATCCAGCACGGCCACCCCACGCCAGGCAAAGCCAGGTACACACAGACACCTGGACTCACCTGCCTCTGCAGCAGCAAAGCACATGCAGGGTCCTGCACCAAGGGCTTGCATCCACCTAAGCACACTGCAGGTTCCAGAAGGATTGTACCTATGGAGTCCTCCTCTGTCAAAAGGCCATCCAAAGCACAGGACTGAACTCCAGCCAGCGTTAGCACAGAGGTTAGTCCCAGCTTTGGTTGAACTCCTGCTGAGCTTTGTGCACCTCACCAGGGGTTGAAGGAGCAGACAGAGATGGAGTGATGCTGCCCTCGGTCTGGCTGAGTTGGAAAATGGAAAAGCTACCAGAGACACCATCAGTGTCCACAAGGACACATAGGTGGCCTTGTAAGGTGCTGCCTTGTGGGAATGTGGCTCAGCTCTTGGGATAAGCCATGGTTGGACTAGATACTCTTTAAAGGAGGACCCTTCCACATCAAACCATTCTATGAGTCTGCAAGCCTATCTACCACTGAGCATCTGAGGAGCCCCACCACACCTCTTGGACACACCACAGTATTACAGAACACTCATTTCTAAGCAAGCTGTTGGTCCTTCTTTTGCTGCCCAAGCAGTTCTGGTCACGAAAACCTCAATTTTCTACAACACCAAGGCAAGGTAAAGCTGTAAAACAAAACCAGAAGCACTCCCAGTGCCCTGGGATGCTTCTGGAAGTCACATCAATGTCACCATGTCTTGCTCACTACAGATCTCAGACTTTTAAATAGATTTTTATGCTTTCAGGCCATGAGTGCCCTTTGCAGCCCAAGCTGTGGCTCAGCCCCAAGCAGCCCGGTGCATGCTGCAGGAGCCCAGGAGCCAGAAGCAAAGCAAGGACAGCTCTTCCCTGAAAACACCCAAACAGAAGCACTGCAAAAATCTTACAGTGCAAGCAGAGACCAAAAGTGCCTGGAGGATGATTGAGCAGCAGTCTGAGACACGTGAGTTCCCCTGAGAAAATCCCTCAGATCCAGGCTTGCCCAAGTAAATTCTAGCTGAGGAGCAGCTGCCAGGAGAGGAGAGCCTGAGACACTTTAGGAAAGGCCAAGTTCTTCCAAGCAATTAGCAATACCTATTGATTTGATGGAGATGGATACAAGAAAATGTCTGTACAGACAACCTCCTGGGACCTCTGGAAACAGTTCTCAGTGGGATACAACATGAAATTGCACAGGGCAAACAAATAGAAGTAGATGGAAGGAGGGTAGATGACCAGACAGAGACCTGGTCTCAGCTTTCCAGCCCCTAATCACACCTTTGGCACCAGGGCCACGGCAGCCTGAGGGCACAAGCAGTGTTCAGCAGTGGCCCATGAGAACACCACCTTTCCCAACAGCAAGGGCTGCCAGCAGCTCAGGGCCAGCCCACGTGGTCAGCCCTGCAGCAACCATCAGCTGTGTGAGCACCAGCACCACGAAGGAGGTGAGTGAAGGAGAGCCCCCATGGGCTCACGGCCAGGACACAGGCTTGGGGCAGCACAGCTCAGCACCTCAGTCCCCCCTGATCCCCACAAAGAGGGGTTTGCAGACAGCAAAGCTGGAAAGCCTCTGCTGAGCCCACCAGACCCAAGTGCTCTGCCAGTGCCAGCTCTTCCAGGATAGATGCACTGCTCACACCTGGGAATGGGGGAACTCATCACCCACAGCTCTAACTCTGCCTGATCCTACAGACTTCCAAAGGTTGCCACCACTTGGGTGCTGGCAATCCTTAGCTTCTGTTCCCAGCAACAAACCCCTTCTCAGGAATTCAAGACTGGGGAAGAGACAGCAATACATCAGTAAGGTCTGGAAGGAACAGACACTTTGGCCATCAACAAAATGTTCCTCAGAACAGAGAGGACAGGGTCACAAGTGCACACCGTGAGCTCCAAGAAGAGCTGTACCAGTGCTGGGCCAAGCAGGCAATGCTCAGCCTGCTCAGCAAGTGCTGCCTCATCCATGCACTCTCCCCAACAACCAACCAGCACAAACCCACACATTTGCTCTTTTCAGCCTCCACTTCCAGGTGAGTTCCTTCAGGAACTTTCCTGCAGCAGCCTCTCATCACCTCTGAAGGTCAGAAAGCCATCAGCCATGCCTCCACCTCCTTCACATGCAGGTCTTAGCCCTCCCTCACCCCAGCTTCGGCAGCTTGTGGCTTTCCAGCCATAGCCACTGGCAGACAAGAGGACTTCTGCCTGACCTCTTCCACCCCACAAGTGGCCCAGCCCAGTGCAGCCATGTGCAAGGAGATGAGGGCTGACTTACTCTCATCAGGGTTGGGTGAAGCCAGAATGGCACTGTGCTTCCTCTTCACTTCCTCCACGTTCTCTGAAATTTTGTCGATGAACCCTCGAATTTCTTCCACCTGTGGAGATGGACAAGACATCTCCTGTGAGAGACCTGGACTTTTGGAAAGGGAAGAGATTATTCAACCCTATCCCAAAGCAACTATGGCATGTCTGAACCACAGCAAATGACCTCCTGGACAAATATTTTCAAGCTGAATCCTCAAACTGTAGGACTGCCATGAAACCAGACCTTCCACATCACAGCAGCCAGGTTTGAGGTCACAGCAGTGTAGCAGAGACTCTGTGTTCTGTATCCTTTGATACCAAAAAAAAAAAAAAATTTGCTTTTATTTAAATTAGTATCAGGTTTATGGATTCCCAGAGTCTGCACCTCCAGCATGGAGAACATTGCTGAGGTTGCACAAGCCAGGCTCGGCCTCAGCTCAGTTCCCAATGGCTCTTTGCTCCACAGACTGAGAAGTCCAGTTTGACACTCACCCCACAGACCAAGGAGGCCACATTTGCCACCAAATCCATGCTGGCATCTTCCCACACTTCTCTACTACAGGGAGACACACCAACACTGCCAAAAGGGGGAACCTCCTCTTGTGCCCCTTGCCTGTTGTGCTGCCCACCCTGAGGAGAAGCTCAGTCTTCTCCCTTTGACTCACACCACCACTTTGCTCATCCTCTTCCATCTGCACATCAGATTAGTTCATTCCCCACTCCACTGCCTGCACAGATACATTTTAACACCCCCTACACACATGCCATGCTAAGGGTGTGCTAAAAATCTGTATGCAGATCTTAACAGCCACCCACATGCCAGAAGACAACCTCTTGTTTGGTAACGAGAGGCACGAAATTAAATCAACCCCATGCAGAAACTGCTACTCTGCAGAGGTGCTTTTAGGAGAGGTTTGAGAGCTGGGCTGCTTTAGCAGCAGGCTGGAGGCAGGTAGGCTGTGAGGCTCCCACTGACTGGTCATCTGGCCCAGCTGCTCCACTGGTTTCTGGAGGAGGAGGTAGTGCAGGAAGGCATCCATAGGGTCCAGTAAGCCCAGGACAAACCTGCATGAAGCCTGGTTCCTGCCAGCCAGCACTCTGAGCCTAACCCCTGAGGATGCCAAGCATCAGCTGAGCAGCATCAGCCAGGGCAGGACCCCATGCCCATCCTGACCACTGCAGTGGAGCTTGTGCCACAGCCCCACAGACTGCTCCAGCACTAACAGAAAGTGCTGAACTGGATTTAAAGCTGCACTGGAGAAACAAACCTCTCACCTGCTCAAAGAATTCATCCATGAAGCGGTCCCGGTCCACACTGACGGTGACTTCATCATCATCATCACTGTCCTTTGCCTGCAATGACATAGAGAGAGGCATCAACAAGGGCTTCCTGCAAAGTTTGTGGCTCCTCAGGAGGCATCTTCCCCCTTCTCCTTTGCTCACTTGCTCCTAGGAGCTGGTGCAAACACCAGGCAGAGCATGGGACAGCCTGGACACCACTACATCACAGCACTAGGGACGCCAGGGGAGCAGAGGACAGCCAGCTCCAGCAACAAAGGCACAATGCAAACCACCACCACAGCTGGTTGCCACACAGTGTGGCTTCCCATGGCAAGCACAGAACAAGACTGATGGCACCTATGCCTTTCCAGAGAGCTGGAGGGGAGAACTTCGTGAGCTATCCTCAGCCACGCGCGAGCGCAACAGCAGCGATGGGAAACACCAGGAATGCTGTGATGGGAAAACGCCTGGGATGCTGCCAGAGGAAAACACAAAAGGTGCTGTGGAGCGTAGGAAAGGTGGGAGAGAATTAAAAAGACAAAACAAAACAAACAACAAAACACAACAGAACCAGTAAAAGTACAAGAGGGAAATGAGGGGTTGTCCTTGTCTGCAGAAGCATGTGTGTCATTGTCACCAGAGATGAAAACACCTCCTGTCCCAGCAAGGCAGAGGATGCAAGCCCACAGGAGAAAGACAAATTACAGCCCTCTGTGTAAGGAGACATTTAAAAGATTATTATCCACAGCAGATACATGACGGAGGGAAATGGAAAATTAATGGGGTGGAAAAGTTTCACCTTCTCACTCCATCTTCACTAGAGAGAAGGAGCCAGTGGGATGGAGAAGATTTAAGAGAGAGAACTGTCTCTGCCCATCTCATAGCTGTCCCACACATCACCCCACAGCCTCCTTGCCCCTTGCAGAGAGCTGGCCAACATGGTCTCCAGAGAGACGTCTCTTACCTTGAAATAAGTCAGATGCAAAACCTATCCTTCCCCATAAAACTGTCTTTTCAACCTAGGGTGACTGATTGGAGCAGAGTCAACCAGAGGACACCTCAGCTTTCAGCCTTACCACTGCCTGTGGCAACCTTTGCTTCCATAACCGTTTGAGGAAATGCTCCTCCACAGAGCTCGAGGTTGGAGAACCACCACGAATCAAGGGGAAATATCACCCTGACAAGGAAAAGCAGCCACGTTGCTGCCCTCACCCCACCATGCAGTGGGCACAAAGAAGAAACATTTCCTGAAGCTGGGAATTCAGAATTTGCCTATTTTGGCCACAGCTGGAACCCCACACCGGAGCTCAGCAGGCAGGAACTGTCTGCATGGCAAGGCTGGTGCATGGCAGGAGACACCTGCCCAGGAGTGGAGCAGTGAATTCAGATTTTGATGGAGCTGGGCAAGATCAACCTGAGGATGAGCACCTAGAGCTTTCTCTTGCTCTGACTTGGATCTCCTGTCTGCATTGACAAAAATACACCATTGTGCTGGGAGCACAAACTGGGAGTACAGACTGGGAGTGGGGTCAGGAGCTCACTGCCTGCACAGGCACACATGGACCTCTCTGGATGAGCTTCAAGAAGATGGGACCAGACTCTTTCCACTGGTGCCCAGCGACAGGACAAGGGGCAAACAAGCCAGGAAGTTCCATGTGAACATGAGGAGAAACTTCTTTCTTGTGAGGGTGCTGGAGCCCTGAAGCAGGTGGCCCAGAGATGTTGTGGAGAGATTTCAAATCCACCTGGACGTTGTGATCTTGAGCAACCTGCCTTAGAAAGAGGATTGGACTAGATGATCTCCAGAGGTCCCTTTCAACCCCCACCACACTGAGATTCTGTGACTTGCACAGAGTTCTGCACATTCCCTGTGGAAGACAACAGCCTTTGCACCAGGCAGGACTCCCCTTCTTCCCTGAAGCTTTTTGCTTTCAAAATTTGGCAGCCTGCTCACACACCAGGTCCACATCAGCCTCTCTGCCCTTAGGACCAGAAGTAAGGAAGAATTTTTTTATGCTGAGGGTGGTGAGACACTGGCCCAGGTTGCCCAGAGAGGTGGTAGATGCCTCATCTCTGGAAATATTCCAGGTCAGGCTGGATGGGGCCCAGGGCAACCTGAGAGAGTGTCCCTCCCTATGGCAGGAAGGTTGGACTGGATGGTCTTTGAGGGTTCCTTCCAACCCAAACCACACTGTGATCCATCCCCCTCCTAGAGCAAACAAAATGGAAACCACCAGTGAGCCCCTGCAGCCCTGCACAGGAAAATGCACTTCTGCCACACTTGCCCTAAGCCTTGCCCTTGTTGTGGCAGGATCTTTGCAGGAATTTTCAGCCCCTTTCAGAAGCTGGCAAGGAAACCATTCCCCAGCATTTATTGTAATGCTGGCTTTTACCATGAGCACACAGGCCAGAAAGAACTGGCAGCAGAGGAAAGGCAGCAGGTCAGCATGCCACCAGCAAAGATGTCCACCTCCTGGTCACCTCTTGCCCATCCCTTCCACATCCAAACCAGTTCTGGCTCATTGCATGCAAGATGCCACATTGCTGCTTGGTCCCATCCCTGCTGCTCACTGGACCCTGCCATTTGTTAAATCCAGAAATCCCAGAGGAAGGCAAGCCACCTCCCAGGGAGAGGGGGTCTGCCAGGCAGCCTTGCTGGAGACACTTCTGTTTTCAAGGCAGCTGCCCCCTGGGCAGGGCAGTGCTTATTTAGGGCAGGCACCGAGCGTGGCATGAGCGGCACAAAAGCCCAGCCGGGAACCCTGCGAGGAGGAAATGACAAGGCTGGAGCCTGCTGTTCAGGAGGGCACATGCCACCCTGGGCTGGAGAAGGGCACCATCTGTCCAAGCCACGTCACTGGAAATACCCTCAGTGCCACACCGCCTCCGACGCCCGCAGTCAGGCTGACCGCCTGGGCCCGCTGCCCCCCACGCCCCCGCACCATGGAGGCAGCAGTGGCAGGAGCTGCAGGGCTAACCAGGCCTTGATGCCACCAGGCAGGCACAGTTTCCTGGGATGCAGGGCACTGAAAGATCTCCTGCTCCCACTGCCTCACAATCACAGAACTGCCTGCATTGGAAGAGACCTCTGAGACCCTCGAGTCGAGTCCCTCACCAAACCATATCCTTAAGCTCTATGTCTGCATGACTCTTAAATGCCTCCAGGGATGGGGACTCCACCACCTCCCTGGGCAAGCTGTTCCAAAGCCTGATAACCTTTTCAATGAAGATATTCTTCCTAATATCCAACCTAAACTTTCCTTGGCACAACTTGAGGTCATTTCCTCTTGTCCCATCTTTTGTTACTTCATCCCACTGCATCCCAGGGCTTAGCCTCAGCACAATGCTGGCATTTGAAGCCACTTTTACCCCCCCGCCCCCCAAGCTTGAAGTGTCTTCCCATACACTGCTGCCACAACAGAAATGAAACCAAAATACCTTTCCTTAGGAAACCTAAAGTGTCCAACAGCATCTTGGTTTCATGCAGCTGTGAGCATCCCAGGTTGTCAAGGTCACATGGAAAGCTCTGCCATAGGTCAAAGCTACCTGCTGGTGCTGCTCAACACCAGCAGCAAACAATTCAGAGCCTTCAAAAGTCTGGGCTTGCTTGCCAGCAACAGGCAAGGAGCATGCACTCCTAATGCCATGCAGCATGCCAGCACACCATCCTCATGGTGCTCCTCGGCTGCCAAAATACTCATCCATGCATCCCTGCATCCACCCAGCACATCTGATGAGTTTCAACTTCAGGCAGCAAAGGCTGCCCCAGGATTCCTTAGAGGGAGAGAGGAAGCAGAGCCAGAGCAAAGTGCTGCAACTCTAAGTGCTTAAGTGCCTAGAACCAGTGAGGAGCAGGTGAGGAGCCCAAGTTTCAACACAAGCAGCCAGCAAGCAGCTCCACTGCCCTGCAGTGGTGGGGGTCACTGGTATGACCCACTGGATGTGTACAGGTACTGCATGGCAGTCCCTGGCACAGGGAGCAGGTGTCCCACCAGCATGTCCAGAGCAGAAGATGCTTGATCAACCTCCCTGAACACCTGCTCCTGCCTTGGGCACTTTCAGGCAGCACCAGGGACTCCGGGTCTCCAGGCTTCCAGTACTCACACAGAGGGCAGGTGAAGACAACCCTTCTTTGGCAGTGTTTTTCATTCCTCCAGCCTGCCAGAGACCAAGCAGTGGGCAGCACAGCAGGCAGCGTGCTGGCAGCAGGGATGGCTACGGGAGCTGCTGCCTCCCCAGTGCCTCCAGTACTGCTGAGTGCAGGGCATGGAATGGGGAGTGCAGGTCAGCCAGGGCAACTGCAGCACCTTGAGGTCCTCACAGGGTTAAGCACAGCCCTCCACAAAGGCCAAAATCCCAAGAGGAGGCAGAGCTGAGCTGCAAGACTCCCCAGTGAAGCAGAGCAACGGATGGGAAGGCAGCGCAGAGCGTCAGAGCATCCCAGCTCTGTCGGCTTTGCAACAAGCACACTGCTAATAAATTCATTATGGAGCAGATGACATCCCTCTGGTTCAGACCAGCCCCCTTCCCTTCACAGGCGTTTGCTGGAAGACAGCAGAGGAGCACAAACCAAGGGAAAAGCCTGGAAGCTCCGAAAGCAAGAGGCAGGCCGAGCTGCGGCAGGGCGTAGCGAGCTCGCTGTGAGCTCAGCAGTGGCTCCACACAGGCTGCAGCTCCTGCCCTCTTCTGTTAGCGTTGCAGATGAATTTGACCGTGTCCAGATGCATCTGAGGAGCCACTACAGGCAGCAGAGCCAGAGCAGAGGAGCGATGGACTCGCCTGCCACTGGGCACCTCTGTATCCCAGGGGCTGCTCCCGGGACTTATCCTGCTTCCAGTGGCACAGGAGCCAACGCTTTCCTAGGAAAACCCTGGACATACAAACAGGCAGTGAGCCCCAGCCCCTCCTCCAGGCCCCACCAGAGATAAGGCAAGCTTCACATAAAGCACAACGAAAGGAAAAAGCCACAACAGCTGCTACCCCCCTTTTAAGGACCATTAAGTTAAGCATAAAGAAAAAAAGCCTCATGCCTAGGAGCTGCAGGATGCTGTTTGCCAGCTTCGCTTCCAGGCTGAATCTCTTGGCTTTTCTTTTTTTGTTTTTAATTTACTGGACACCTCCGCACTGCTGCTGCCCAGCTTGAGGAATTTCAGCCATCTGGGCTTGACTTTCTCAGCAAAATGAACTGTCCTTGCTGTAGCAAACCCACAGCCCCCCACGGGACGCATAACACAAGGCTGCACAGCGGGGAGATGCTCTCTGAGCAGTAGTAGGTCGTGGCCAGGTGCATGCAGCACATGGGGGTCTGACACCAGCTGCCTCGTTCGCCCTGGCCAAGCCCAGGGTGTTGCTGTCAGCACTGGAGAGCTCCTGCAGCAGCTTGCTCCCCGTGGCTCCAGCGTGCAGCTGCGCATGTGGCTGAGAAGGACGAGGTCAGAATATCTCAGCAGTGAGCTCCACCAACATCTCAGCCATCTTAAACGGCCCACAGGACATGTATCCAAGCATACTGGTGCCCAGATCCCTGCAGGCACCTCAGCCCAGCTCTGTGATGCTTGGCAGCAGAAGAGCAGCTTGCTGTGGCTCTGCTTCTGAAGCCTCACGTGTGCACAAGGGAGGTCCGAAGCACCCACAGGTCTCCTACCCACCCAACTACTACCACCTTCATCCTGGGAGGCTGGGTTGGTCCTTCACACCTTAGGGTTTGCTTTAGCATTTTGCAGCAGCCAAATGAAGTCTTTCCTCAGCAGCCCAGAGGCAGAAGTCCTGCTCTGAAGGGTTTTCAAGTAGGTGGTGTGAACACTGAGGATAAAGACAGATGGAGGCTCTGCTCCCAGGAGAGGGCCCTGGGGAGCTGAACCATCCAAGAATGTGGCTCCAATTACCTACAGCCTCAGTTTGGGCATTTTTTGCAGACTGTATCCATGGCACAGCTATGCAGCACAACAGACTGGGGGCTGTATCTCACACAAGCCACAACTCAGCTACGTCCAGTTCCAATATTCACCAAAACCAGCCTGCAAGGTCCCACTGACAACTTCCTGATGAGCACAAGTTCAAGGCACAAGTGACTTCAGCCTTCAGCAACATCTGCATGACTCAGGAGGTGTTTCCAATTTCAAACACTAGCAATGCAAGGGAGAAGAAGATTTCCAGGAGTTTTGTCCTTAGGTGTTGGCTTTCCTGACTGCAGAATCACGTTATCAGCCTTTGGCATGAAGCCAAACCTTTTAATGAGAGCCCTGGTCAACTCTTCAGCTCAGTTTTAGAAGCAAGTACGTAAAAGTCCACTTAAATATTAAGAACAAATGTCAGAGGGGACAGAGGTGCCACCTGTCCTGCAGAGGGCAAGGAGCTGAGCTCACCAATCTCCCTCTGCAGCTCTCAAACATGGACTATGATCTGCTGGAAAGGCATGGACACTTTACAGCTAATACTTTACACTCATTGCTAAAGAACAATTTAGGTGAAAAACAGCAGACAGACTTAACTCATGTGAAATTAATTTCTTAACATCCTTCTGATGGCAGCACCATCCTTGTTAGGGCTTCTGTGCAGACCAGAGCTTCACACCACCAGCAGAAGCACACAGCCACGGCACTCAGCTCTCCTCTCTACCCTTCACCAGGGTCAGCACTCAGGAAGGTTTCTGCCAGGATCACCACCAAGCTTTGGTGACTACCAAGGTGCTCTATGATTGACACCAAGGCCCTGGTGATGCCACCAGTGACCATGAGGTCTATACCAAGAAGGTGCTAGCAAAAAAAACCAAACAAAACCAAAAAAACTCCCCCCCCCCAAAAAAAAAAAAAAAACCAACAACAAAACCAACCAACCAACAAACAACCAAACCAAAGAAGGAATGTCTTGGGTAGAAAGAGACACAGGCAGCACCACAGCTCCCACAGCCTGTGTCACCAGGAAAGGATCAACATGTGAAAACCAGGAGACAATCCATGGAATGGTTGTCCTTCAAATCAGAGTACAGTGCCTAGTGGCACGCATGAAATGTTGGTTTGGAAGGGACTGTCAGAGATCCTCCAGTCCAACCCCTCTGCCATGGGCATGGACATGTTCCACCAGACCAGGTCATGAATGATGGAACATGGGAATGGTATTTCTTTGGTGCTCTTGTCTAGACCATATAAAGGAATCATTATTGTCTGGGTGAGATACTGTCCCTCCCAAATGCCTTCTGGAAAACCAAAATGAACAAACCCCGAGTCTGACAGGGCCTAAGGAAGATCTGAAAGGAAGAATTAATGGCAGATAAAAAGGAAGACTTAATACTAGAAAATCCACAGCAGACATCACAGCAAAAGTGTTGCCTGATGGGACGTGGCCATGGCTGGCAGTGAGCTTCCAAAACTCACAGGACGTGAGCAGAAGACTTTATTTTCAATCATTTCTTTGTTAGTTCCTACAAAAAAAAAAAAAAAAAAAGGCAACTGAGGTCTGTAAGTATCCATTAAAAACTGAAATACCACAGAAAGCTCAGTCCCATCTTGCAGCAGATTTTGACTCTATGCAGCCCAGGTTTGTTCCACTCGCCTGGCAGTGAACACCAAGGTGCAGGTGGACCCCAGAGGAACAGGCAGCAGGGAGAAGGAAACTTCTCCACTGGAAGGAGAACATGGGTCTGAGAACAGATGAACACAAACAATTTTGGGCAGGAGATTCAGGATTTTACAATCCAGTCAGGACCTGATCTAGCTGAAGGTGTCCCTGCTACAGGGAGTTTGGTTTGGATGACCTGTGGAAGGTCTTTTCCAACTCACCCCACTCTGTGTGCCCACACCACAGCCTGTTCTGGGGTCACAGCCATCAGTCTGCTCCCCGGTTTGGGGGACAAGGCAGAGCCCCATACTTCAGACATGAGCCCTGCTGCTACCCACTGAAGGCAGTGGCACGGCCAGCCTGTGACACACCACCCCTGCCCTCTCCCCACACCTTCCAGCTCAGCAAAACCTTCTGCTCGTGCTTCCAGAGTTGTCTCCATTTATACTCCTCCTAAGCAAAGACGGTGCCCTTGGCTTCGTGCCTGGACTGGTCCTGACACAGCATTGCTCTGTTCCCATTTCCCACACTGTCCTTCTTCACTCACATGCATCTTCTCCAATGATAACCCAGCAGACTCCATGCTCCAAGGACATTTAGCTGTCCCCTGCCACAGGTCACCCTCCAGCCACCTGGAGCCAGGATGTTACTGTACACTTTGTCTTCCTGGGTCTTCCACGTGGGCTTGGTCTCTCCTTGTTTTTTTACTAATATACCTAATTTTCTGGAAGCAGCAATTTATCACAGTACTTAGCTTAATGAGCCTTACTGTACATGTCCTGCCTGTAGTGATAATTTTGCATATTTCCTGAGAAATCTTGTTAAGTGAGGGGGGTGGGGGGAAGGTCCGGAGCAAAACAAACATTTGTACAGCTTCCGAGCAGCTCGCACCAAGACACTGGCAATTAAAACAACAGGAACCAGGCTGAACCCCTTGGGCTGCAGCCCCTTTAGATGTCCAACATGCAGCAAACACACATGGCTTGTGAGCACACACCCCCTGTGCTCTTCGGTGCCCACAGTGTGGCACCAGATTTCAGGAGGCAAAGAGTACTTCTGCAGTCAGGTGGACTTCAGTGGGACCACTATGGTCCCATTGCATCAGACCCTGAGCTCCCCAGCAGACACCAAGGGACCCTGGGGCTCAGCACCACCCTCTGAGGTTGGTGCAGATGGGCACTGAGCTCATCTGTCCTCTAAATCGTCATCTGTTGTCCTGTTCCCTCACAGGATACAGACCCCTGCTGCCAACCCCAGCCTCCTTCTAGGGTGAGGACATGAAGCTAACCACCCAGAGCTGACCTAGAGGCTGGGTTTTGCACACTGCTGTGTTTAAGCACATCAAAGCTCCTTTCAATGCTAAGTTTTCTTTGGCTTGCTCTCCTTGGGTGTGCGCCCATCACTAATGGCATCCCTGCAGCACTGGGACACCCAGGACCACACAACTGCTAGGGAGCAGACCAGCTCAGATGGAGGGCATGCAAGGCAGGTGGTGTGTGTTCACCCTACATCACCTCTGTTATCTTACACCAAGCTTGGCTGACAGGCCTGGCAGACCCCAGGGAGCAAGAACTCACCCCTGTCACATCCTGTCCCACTTGGCAGGACCACAATGGAGCAAGTGAGGGACTTTTTTAAGGTGTCAGGTAATGCTAGGACTAGGGGGAATGGAATAAAAATAGAAATGGCTAGATTCAGATTGGATGTTAGAAAGACATTCTTCACCATGAGGGTGGTGAGACACTGGAACAGGTTGCCCAAGGAGGTGGTGGTAGCCTCATCCCTGGAGGTTTTTAAGGCCAGGCTGGATATGGCTCTAAGCAACCTGATCTCGAGTGAGGTGTCCCTGCCCATGGCAGGGGGGCTGGAACTAAACGACCCTTGATGTCCCTTCCAACTCTAATAATTCTAAGTGAAGCAGCCTCCCTGCCTCGGAGAAGCACCCTGACAACAGAGAGATGGTCAGAGCAGGCACGGTCCGCGGGCAGTCATGGTGCCCAGCATCTCCCAGCAGCTTTGCTCCTTCCAGCCCCCAGGACATCAGCTTCCCAGCATCGCAGCCCACCCTGCCGAGCGCAGCCGGAGCCAGCGGCCGCGGACACACAATACGGAGCCGCCGGCTGCCGCTCGCCATGTGACAGCCCCAGCTCCCCGACGGCCGAGGCAAGAACAGGACCTGAATTATTTACGTGACCCTTTTGGGTGAACGGAAGAGCCCCAAAGCACGCTGGGCGACCACGAGGGTTAAAGAAGGAGAGGGAGACAGCTTTTAAATAAGCAAACCTCTCTCTCTCTCTGGGGCCAGTAGGGACATTTGCATCAGGGGGGTGGATCTGGAAAAGCCCTGCCGGCCAGATGGAGATCAACGAGACCCAACTCCTGCTGCAAAGCCAAGCAGCTTGGCTTGACTTCACATTTGTGCCCCCAGGAGAGAAATCAGCAGCGGGAGCAGCACGGGATTGGTAACGAGAGGGGCTGGATAAGGTCTGGCTGCATGTCCTGGGGGCTGCGCTGCAGATCTCAGTTGCCGCAGGAGGGAAGAGGGTGGATCCACGGAGCCGGACCCGGAGCCAACCTCACTTCCTCTCTCCTTTATTTTTAACGCACATCTTCCCGCAACTCCCACGGGCAGGAGGCAGCACTCGAAACAGGGCCCAGGCAGGCAGGAAGGAGAGAGGGGTTTCAGCCAGCTGGAGAGGACAACAGCACAAACACACAACCACCACTGGATAAAGCACCTGAAACAGCTGCCAGGGAGGAGCGATGGGTGCAGGAGAAAAGAGCCCCACAAAATCTTTCCGACTACTTCTGCAAACTGGGGAGATGCCAAAGCAGGTCTGGTTTTGCACCCGTGTCTCTCCTGCTGGCATGGGTTACTCAAAACCAAGCTATGAGGAGAGCCAAAAACTAGACATGAAATCAAGAGCAACTCTTCAAGCCACGGAGGAATTTTTCTCAGTTAAGTAACACTCCAACACAAAGGTCATCAGAAAAGTGGCCAACATTTTGTACACTTGCTTTGTTGCAAGCAACCATCCTATCAACACCACCGTGGCTATCCAGTCTTAAGACAGATGATTTGTCCTACCATGCAAGGTCTGTGTTGGCAGGAAAAAAGAAACCTCCAGGTCCGAACCATCCTTCTGCTGCCACCACTCCAGAGAAGGTCCTTCTGACACTGGGGGAGCTTCTGCCAGCACTGAAACATGCCAGGCCTGGACACTGTCCTGCAAGTGCAGTGGCCTTGCCAAACCTTTCCCCACAGCAGCCAAGCTCACCATTTGGGCAGAGTCTACTCTAGCATCTCAAGGAACACCTCCATCATGTAATCACAAGATAAACCATCAGGCAACCACTGCCTGGTAGGGAATGGGGAGAGGATCTGTCAACAGAAAAATGGTCTTTCCCAGTCTAATTAGAGCCCAGCGACTGCTACAGTCACCAGAGATCAATAACTATTGGAAGTTCTGCTAATTGGCTGTATGAAATGTTGACAGCAGAGACTCATCCTCCTGAAATCATTCTGTCACTTTTCTTAATAGCCAATAACATCAAGCTCGTGGAGTTCCTCCAGTGACACCAACCCTAATCCAAACTACTCATATCCACTGACTCCTCATGCTGCCTCTCCAGCCCACATCCCCTTTTAACACCCCCTCCTGGCCCAGACAGGCATCTGACAGCACTCTGGAGCACCTTGGCATCATCTCATTGCTCTAGCAATGAGGAGCAAGCACAGGGAATTGAGTCTTCCTGGAAAGAAGGCACTCTGGGACCAGGGACTGCCAAATGCTCCCTCCACAGCCTGCTCAACAACTTCATCGACACAGGCAGTGGGACCAAATGCAGCCTCAGCAGGTTTGCAGATGACACTGAGCTGAGTGGTGCAGTCTATAACACTGGAGGGAAGGGGTAGCATCCAGAGGAACCTGGACAGGCTGGAGGAGTGGGTCTCTGAAATTCTGCCAGACCAAGTGCAAAGTCCTGCCCCTGGAGTGGAACAATCCCCAGTACCAGCACAGACTGGTACCAGCAGAGAGAGAGATAGAAGGGGAGAGGGAATAAGGGATGGATGAATAGAGAGCACTCTCCAGAGAAGAACTGGGGGATACTGGTGATGGAAAATAAGACATGAACCAGCAACGTCCACTTGCAGCCTGACAAGCCAAGCACCTCGTGGGCTGAATCACCAGCACGTGGCCAGCAAGTCAAGGAGAGTATGCTCCTTGTCTGCACCACTCTCCTCAAACCCCCATGGAGAACTGTTCAGCTCCAGGGTTCCCAGCACAAGACAGACCTGGCAGAGCGGGTCCAGAGAAAGCCACCAAAAGGGTACAAAGGCTGGGACACCTCTGTGACAGAGAAAGGCTGAGAGAGTTTGAATCGTGCAGGCTGGAGAAAAGAAAGCTCTGAGGAGATCTTACTGCAGCTACTCAATACTTGAAGAGAGCTTACAGGAAAGAGGGAGAGACTGTTGAGCAGGGCCTGCAGTGACAGGACAAGGGACAGCAGTTTGAAATTGAATGAGGGTGGAGTTAGGTTGGAAATAAAGAAGAAATGTACCATGAGGGCGGTGAGACACTGGCAGAGGTTGCCCAGAGAAGCTCTGGGTGTTCCATCTCTGGAAGGTTGAACACTTTGAGCAACTTGGTCTAGCAGAACGTGTCCCTGTCTGCTGCAGTGGGGGTTGGAATGGATCATCTTTGAAAGTCCCTTCCAGCCCAAACCACTCTGTGATCCTATGACACTTGCACATCTTTCTCACCTCCTCCCTCTCAGTCTCAAAGCATCATTCATAATTATTTTGCCATTTGGATCCGTCTCACACCCTGGAAATCCTGACAGCTCACCCAAACTGAGCTGTCACCTCCCAGGCAGGACAGAGCAGCACAAGGCTCTCACAGTCCTGCACCACCTCAAACCAGCCCTGCAGCACCCTGGGTTGTGGTGCCCTACTGAGCCAGGACAGCAGAGTCCTTGTGAGTTGATTTGAGCAGAGCTTCAGGCTCTTCCTCTACCCAGAGCAGCTGCTGGTTCTTCATAATGCAGCACCCTCAGCACCAGTACTCCTCAAGCTTTTGAGGACACAACACAACTAGAGCCTAAATAAAGACATTTTAGGTGCCTGGAGCACAGGAGAAGCAGATTAGAATCTGTCCCAAAAAAGCAAAATAATTTTGGGGTAATTTTTGTCCCATCCCTGCTCTGTCACCAGCACTGCAGAGGTACAACTGCAGCAGTAGTGGCTGCTTTGGGGAATTTAGGAGAAGGGGATTAGCTCCAGCTCCACTCCAGATGGGCAGGAAACACCACCCATGGCCAGAGCTGTGGCACCTACTGACAAGCAGGAGGGAGGAAAGCTCTGTTGGTCTCATTCTGACCATCTTTCATGACCAGTCCTTGGCTGCTTTTATTCTGCATTCCACAGAGGACATTTTTTAGCTGTAAGCTAAATTTCCTATCCCTGGTTCAGAGCAGGCCTGGGGGCACCACCATCCCCAGGGCACTAGATATAAGCTCGAGTGTTTGAAAAACAACCAAGGACCAAGGTTCAGTAAAGACCCAGGATTAGCATCTTGAATTTCAAATATCACTTTAAAAATCCCATGAAGGCATGAAGCTCCTGTACTGCACAGCAGTGCAAGCCCTGCATCCCCTCCTTGGCTCCATTAATGCCAGCTTTTATTTATCTATTTATTTTAATTCTCGCTCTTTTTTTTTTTTTTCAGCATCCCCTGGCAGAATTTAAACACTGTATTAAATCAGGAAGAAACTGGCCCAGGCTATTAATGAGGCTATCTGAAAAACCAAGCCCAAACCTTCCCTATACTCCATCCACTGCAGCATCTCACTCCTCTCAGGCGACCACCACCACCACCATCAAGGCTGTAAATCTACATTTCCCACGTGGCTCTGCCCTGCCATGGGCACCCATTCAACTCCAGGGCATCCGGATGCTCCAGACCAGACATCTAATCCCAGAATCCTCACTGGATGCAGTGAGGAGCCCAGGGTGGAGGGGGGAGGATGCAGCACCCTTCAGCGTGAGGCTGATGAATAAGGATCATCAGCACCAGCGAAGCAAAAACCACATTTTCTCTTTCTGAAGGCATATTTAAAGGAACAGAGAGAGATTAAAATACTCCACGGCATCACTTCTCAGCCAGCAGCGGCTGCCAAAAGGACATTCACAGGGCTGGTTTTTACTATTATTATTATTAAAAAGCCTCTTTTCCAATCTTATTCCACAGCCTGCGCTGTTGGTGGAGAAAGAGGCCCCTGTTTGGGTGCTTTCCAGGCGCTCAGGCAGAGAGAGGAGGGTGCAGTTGTTCTTTAAATAGCCCCTTCCTCCTCCAGCAGCGACAGCCACCCCCTCACCAGTGACAGCCACCCCCTCAGCCCCTTGCTGGCGTCACCCCAGCTCCGTCCTCCTGGCGTTTTCCAGACCAAGCCAAACTCCCTGCTGAAGCGATTCCGGTGGGGGGGGGGGGTTGTGTTTCTCTGCAGGGACCAGCCAGCTTGAGCACTCAGACTCATCCCTGTACTCCACATCTGGGTCACCTCCCTGTGATGGGGCACAGACGACACAGCCAGACCTTCACTCAGCCCCCCCTTCATGCACCCCAATTCAGCATCCAGGGACCTCGGCAGACCTAGTCGTGAAGTCATTTTTTAAAATAAACACAAAAAAGCAGCAAAGCAAGGGCTGGTGGGATGGCACCGGACTGCAGGCTGGATGCTGGAGCAGCACCCTGGGATCTCAGGCTCCCACCCTCCCGGGCTCCCTGCCTCCAGAGCCCAGCCCCACATCCTCCCCGTGTGAGCCACGGGGGTCCTGGCCGCAGCCCCTGGGGCCGGCGCTGGGGGGCACACAGACAGCAAAGGGGCACCGAAGCTACCGCCTGTGCTCCAGCAGCCAAACCCTGCCGTGACCCACAGGTGCCTCCCGGGGGCCTGTGGGTGCTCCCTCGGCGGGGCCACCGTGCCCGGGAGCTCCCCTAGGTCTGGCTGCAGCCGCGGACAGTGTCCTCATTCCGCCCGGCGGCCTCGGCAGCGCTCTCCGGTCACAGCACCGAAAGCCAAGCGGCCGTTTGCAGCGGGTCCCGGTGGCGGAGGGGCAGCGGGGGAACGGTATTGGGCAAAATTCGGGAACCGGTGCCCGCAGCGAGGCAGCACCCGAAGGGCTGCGCGGCCCCGGGCTCTTCCCAGGCCAGATGACATCAGCAGAGCCAAGAGGATGAAAAAGCAAAATGGGTGCAGAGCGGGGCAGGAGCCGGCACTGGGTGGACACCGGCAGTGCGCGGATGCCCACGGGCCATCCCCCGCCCGCAGCATCCCCGCCGGGCGCTGCCCGCCTTCCCTGCTCAGGGGGAAAAGATTTTTCCTTTATTTTTTTATCCCGGCTGGGCTCGCTGTCAGCCGGCTCGGCCCCTCGGGCAGATGGAGAAGACAGGGGGTCCCCCGGAGGCAGCACCCGCCCGCCCCAGAACCGCAGCCGCGGGGCACCGGGGGGGCAGGAGCGGCCCGCAGGGAACGGTGCGGAGAATGCAGCCCAGCGAGCCCCGCTCCCACCCGAACGCCGGCGAGGACCGGGGGTGGGGGGCTCAGCCCCAGCCCACCCCACCCTCCTCTCCCGCCCAGCCTTCCCCCGCCGCCGTTCTGGGGGCACGGCGGTCCCCAGCCCGATGAGGCGCCACCGGGTAATCGAGAACGGGCAGAGACGCTGTCCACCCCCCTTCGCCCCTGCCGCGGTCTGTGCCCCCCACTCACGGCGCGCAGCTCCCCGGTCCGGTCCTTCATCGTGCCCCGGCCGACGCCGCTGCCACCGCTGGGTCCGGCCGCCGCGCGGGGGAGGGACGGGCGCGGCACATGCGCGCAACCGGGCGGAGCGGAACGGACCGGGGCTGGCGGGGGAGGGGGAGTGGTGGCAGCGGGAACACACACCCTGAGGTTACGTTGTGGAGGTGACGGGGGACAGGAGGGGCCTTACACACTGGGTGGCAACCGGGAGGCGTGGGAAGCCCGAAGAAACGGGGGGCAAAGTCCGGGGAGACACCGGAAAAGGGGGCACGGGGGACGGGTGGAGGGGGCACAAACATGAGGTCTCCACGCCTAGGGATCACACTTAAGGGGGCCTCACACCTGATGTAATCACATTGGGAGGGTCACACGGTGAGAGCACGCCTGGGAATGACCGTTAGAGAGATCACACCTGGGGCTCGCTAGAGGCTGTCACCTGGTAGGGATCACACCTGCGGGACATTACATCAGGGTGCTCTCCGTAGGGCAGGGGCACACAGCAGGGCAGCCCTGGCTGAAGGGTCACACCTTGGGCTTTCCTGGGCAGTGGCCACTGGCTGCAGCTTTGGTGGCCCTGGATGTGTCCAGCATCCCTGGGGTGTCCAGTGCTGGAGTGTATCTGGTGTGGAGGCTTGGCTGTCCTGCCAGTGCTCCTGTGCCAGGGAAGAGCTCCAGAGCCACCAGAGCAGGGGGTGGCTCTACATAGGAACAGCTTTCAGTGTCCTAAACCAGCCAGATGGGAGTCAAACAAGAATGTCCCAGCAAAACTCTGCTCCTGTTCCCTGTGAAGTGTCCCACCACCAAAACTCATGTCTTGACAAACACCTCTTCCCCATGCCCCTCAAGCTCACACACTGGGCAAATAATCCCTGGAACAGGACCTATATCTCAAAGGGAAATGGCCTGAGCAAACCCTGCTCAGGTTGAAATGTTTCCACAGGAAAAATTAGGATGCCTGCATCAAACATCCATGGGACCCTGATTGATTTTAGAGAATGAAAATGGCAAGATGCCATTTGCCAAGCAAATGCTGTGGGATACAGAAAGAAGGAGCACCAGCCAGCTGGGAGGTGCTGTGTGCCGTGTCAGAGCTGATGCTCAGGGATTTCTTGGAAGCCCATTAGATACAGGCTTAGCCCTCAGCTCTCGATGTGCCAGGCAGGGACACCACTGCAGAAGAGCGTCGGGGTTGGGAGCACAGCAGAGCTTCCTTCATGGTGCTGCACTGCCTCCCCCACAGGTGAAGCTGGTGTTAGTGAGTTTGAGAGGTTCTTCCCTGCAGCAATCTTTTCTCCCTTAGCTGCCCTTGATTCCAGGATGGGGGTGGAGAGCCCTGACGCCTTCCATCTGCTCCATCACAACACGCTGGTGCTGGGGCTTGGTGCTGGGGGTGTGAAGGTCTCTCTGTGACATGGGAACAGCCCAGAGCTGTGGCGGGGAGCACGCCCGGGTTAGGAGATGATGCTCTCGAGTTGCGTCCTTCATCCTCCCTTAGTAGGTGGCTTGTCCTACTGAGCCCACGGTCCTCTGACTGCCGGTGGCCCCTCACTCCCCATGTCCCCACGCTGCCGGTGCTCTCCCTCCTTCGCCGCTGGCGGACCGGGGTCGCTCCAGGACCAGCGCTGGGCCATGGCGCCGCCTGGCGGCCACGGCAGGAACCTGCCCCCCACGCCCACCAGTACCCACTGAGCGGGTATGGAGTCTTCACAGCATCCCAGCGTAGCGGGGGCTGGAAGGGACCTCTGGAGATCATCTAGTCCAACCCCTCTGCTAAAGCAGGGTCACTCACAACAGGCTGCCCAGGATGGCAATGTCCATGTGGGTATGGAATCTATCCAGAGAAGGAAACTACAACCTCTCTGGGGAGCCTGCTCCAGGGCTCCAGCACCCTCAAAGTAAAGAAGTTTATCCTCAGGTTCAGATGAAACTTTCTGTCCTCCAGTTTGTGCCCATTGCCCCTTGTCTTGTCTCTGGGCACCACTGAAAAGAGTCTGGCCCCATCCCTCTTGTCCCTGCCCTTCAGTTCTTGCTGAGCACTGAGATCTCCTCTCAGGCTGCTCTTCTCCAGGCTAAACAGCCCCAGGTCTCTCAGCCTGGGGCTGAGGAAACGCTATGTGGATGCTGAAAGGATTGGAGCATCTCTCTGAGGAAATCCTCAGAATCTTCACAGCCTTTGCTGCACTCTCTCCAATTGCCCAGATCCATCATTTTCCTCACCTTTGCTTTCTTTCTTTAACATCCCATAATAAGTTCTACACAATCCCCTGCATCCCAAATGTCCCATGTCCCCAGAAATACACACCAAGGTGGTGCCTTCACACCAGGGCCCTGGGGCTGAGGCTCTGCCAAGAGGAGCCCAGTCAGGGTGTCCCTTCCTCCAAGTCCCCAGTCTGGGTTCCTGCCTGCCCTTTTGCCTCTGTGCTCCTCTGGGCTTATGCAGATGGGACTCACCAGAGTTTGTGGCTCCTGGGAGGGACCTGGCTGGATGTTGTTTGGGCTCCCCCTCCCACCAGTGTCCCCTTGTGCTCCTCTGCAGGTGGGCAGATGAGCTTTACTGCACACCCCACCAGTGGTGAGAGTTCCTGTCACCAGGAACAGAGCTTAATTTACTCAAGTGACAAGAGCACTGTGCACTTCCAAAAGAGACCTCACCCCCTCTGCCATCACCCCCGTGAGCACTGCCCACAGCCCAAGCTGGAAGCCCATCCTCTCCTTGTTCTGTTGTCTTCTCTCCTGTTTCCTCCTCCTCCTGGGGAGGCTGGGCAGGCACATCAAAGAGTCATCTCTCCTGCCACCATCTCCCTGAAGAGCAATGCTAATTCAGTCCCCAAGCCCACGACTGCACACACAAGCCAACCCCCTCTCCTTCCCCCTCATCTTGGAGGAGCCACAGCAGTGGGTGCAAACTGGCCAAAATCACTTCTGATGCCAGCACCTCAGTGCTTGAGCCTCAGCACCTTCTGCAGCTACCACGACCCTTGGGATCCCTATGGACAGCTCTTGGCACTCCACACACTGGCATGCCCCTGCCACGTGCTGCTGGTGGTTTCTCACAACCCCCAGAGCCTGATGCCCCCAGGAGCAACCTCCTGCCCTCCCCAGGCAGCTCTGCTCACCTTCTCCACACAGATATGGGCCCAGATCACTCTGAGACAGGACCTTCAGTATGCTAGTGCCTGCTGGCTTCTGATCACAGCTGGAACCATCTAGGTCAAGGGGAAAGGACCATCTTTCCTCCTAGAGGATTTGAAGGTCTTGCCCCCATCACATACTCAGATCAGCTCAAAACTCAGCTTTTCACACACTAAGAAGTGGAACAGGCATTAGGGTTTGTCCTTGAGCCACCACCATCTAGGTGACTTTCAAGAGCACTGATATGAAGGGATGATTGTGGACACCTCATGCAGGAGTGCAGGAGCAGGGTCTCACTGCACAGAGAGCTGGAGAAGGCTCAGACCATTCTTCATTCATGCTGCAAGCAACCAGGACTGCAAAAAAACCCCAGAAACCAGAGACAAGCTTCCCTTTACCAGCACCTGAGCCTGCAGCACTTGATGTGTTTAGGAGCTTCCAGGTGAGGCAGGCAGCTGAACAACTCCTGAAAATGCAGCACAGGAACCCGAGGAGCCACACACCTGCCTCTTACACGTGAAGAATGACAAAGGTTCTTTGGAGCAGAGGGGGCAGGAGGGTGGCTGGAGAGGTCTGTGGCTGATCTGAGATTGATCCTTCTGTTCCTGAGGACTTGCCTCCATTGGGAGGGAACTGGACTGCAGCTGCTAAAGGAAGGAAGAGCTCAGACACACCCAGCAAGGAGGTGCAGAATGAATCCTCATCAGAAATGCAGAGAGAAGCAAGCCCTTGGCCCTGAGTGAGATTGACAGCGTGGACATGACCGAAATCCAGAGCTCAGCCAGGCTCCACGTGACACAGGGATGGGGGTGCAAGACCTGCAGCTTGGTTGCTGCTCAGAAATCACCTGAAGCTGTGCACGCATTTTGCAGCCACTGCTGCCACTTCAGGGATGTTATTGGCTTTGGAGGCATGGGACAGAGATCCTGCAGCAGCTGCCAGCAGTAATGTGTCGAGGAATAGACTGGAAAGCTGCTCAGGGAGGGCAAAGACCAGAGCTGCTGAGTGCAGCAGTGCTGAGGGAGCCAGGGAGTCTTACTCGGTGCCAAGAGCACAGTCTTGTGGTGTGGGAGAGGCAGGACCTCAGAGGAAAGGCAGGGAGCAGCTACTTAAAATCACAGTATCACAGTTATGGCAGAGGCTGGAAGGGACCTCCAGAGATCATCAGGTCCAGCCCCCCTGCCAGAGCAGGATCACTTCAGGTAGTCCACACAGGAATGCATCCAGGTGGGTCTTGAAAGTCTCCAGAGAAGGAGACTCCACAACCTCCCTGGGCAGCCTGTTCCACTCCACATCCCTGCACAGGGAGCCTCACCCCAGCACCCCACTGCCTTTGCATGCCCCTGCCAGCAGGGAGAGGGTGGGGAGGGCAGGAGTGGTGCAGGGAATGGCTCCTACAACCACAGTCACAAGTGGATGCAGCTGACAGGCTGCCAGAGGCGATTACTCCAAACGCCTGTCTCCATGCCAACAGTCATTAAAAAGTTTCTTTTGAGAAGCCAGCAGCAGCAGCAGTCTCCAGTGCCCTGGTGACAGGAGGATGCTTCACCATGGCTCTTCTGAGGACAGGACTCCTGTCTCCACACTGCCTGTGGGGCAAGAGCACAGCTGAGCCCTGCAGGAGCAGGTGGCATCAGCAAACAAGGGAGATGATGTCAGGAGGGAAAGAAATCTCTGCTATCACTTGCAGAGGTTGAGGTAAGGCACGTAGAAACCCATCTGACTGCTGCAGAAAAAAAAAAGAGTTGGATCTCTCCCCAGGCTGCAGTTTTGGCCAACCCAGGTTGGTAGGTCATGCCACATCCACACCATCCAGCTGTTCTGCACATCTGGTACCATCTCAGGGTGTTTCTGCTCAGTCCGGAGTGCAGGGTGAGCCCCAGAAAGGTGAGGATGGCACAGGCTGGTGTCCTGCTATGACAGCTCAGCTCTGCTCTCTTGGGGTGAGGAGCTTCAGGGGTGCACGAGGGAGCAGAGCAGCTTGCATGCAGATAGCGAGGGGCAAGGGGCATTGCTGGGTGCAAGGAGAAAGCAGGGACAAAACTACATCCAGGATTTACCACACATCTGTTTGCATACAGGAGGCTGGTGAGTGACATGCAGACAAAGAAGAAAAAGTCAAAATGGGGCAAGAATGGGAAAGGATGGAGAAGGAGAGGTAAGCAGAAGGAAGAAATCCAGCCCTTGCAAACACAGCTGTGACAGAAAATGTTGGACACTGCAAGCAAAGCACTGAGAAGTAAGCTGGGCTTGGTGTTTCCAGCAGCAGCAGCAAAAGTGGCCATTCACTTGGGTCTCCAGCTTGCCTGGTCTCTCAGCCTCCCAATGCCATAAGAGAGCACCACAGAACTCACAAGGAGACTAGGAGCAGAGAAGAAGATATCATAGGCATTGGCAGTGTGGGCTGGGAACCCCCCAGAGAAACAATAAGCACCTGGCAGGAATCACACGCTCCCTCCTCCTCACGCCTCCAACAGCAGCCTGACAACAGGCTTTGCTCAGCTCCTGCACAAGCTGCCACCACCAATTGCTCTGTACAAGAAGCTTTGCTACAGTGAAAAAAAACAACACATCTGGAAGGGGTGATCTGTAGTCTCCATCTTCACCTAAAGAAGAGGTTGAACAAACACCTCTTGGGCTTTGGCTAAGTCAAGATGATATTACCTGAAGGAAAGCGGTGGACTAGATATCCAGGTTGACCTTTCTGGCTTTCTAAGGCCAGGTTAAACCATAGGAAAATCCACCTTTCCCACCTGTCCAAAAGGCTGATCCTTTCATTCTGGAAAGCTTGAAACAACCTGGAATGGCACAGCTCTGAGACAAGCTTCTCTTTCAGACATGGCAGAAATCCTGCCAACTGTTTTGAAAGTCAGATTATTATTTTTATAAGCACGAGAATCTGTGAATAAATTACAGAGATGGCTGATTCTATCAGTCCTTCCTGATTTTTCTTTTTTTTTTTTTTTTGGTGTGTTACTCTGGAAAAGGATCTTGACAGGTGAGAGGAAGGGAAGTACCTCCAGTCAACGTGGCACTAGGGTTCACTTCACAAACCTGCTTGAACCAAGGCAGTGAGAGAAATTCAATCAAAGCAAGGCAGTCATGGGAATGCAGGGAAAGGGCACATGGACACTTCTTTTTTGACTGAGTCAACGAAGTGTGATTTAGCTGGGGTCAGCTGGGCTCTGCCTGGCATTGAAATATTGACATTAGCTTTGGAGAACACAGCCTGCATCTTGAGAAGAGGATAAGCATAATAGAAAAGGCAGCTGAGGGGGAAAGGGAAAGCAGCAGCCCACTCCTGCACTTTGCTGCCAGGAGAGGGCCTGCAGGGAGCTTTCCTCTTTTAGCCAGCCCAAGTGGCTGAAATGAAGATCTGTTGAGCCAACAAGCAGCCTCTGGCTATTAAACAACTGTTTAACAATCAGAGTCACAGAATGTTAGAGGTTGGAAAGGACTTTGAAAGATCATCGAGACCAATCCCCCTGCCAGAGCAGGATCACCCAGGGCAGGTCACACACAGGAGCACATCCAGGCAGGTTTGGAATGTCTCCAGAGAAGGAGGCTCCACAACCTTTCTGGGCAGCCTGTTCCAGGGCTCTGTCACCCTCACAAGGTAAAAATGTTTCCTTATGTTCACGTGGAACCTTCTGTGCTCCAGCTTGCACCCATTGCCCCTTGTCCTATCATGGGACATCACTGAGAGGAGCCTGGCTTCATCCTGCCAACACTGCCCTTCACTTCTTTATGAACATGAGTGAGGTCACCCCTCAGGCTCCTCTCCTCCAAGCTAGAGAGACCCAGCAATGACCCCACGGTGCAGATGAAATGCTCCTCTCCCTCCCCATGCACCAACAAGGCAAATCTCCACAGGACACATGCCTTCTGCAGTTCCTTCTCCCCCAGAGCTGGCACCTCTGCTTCACATGCATCCCAACCTCCTTCCAAGGCACACCTTGTGGGTGCACAACCTCAGCTCATCAGCAGCACAGAAGTCTTGCCTCCCAGGCCAGAATGTCTCCAGGAGAAGGACAATATGTCCCTAATTCATTACAAGCACTGGGATGAGAGCAAGCCAAAGAGGTGTTTGAGCTTTGCAGAGAAGGTTCAAGCTGAAGTTATCACTACCCAGATCTTCCTCAGCGGAGAGCAAAACCCATTCCTGGGGTCTGGCATCTTTGGTGGAAAGCTGTTCCCCACTCCTGAATGACTCACTTCCAGGTTTTCTCTTTCTGTTAGATTTACACTGGAATTTCTAATGGCTGCTGATTACCATCAGACAAGCCCTGCCAACTGCCCACAGCCTTTTTTCCACCAAGCCAACATTTCTGCAATTACCCTTTGTTTGCATAGTTTATTTAATGAGATGCCCTGAAGGCCACTGGGGACTTTCAGCTGGCTCCTGCCCCCACACAGACCTGATCCCTGGTGAGGCTGCAGGATTCAGCCTCAGACAGATGCCTGTTCAGTTGGAAGTTCATCTGGCACTCAAACCATCACAGCTCCAGTCTGCCCTGAAGGAGGAAGCAGACAAAGCTCAAGAGGACTCAGCTACTTTGCTGCAGCTGATGTAGCAAGAGCTGGGGGGCTGCTGGCCATGCAGAGACCTTCAAGTCTGCTAGACCCACCCTGGTCCCAGCAAGAGTCCAACAGCACTGCCTAGGCTGTGCCTGCTGCTGGCTCCTCCAGCCTCTCTCCATCTTCAGTTCCCAGCAGCTCCCAGCCAGGCCCTCCCATCCCATGTCCTTGTGCACCCACAACCATCCCTTCCTCTCCCTTCTCCTTTTGGGTTGCAGTCACCCCTCCCATGCAAAGGGACAATTTTGTACAGAGGAACTCCTCACAGCTCCAAGGAGATCACTGTCCCCCCTTTCTCTCTGTCCCCATGGGCCAGCTCCTTTTCCATCAGTGCATACCTGGGGGATGCAGGACTCCAGTTCCAGCTGCCCAGGCTCCTTGCAAGCTCAGAGCACAAGGCCTGCACCACGACAGCTTTGATGAAAAGATCAGTGGCATTTCCATACATGGGTATGGAAATTTGCTGGTTTCATCTCCAAAAGGGCATATTCAAAGAACATTTGCTGAAGGCTTTCTCTGAGACATCTTCTACCATCACCATTTTGCTCTGCCAGGCCAAGGAGGCTGCAAGTAGAGAGATGAAAAACTGCTAACAGTGTCCTACTCTGGGAGAATTGCTGCTTGGGTTGTATTAATTTAGATTTTTTTTTTTATTTTAATGCTCTCAAGTTTCTCTAAAACTTTACTCTACTCTTGAGTTTTTAACTAGTAAAACCTTATGTAAACCTTATGTAAGCCTTACTGCAGCTGTGTGTAACCTTAACACTCAATACACCAGGACTCTGCCATCTAAATATGCTGAGCCACGAGCATGAGTCAGGAACCTGATCTTCTCATCCACTCTCTAAAGAGGATCTGCTTTTGGCATCACCTCAATCAAAAAGGTGTTTTGTTACTTTATTGATAAAAAGAATATTCTCTTAACCTTGTAACTCAACCCTGAAAAGGGTTTCAGAGACCTGCACTTCAACTAGCAGCAATAAGCACCAACAGAAAGAGCCAGAAGGAAATGAAGCATTGCTTAGCTAGCCCACAATGAACATGCAAGGGCCATGATCTATGATAGCCAGAAAGAGTGCTACACACTCACTGAATGCTTCTCATCCTGGGCACTGAGGGGGTCAGACTCTGTGAAACGTGCCTGGATCGTGACAGAGCACAATAACAACCCCCCCCCTCAATTCTGCTCCTCCAGAACTGGGGATGTGCCTTCAGCCATCACATCAAAAGCCCAAGTGGAGCCCTGACTCATGCAGAAGTCACACCACCGAGCTCCAGGCCAAGGACACTGCTCTGCAGAACGGGCTGTGCTATCTAATGTGTGCTGGCAGCCTCTTCCATCAAAAGGGAGGGGAAGGTGAGCACAAATCCTTTTATAATTGAACTGCCAAATACATTCAAACTGCCAGACACACCTAGGAATGACAACAAAGGTCACAGAGGAACAAACTCAAGGGTTTGGGTTTCTCAGTGAAGGCTGGGACAAGATAAAAATGCCATAAAGGGAGCGAAGAAGACAATGGAGCAGCAGGGAAGAGTCTCATGTTCCCTGCAAAGGGAGAATGTGCAGAGCAAAAGGAAGGTAAATTCCTGTTTCATTCTGTCTGTGAATTCTCCCTTTACTGACACACTCAGACCTGCATTATCTCAACCTGAGATTTTTCTCCCTATAGCTTGTGCTGGGAGCAGAGGAAATGGAAACAAATCAACACAGAACTAGGAGTCTGCAGGCAGCCTTGCTCCTCTGAACCTGAGGCAGGAATAAAAACAGGCAAAAAAAAATCTTGAGAAAAGGAGGAGAAACTGGGTTCCTCAGGAAGCAATGCAGTGCACTGCAATCAGAGCAGCAACAATGAACCACAGCTCAAATGAACAGCTTGAACAGTTCAAAGTTCAGCTGCTGTGCAAATGTTATCATCTGCTCTGCTTGCCTGCAAACCACCCAGCCCCAGCCCTGGGGGCTCTGCTGTGATTAAGGGGAATGTGTGTTTTCAGTTGTAGTCTTCAAAAAAAGAATCCTCCTGCTCATCACTGCAGAGCCAGAGATGTTATGGGCACATACAAAGAAATACAGAATGTGACCCTTTTTGTCCAGTTCCCAGTCTAATGCCATTCCTTTGCTTTGCCTTCACAGGTACAAAGGGCAGGGAGCTCTCTCTCTCTAGGAATGAATCAATCTTAAGGCACAGGTGAGCAGATTCATTTCAATATTTATTGACCTATAGCTACCAATGTTGATGATCATCAGCACTTCTCAAGAAGTTGCCTACTCATTTAATTAAATTTCAACCAGCATTCATGCCTTGACCTTCAACACGACCCTCTTCTTTAAGAAGAAAACTAAATTTACTAAGTCCTGTAGACTTGAAATGTTTCTAATCCTTTACTATTCAGCTCCTGAAAAGGTGTTAAAGGGTTCACAGGTCCCATGTCAGTATTTGAGTCTGCTCAGCAGAAATGTGAACAATTGCCTGTATTGTTAGGGCCTGGTAACAAAATGCCTTGGAAAAATGGGGCTCCTTCCACAGGCACCCATGGAAATGCAAAGATTCCAGGTCTGGAAGTGCTACAGACTCCTTCCTCCTTCCTGAGAAAACGACAAGGAAGGGCTTCATAATCTTCCAGGCACCACCACTGTGACTCCTGCTGAGCTTGGGTGGGAAAGAAGATGCCAAGTGATTCCAGGCAGTGGAGGTGGTTGATCATGGCTCCTGGGACTGGTGCACAGTGGAGGCAGAGGTGCTGATGAGGTCTTAAGGAAGGCTCTTGCATGCCTCCTGCATCCGGCGCCGTGCCCTCTGGAAGGCCTCTACAACACAGCAGGTGACAGCAAGGCAGAATGCATCAGCCAGCCTCAGGGAAGGGGAGGGATGAGTCTGCCCAGTGAGCATCACCTCTCCTGGAGCACGGGGGGCTCACTTTCTATTCCTAAGTTCCACCATTGCTCTGTGCATAGAGCCAGAGCCTGTGCATCAGCACCACAAACTCTGCTCAGTGCCAGGCAAGACCGGGCAGCCTAGTCTAGGCTTTGCCCTCGCAGAGTGGTTACAGAATCACAGAATGCTTTAGGTTGGGATGGACCTTTAAAGGTCATCTAGTCCAACCCCCCTGCAGTAAGCAGGGACATCTTCAACTAGAGCAGGTTGCTCAGACCCCTGTCCAGCCTGACCTTGAATGTTTCCAGAGACAGAGCATCTACCACCTCTCCAGGCAAGCTGGGACAGAGTTTCTCAATGTAAAAAAAGAGTCTTCTTTGTAACTAAATCTCTCTTTCCATTTAAAAACATCAGCCCTTGTCCTGCCATAACAGGCCTTGCTAGAGGTCTGTCCCCATCTTTCTTACAGGCTTCTTTAAGTACTGAAAAGCTGCTCTAAGGTCTCCCCAGAGCCTTTACTTCTCCAGGCTGAACAACCCCAGCTGTCTCAGCCTGTCCTCACAGCAGAGGGGTTCCAGTCCTCAAGATTGTTATCCCTCCCCCCATCTGCTGACAGCTGATGCCTCCTGAATTTCCAGCTCACATCAGAACATTTAATCTCAGCCATGAGAGCTCATGGCAGGACAACTATCTCCACAGCAATGGATTCTCCTGAATCCCCCTGCCCACTGTAAAAAAAGGGGAGCAAAAGTGAGCAAAAGAACACCACTGAAAGCCTTACCCAAAACATTGTAGACAGAGCTCTGCTGGCTGAAGCCTCCAAGCCGGTCCAGTACACTCTGCATGCGCTGCCTCAGGGCACTGGTTTCCAGAAAGGCTCTGCAGAGAAGGACAGCAGGAGGTCAGGGTTGCCAAACACAGCACAGAAGGTGGAGCTTGTACTCACCTTGTACTCACTTGGACTGCTGCAGGCAGTACAGGCGGAAGGTGACGCTCCCTGTCGTCTCCGTGCGGAACCCAAGGCGGCTCAGACGCTTCCCCTGCACAGGCAGCACCAGTCAGAAACTCAGAGCAAGCACAGCCTGCAGCCTGCTGCTGGTCCTGCTCACACAGCACAGCTCAGAGCAAGCACAGCCTGCAGCCTGCTGCTGGTCCTGCTCACACAGCACAGCTCAGAGCAAGCACAGCCTGCAGCCTGCTGCTGGTCCTGCTCACACAGCACAGCTCAGAGCAAGCACAGCCTGCAGCCTGCTGCTGGTCCTGCTCACAGCACAGCTCAGAGCAAGCACAGCCTGCAGCCTGCTGCTGGTCCTGCTCAGACAGCACAGCTCAGAGCAAGCACAGCCTGCAGCCTGCTGCTGGTCCTGCTCACACAGCACAGCTCAGAGCAAGCACAGCCTGCAGCCTGCTGCTGGTCCTGCTCACACAGCACAGCTCAGAGCAAGCACAGCCTGCAGCCTGCTGCTGGTCCTGCTCACACAGCACAGCTCAGAGCAAGCACAGCCTGCAGCCTGCTGCTGGTCCTGCTCACACAGCACAGCTCAGAGCAAGCACAGCCTGCAGCCTGCTGCTGGTCCTGCTCACACAGCACAGCTCAGAGCAAGCACAGCCTGCAGCCTGCTGCTGGTCCTGCTCACACAGCACAGCTCAGAGCAAGCACAGCCTGCAGCCTGCTGCTGGTCCTGCTCACACAGCACAGCTCAGAGCAAGCACAGCCTGCAGCCTGCTGCTGGTCCTGCTCACACAGCACAGCTCAGAGCAAGCACAGCCTGCAGCCTGCTGCTGGTCCTGCTCACACAGCACAGCTCAGAGCAAGCACAGCCTGCAGCCTGCTGCTGGTCCTGCTCAACAGCACAGCTCAGAGCAAGCACAGCCTGCAGCCTGCTGCTGGTCCTGCTCAGACAGCACAGCTCAGAGCAAGCACAGCCTGCAGCCTGCTGCTGGTCCTGCTCACACAGCACAGCTCAGAGCAAGCACAGCCTGCAGCCTGCTGCTGGTCCTGCTCACACAGCACAGCTCAGAGCAAGCACAGCCTGCAGCCTGCTGCTGGTCCTGCACAGACAGCACAGCTCAGAGCAACCACAGCCTGCAACCTGCTGTTGATCCTGAGGAGATTGAGCATGCCCCACACCAGGAGCCTGCACTCTGGTGGGCACAGCCTCACCCTTCCCTGCTGCATGCAGGAAGTGAGGTCAGAAAGAAGGGGTGGCAGCTCCAGGCTGTGCTGAAGGCAGGCACACTCACAAGCTGATCATGCAGTGCTGCAGGAAGGTTTCAACAACTGCATCAGGGTTTGTTCCCAGACAAGGCAGCTTCTAAGATCAAGGTGCTCATGACATCAGCAAGCACCTCTGCAGCTTTCTTAAGAATGTGGCAGTCCTGCCTGCCTCACACCCATCAGCTCCAGGAGAGAGATTGTTCCAGGCACACCACAGCCACAATTCCTTACCAAGACCCAGGGAGAAGTCTGCAGTTGGTGACAACTGCTGACCTAATGGACAAGTTCTTGACAGGGCCAGCACAGGCAGGGGTAAGGCAAGGCTTTGGTCTGTGTCCACCCAGTTCTCTAGGCTGCACACACCTCAGAAAGCTAAGAGCTCTGCCTCAGTGTTTGCCCACTCCTCTGTTCATGGTCACAAGTCTCACAGAGGACAAATTTCTTTAGTCAGAGGGACAGGACCATCAGCTCATCCTTGTTCAAATCTGGTCCAGGCTGTCCAGACATCTGAAGCCAAAAGCATAATCTACCTTTTCTCAGCAAGAGCAATGCCCTGCAACTGAGCCCACCTTGAAGGTCGAGGGTATCCTGACGTAGGTTAGGTCCTCCAGCTCAGGAGATCCACCAATGAAAAACCTTCTGAGCTCAGCCACGGTTCCCAGCTCCACAGGGCGCCAGGTAGAGATGGTGAGCACATGGACACCTGGACCCAGGACAACAGGACAGCTTAGCAGCTATGACCAACCACAGAGAACAGCATGGTAGATGGATACTTGCTGTCCCAGACCATCGTAGGCTGGAAATGCAACCACTGTATGGTATCTCCATGAGATTTTTTCCCAAGGAGTCAGACTCACAGAGCTGTGGCCAGCACTGGAGGCACCCATGAGGAGCATCTCCTTACTACACATGGGTGTCAGAATAGCTGTGACCCTCAGATTCCATGTGGGACAGAGAAGGCTACTGCTGTTGTAACGATGCTGGGTATGGAGCATCAGCCCAGGGCTTCATCACACAAGATGTTGTGATGGAACCACCAAAGGAGCAAGGACAGCAGCAGATGATGCATCTCAACAAGGCAGAACAGGCAAGATGTCTCATAGAATGGTTTAGGTTGGAAGGGACCTTAGAGATCATCTACTCCAACCTCCTCACCATGGGCAGGGACACCTCTCAACTAGACTTGGCTGCTCAAAGCCGCATCCAGCCTGGCCTTGAACATCCTCAGGGCATCCACAACCTCCCTGGGCAACCCATTCCAGACTCTCACCACCTTCATACTGAAGAACTTCCTAAGATCCAGTCTAACCCTACTCTCCCTCAGCTTCAAACCATTCCCCCTTGTCCTATTTCTAGACACCCTCATGAAAAGTCCCTCTGCAGCCTTCCTGCAGGATGCCTTCAGGTATTGGAAGGCAGCTGTAAGGTCCCCCCAGAGTATTCTCTTCTCTGAACAACCCCAGCTCCCTCAAATCCTACCCTGATGCCCCTTCAGCAGGCAAAGGCAAAGCCTTCCCAGGCCCAGCTGAACCCATCCCCAACTTACCTGCCCAAGTTATGTTTTACCTGGAGATGCTGGCAGCACCAGAGAACCATATCCTTCAACACGGTACCTCTGCCAGGAATCCAGGGACAGGACCTCAAAGTAGAGCACAGGCCATGTAGGGAGACTGTCTGCAAGGAAGGGGAGCAGATCACAGCTTTGTCAGACTATCACAGAGGGGAAAGAAAAGAAAAAACAAACACCTAAATGCCCAACTCCACCAGCAGGAAGGGCTTTCTGTATTTCTCCTACAATGGCTGACCTAGATGGATGGATGATTGTTTTCCCCTGTATAGCTGAACCTTCAGATTTGAGGATGAAAATAGAATTATTGGCAAGATGTTAAAAAGTTGGAGAAATTGTTTTGAGAGCAAGTCCAAACTGGTTCCTTAGATATATCTGAGCAGACAAGACAACCTTTTGGGAATCTAAGGGGTGGGTGTCAGGAGGATGGCACCAGAGTCTTCTCAGTGGTCCCCACTGACAGGACAAGAGGTAACAGGCATAAACTTGACCACAGGAAGACCATCTAAACATGAGAAGGAACTTCTTTAGAGGGTGGCAAAGCACTGGAACAGGCTGCCCAGAAAGGTGGCAGAGTCTCCTTCTCTCCAGGCTTTCAAGGCCCACCTGGACATGTTCCTGTGTGACCTGCTGTAGGTGATCCTGCTCTGGCAGGGGGGTTGGACTCAATGATCTGCAGAGGTCACTTCCAACCCTGCCACTGTGATTCTGTGAACGATCTGATGCCAAACAGGGGAACCTTTTATCCTCCACATTTCCCTGCTATTATTGAGGGATTATTAACTTGGATTCTCCTACAGACCTCCAAGAATTTATTTTTCTCCCCACAGTGAAACAATCTCTTCATGTTTATTCCAGGTTGAAAATTCATCAGTGTTGGTTGAATACTCAAATCCACTGCATACACTGGATCCAAGTGGCCAGGCATGACACAAAGCTGCCCCTAGCAATTGCAATCCAAAGAGCAGTGGGGTTGGTGAGGAAGCAGCAGTAGCATAGTGAAGCAGCAGGAACAGGCAGCAGAGAAACCCAGCTTAAAATAGAGCTGGAAATTTCAAAGTGACATAAACTACACAAAGATTATACAGGTCACTGAGTGTGTCTACAAATGTCAGGCTCAGAGTTGCAGCTGAGTTTAAAAAAAAAAAAAAAAAAGCTGCCTCATTCTTCTGCTGCAGCATCCCAGGGCTTGATGCAGTACACAGAGCACACAGGAATGGCAACACAGAGCAGCAAGGCAGACATGTGGGGACAGACAAGCTAAGATCCAAGGAGTTTTGCAACTGGATAAAGCTGCCCAGAGCCTGGAAGCAGGGCAACATCCATGCAGATTGGATCCACACTGCATTTCTGGGCAGGGCAATGTGTGTGTCCAGAGGTTGTGTGGTGATGGGTGAACATTCCCTGAAGGAGCACCATTTCCCTTTGTTTAAATGTGCCCTTTCTTCAGTGAGGAGAGAGCAACATGCCAGGCATCACGATACCTACACAGTGATCAGCAGATTTCAGAGTAACAAACATACCTTCTGATTCATCTCCTTGGGTGAAAAACATCTCCAAAGTGAAGAGGTAGCAGAAATATGCCACATTCTCCTAGGAAAGGAACAAGAGAGAGATCAGATTCCTGGCCAAGAGACTTCATCACTGGCATTGCAGGAGGCACAGAGAGCAGGGAGAAAAGAATTAACGGTGGAAAAGATGTAATGATGCCCAAACAAGATCAATCACATCCCACTAACAAACCCCTGAGTGCATGATGGACTTGCACACACTCCCAAGTGCCATGTTGATGGAACAGGCTGCTAAAAATAATGAACAAGGGGAAAATGTAACACATCTCAAATGACAATTCAGCCAGCTGCTTAACTACTACAGCAGCACAGTCTTTACAGGACCCAAGCACAGTATCTCAGCAATGGTTTTACTGAAATGTTGCCTGAGAATTGTTTTTGTAATATGCAAACCAGCTCACACTAAAGACAGTTAGAAGTTGGTAAAATTAAGATTTTCTGAGAGGAGCTGGAGACAGCAATGGAGCCAGCTTCCCAAAGAGGAGGAGGGGTTGATCTTGACAAACCAGTTCAGAGCCTGCTTGCATTCATGTGCTGGGCAGGCCAGAACAATGCTTGGGTTAACTGAGCGTTTGAGAACACAAAAATCAAAGCTCCAAAGGCAACTGATCAGCCAGAAGGAAGAAAAAAAGTGAGGTTCCAGAAACTGCTCTGAAGCAGTTCTGTTTGGTCTAGTTTTATCTGCATACAGCAGCACCCTGAAAAATGGCAAAGTAAAACTAGAATGAGGAGAATCCCAAAGGAGCTCTCAAGTCAGGACTTTCACTGAATCTATCTGTAGCTTGTTACACATGTTCCACTTCAGAGAATGCCTCTTCAAACTGCTCTGCAAGTCTGAACATATCCTTACCCAGCCCACAGCCTTGGTGGCACAGGTCTGTGTCACTCCTGAGAGCTGCTGGAATGCAGGGCTTGACCACTCTAGGAGGAATACATGAGGACAGTGGTGAATGTTTTGGGTGAGAGAGATGACTCACAAACCAGAGCAGCTCAAAGGAGACACCAGTCCCAGATGACTGGGATGGCAGATAACATCACCCACACTGAATTTCCCTAGGGCTGTCCCACACAGTCTTGTTCCAGGCAATGGCTGCTCCCCAGAGCACCCTGAACTGTCAATGAAAAGCACCAACTCCACCTTCAGAGAAAAGCAGAACTGTGTCTAAATGTACTGAAGAGCAAAAGTGGTACCTCTTTGGACAAACATTAGGCTACAACCAGAGAGGAAAGGCAGAACCACTGCTTTGGGGGACTGAAACGCGCGGCAGGATGTGCAGGTTAGTGCTGGGAACCTTCTTAATTAGTCAAAATGTAGTATGTTAATGAGAATATGATGGTGAGCACTGCAATCAGACAAGGTCACTGCTGAGATGGACAAGAGTAGGCTATTCTCTGCAGTATAAGTAATGAGCTCTGGGTGGACTGCTGGGCACCACCACCACTGGTTGAGAAGCCAGTGGACCTCTCTGTCTCGCTCTCATTTGGAAGAGACAAGAGGGGAAGATGCTACTTTCTCCCAGACATGAGTTTAGTTCAAGCAATTAAGTTCTGCAATTTTAGCTCTGAAGATCTCTGACTAGATCCCAGCCCCAATATTAAACTTTACTGACTTTCAGCAGAGCTGATCTGATGGACCAGCCAAAGCCTCCTTCATTCCTTCACCTGCTGTGACATGGCTGGAAACATGAATACTTACTGTCAGGCAGCTCCACGAAGAAATGAACATAGAGGTTGTCATACTCATAGCCTTGAGCTGAAACTGAGAAGAAAGAGAGGATGAACTTCTACTGCTTACTTCCACACAAACTCCTCCAGGCTCACTGAGGACTGTTGAGAGAGCCAGCATCAATAACCTTAGCAACAATCCTTTACTTCTGGAAGCTGGGAAAAGCCTGGGTCTTCAAAGTAACACAAGATGACCCTCAGTGAAGATTCCTTCTGTAGTCTAGCCCTGTCTCCACACCACTAATAAGATTAGGGAGATCACACATTTAATTGCTTTCTTGGCTTTAATCTCTCTTAACTTCCCAGTCTGTTCTTTTTTTTCCAGATCTGTAGGTCTTCCTACAACAGCTGCAGATCTGCAGCCTCCAACCTTTAAGTGCCACTCAAGGAGTTAATCCACAAAAACAGGGGAAGCAAGAAGGATTCTAGGGAGAGAATCACCTACTCTGGCCTAGCCTGTGATGCAGGAATCCTTGGACCCTTCTTAGCCTCAGCCATCCCAGCAGACCCAGACTTGCCCCTGCAGTTACTGTTTATAACCAGGACTCACCAATTTCTCCATTCACTAAGAGCCGCAGTGTGCCAGGCAGAGTCTGTAAGAATGAGCAGGTAATGAGGTAAAGAGCTCAATGGTCACTGCTGGAACATCCCTACAGGCTCTCAAGCAGGTTTGTACATCAATGATTCACTCTGCTGGCCAGGCAGGAGTCACAACTTCCCATATCACCTCCCAGAAGTGAACAGTCCCCTCTGGAGAGAGGCTCTCTAAAGAGACCGAATTCCTAGACTGCAGGAGTTTATTATCCTGTCAACCAGTTCCTTCCAGGCTTCAAGAGCAATATGAAATCGTTGTGTTACAATTAAAATGACAGTAAGAAGTGACTTGCAGAAATCACAGTCCTGTTTCTCCTGCAGTGTTCCTGCACTTGCCCAAGGTGGGGGGAGGACAGAGAAGCACAGAATGAGCTGAGACACTCCACTGAGGTACAAGAAAGTGCAACAACTCTCACACTGCCAAACAAAAGACTGCAGTCTGGGTAACTCAGTAAGAAAGGAAACTGCACCTGAGTTTGGGGGTAGGAGGGGCTATTTATGACACATAGATGTGTTTGACATTCAGTAAGTTACAGCAATCACTATCACAAAAGACATAAACCCTCTTCTCCAAGTTCTACAGACAAAGGCCTTCAGACTATGTGTACAGTCTCACAGACTCCAGCTTTCAGCATGTCTGCTGCTGGTCTGATGCAGGACAGACCTCTGCAGGCCCCATACCCATTGCCACCTACCCCTTTTGACCCAATTTTCTGTGGAAGCCACCACAAGGTCAAAGCTGCCAAGGCACCCCCAGAACGAAATGGTCTTTGGAGACAAACAGCAGCCTTGCTAAGTAGGTCAACAGTCTCCAAAGGCAGGAGGGCTCCAGGTCCCTGTTGAGTGCTGCTGGAACTCACCATTTCAAACTCTGTGCCTACAAGACCACTGAGGTACTTCTTGTGCCGACTGTAGAGCTGAAAACAGAACAAGGGGATTAGAAAAAGAGGTATAATGTTCTTTTCTCTCATTGCAATGTAATTGCAGCTGTAATGGATATAACTTAAACTGCTGGCAGGCTCAGCACACAGGGGTTTGAATTGGTATAGCAGAGACAGAGAATATAAGAATCTAAGATGTGTAAGTGCTAAGGCTGCATGGAGCTTCAGAGAAGACCTCATCAAAGGCCATCTAAGGGAAAAAGCAGCTCTGCAGAATCAGAGCTTAAATGTTGTGGTGAAAAAGAGACAGGCATAAATTATTCCAATGAAATCAACAGGTGGGAGATCAGTGTAGTGAAATCACGATTTCCTTATTGACCACAAAAACACTACGGAAAAAACACAAATGAAAAGCTAAAACATTCAGTAACTTTATCAACTGCCACAGCCAAAAAAGGCAATTCAGAAAGTTCAAGATGTAAAATGAGATCCAAATATCCTGAGACCTTACGGGTACCAAGAAAACATTCCATAGTTATACAGGCACTAAGGAAAGGGTCTGCCCACTGCTCAAAAGGGAAGGAAAAATCACTGTCAAGTGACACTAGAAAGGCACAAATTTAGGTGGTTTCTTGCATCAGTTCTCACTACATAGAACACTGGAGTCAGAGGCTCAGAAAAAGCCTCTGCCTAGAGTCAGGAATGGTCAGGGAGTGCTGGAGTTCTCAAATTGCTGGGCATGATGACACTCAATGCCAGTGACATTCATTCTGACAACTTTAGGTGTGTACAGTACTAACAATCCCATCTAGAGGAGGGGCTGAGCTCCCTCTGTCACATCACAGCTGGTTCATATGGTCAGTGGTGGTCCTTACATCTCTCAACATCCGCTGCTCGCGCTCCGCCTCCTCCGGCCGCATTTGCACAGACACATTCTCTATGGTGTATTTCCACACCTCTCGCTTCTCTCCATCCACCTCAATCCTGCAGAGTTCCAAAACACATGGAAAAGATCCCCTGGTAATGCAGAGAATAGGCACAAGCAGCAGCAGCACCCACTGTGCCATCCTGACACTGCAGTCCCCCCCTACCAGCCCTGTCCTTGCTTAATGGCTCCAAAAGGGAGACTTGTGTCCAGATAGGCAAAACCTGTGTCTCAAAGCCCCACACATCACACATACAACAACACCAAGCACAAATACACTATGCTCTTGTCTTAGAAATCTCTGGAATAAAACTCAAAAGTATCCCCCAGTTTCAGTGCTGATCTGCTGCCTGCAAGGTGGTGACCAACCAACCACTCCAGCCCTCTGTACCAGTGCCACTGTACCTGTCCCACTCACCGGTAGGGTCCTTTGGTGCCAGTAAAGTCAGGCTTCACTATGATCACCCCATTGCTGTCCACCTTGATGGTACAAAGAACACGTTCATACTCCCTCTGACCAAGCCTAATGGAAGACACCAAGAAACAGCCTAAATACAGAACACAGACAGCCTCTTGCTCTGGCACAGCACAGCTGGTAAAGGCACATGGGGGTACAGAAGGGAACAGACACACCCACACTTTCCTACAATAGTTTAAGAAGTCTTGGAGGGACACACTCAGTCACCTGCCAGCTGAGGGAAGGGACAGAAACAGCAGCCCACGTTACTGAGCTCTTGGAATTGTCTCCCCTTAACTAATGAAAGAAACAAGAGTTTTGAGTAAGGAGAGGAGATGGGTTTCCTGCTGGGAAACTAAGAGCACTTCAGGATTTTACTTACTTCCCGTAAGGTCCCAAGTCCCCCATGATGTACATGGTCTGGACAGGAGTGTTAATTACATGATTGTTCTTTATAAACTCTTCTGAGGGTTCCCAGGTGATGATTTTTGACTTCAGAGAACTGGTTTCTCTGCCAACAACAGAACAGTACAAGTCACAGCTGAACCTCAGCAGCCCATGAGGTCCCCACAGCCTAGACTCAAACTGCAAGGTTCCAAGAGTGACAGAACTCAAGACACTGACTTACACAAACCAGAATGTCCTGCAGCTGGGGCACCAGCAGCAGAAAAGATGTGTTAGCAAGCTCTGAGACCAAATCTGCACTCACATTGGCTTACGGTCTTGTCTTCTCCTCCTCACATTGGCCATCCTCTCTGCCAGGTATGATGGCACCTCGTGATCTGAGTCAGTTAACTTCTGGCAATGCTGGAAGAGAGAAACAGACAGCAACTAGATTAACTATACCAGGACATGCTCCTCAAACACAGCTCCACTCCTGGAGAAGAGAACAGGTATATATGAAGCCCCCACACAAGGACAAACTGCTAAAAGACTGTAGGCTACCTACAAAGCAATGCTGCAAAGCCAAGTCCCTCCAAGCCTTTTGAAACAGGGAGATCTCATCCCAGCTCTGGGGTGCTGCGGGAAGCTGCTTTGCAAGAAGTTTCATGTTCTCCTGCACACAGGATATCTGGCTTGCTTATGCATGGTCAAGAACTGACAAACATTCCCTCTGCAGAAGGCCTGGTGGTTCTGACAGACACTGCTGTACAGATGGTGTGTGACACAGAGCTGGTACCTCCTCCAGGTTGGTGAATCGGTCATGATCGGTGTAGGTGAAGATGCGACAGTTCTTCCGACCTCCTGCCTTCTCCAGTTTCAGGATGTCCTCATGGTACTGCCGGTCCAGGGGAGTCTGGCAGGCTGATGCATTTTGGTACAGATCTACCTCAAACTGAAGGGAAAGCACAAAAGCTGCCTTTCACCACTGCTATCAGACCCACAAACACTTTCAGCTGACGATTCCAAAGCCACAAGAGACAGATGAGATCCTTTGGAAACCCTGATCCTGGCTCAATATGAGTGACCAGGTGGCCAAGGCGGCCAAGAGCATCCTGGCCTGGATCAGGAATAGCACGGCCAGGAGAACTAGAGAAGTGATCATCCCCCTGTACTGCTCACACCTTGAATACCAGGTTCAGTTTTGGGGCCCTCAGTAGGACTTGAAGGTGCTGGAGTGTATTCAAAGAAGTGCAAGGAAGCTGGTAAAGGGTCAGGAGAACAACTCTTGTGAGGAGCAGCTGAGGGAACTGAGGTTGTTTAGCCTGGAGAAAATGAGGTTCAGTGGAGACCTTCTTGCTCTCTACAACTACCTGAAAGGATGCTGCAGTAATGTCAGGTTGGTCTCCTCTTCCTATTAACAAATGATAGGGCAAGAGGAAACAGCTTCAAGTTGCACCAGGTGAGGTTTAGTTTGGACATTAGGAAAAAATGTCTTCCCCAAAAGGGTTGTTAAGCCCTAACAGGCTGCCCAGGGAAGTTGTGGAGTCCCCATCCCTGGAGGGGTTTAAAAGCCGTGGAGACGTGGTGGAGAGGCACATGGTTTAGCGGTGACCTGGCAGTGCTGGGTTTACTGTTGGACTTAAAGGCCTCCTCCAACCAAAATGATTCTGTGATGCTCGGTAAACAACCCAACTCCAGCGTAGTTCCAACACTGCTCAGGCATGTGGCAGCCAACAGCTGCCACCAACGCCCAGCTGGAGCAGCTGGGGGACAGCAGCTCACCCCAAACACGATACTCCACAGGGCGGCACAACGAGGAGAATCTCCCCCAAGCCCTGGCCCATCCCCGCTCCTCTCACACCCACCTGGCTGAAAAGCTTCTCCTGCCACCCCACCTCGGCCTCCTCTTCCACCTCGCCCGAGGGCCGCCGGGCCCGCTCGGTCAGCCCCAGGAGCTCGGAGCGGCGCGGGCCGGCGAGCAGCAGCGGGGCCTGAGGCAGGAGGGGTCCCGCTGACGTGACGCGCTGGATGCGGACCCTAGGGGCAAAGAAGGAAGGAGGGAAAGAGAGGGAGCGTCACGGCGGGCCTGCGGGAGCCGGGGCGGGCGGGCCGGGGGCGGCGCTCACCGGAGGCGCAGGTTGCGCACGGGGTCGCGGGAGCGATAAACGGCAGCGCTCGCACCCGAGCTCCAGCGCGACTCCGCCATAGCCCAGCCGCCGCCCGCCTCACCATGGAGACGAGCACGGCGCCCCCCGCCGGCCGGAGGGAGTCCGCCGCCCGAACCCGCTCCGCCCCCGGGAGCTTGCCGGTCACCACGGGGCCTCGTTGGGCCTGGGATGGCTTTTCGCCTCCGGTCCCCACTGCGGGAGCACCGGCTGGGCGCGACACGGTGGCTTCCTCAGCACGCAGTCCCCCAGCCTCCACCTGAGGGGGGATGTCTCTCGCATCCTTCCGTGTGAGGGTGTGAAGGCCTCGGGGGAGTGTCTGCCTGCCCCCTGTGTGAGAGGGGCTCCCTCACGTCCTTCCACGTGGAGCCCCCCCCGAGCAAAGTCTCCCCATCCAAACAGCCCCATGGTGATAATGAGGGGAAGGACCTTACCCTGGTGCTCCAAACACCACAATTCCCCCAGTACTGTGGTGCCCAACACCAGGGGCCTGGGCCAAAACCTGTGAGAAGCCAGCTGTGAACCTGCTTCTTTCTCCACCCTTATTCCCAAGCCCTTTCCTCATCTTAATCAACATTTGACAACAGGGGAAGGACATCCTCATGGAGACCACCACCACCACCATGCTCACACGGGGGCCTTGCTCCTGAGTGGGATGAGTTTGTTCCTTCACAGGCAGGGCAGGCTGGCAGCCTCTGTCCTCCCTGCACTGTATCTCAAATGGCCATTTTGCTGTCCGTTTCCTGGTGCCACAGGTTCTGCTGCATTGCTGACCCTTCCTGAAGAGCCTTGTGGAAACATTCGGGTGATCCATATAAACCATAATCCATAGAAATCTTGGCTGGAAGAGGTTTCTTTGGGATCCCGTATTCTTCCTTCTTGTGCAACATCTTGGCTTCTCTGGTCCCCTCCCTGGAACCTGCCACACGATGGACTCCATCCCTCCCAACAACCTGGTTGCCCCCCTGTGATCCTCTCTGAGGTCACTGCCCATGATGTTGGTGTGCCCAACAGCTCTGCAACCACCTCAACCTCTGAAGGGTCCCCTTGCATGGAGTGCTCCCTTCCTTACCCCTCCTGGGATGCTGGACTGGGAATTGCTTCCCCACTGCTACTCTGGGAATGTTTTGGTCCAGACCAGTTTAAATATTACAGGAGGATGAAGTCACTTTTAAGTGGCATCACTGCTGCAGTGAGGTGTTATGTGCCATGTTCAACTGGCAGAATAACAACCTGAAGTGTAAAAGCTGGTAGGATTTGGATCTTCCTCCATCTCAGACCATTAGCTGTGGGGGAAATTCCTTGGTGGTTCTTGCAGGTGTTGCAAGGCTCTTGCATTTTCAGATCTGGAACACTGGCTGACACAAACACCAGAGAATCCCAAACCAGGACAAGCCATTTATTGCAGGAAAACAGAAAGCTGAAACAATTGCACAAGAATCACAGTGAGATATATTTTTAACCTGAGAAAATCGGACATTATCATGTCATTATTCCTTCAGCTTCAAAAAAAAAAAAAATCTAATATCAGAGTAAGCAATAACAGGAACTATGTTACCAGACAAACATTGGCAAAGCTCTGGCAGCAAGCAGTTGGCATCTGAGACAGAAAGATATAATTATGGGGTAGAATCTCAACAGCATTTTGCAAAATCAGAGTTTGAGGAGCCATACTGCTTATGTCAAATTTGACACGACAGTATGAATCGGGCTGTCAGCATACAAGCCATATTGCAACTGCTTTTTGACTTCCAATCGTCCCAGTTAGAATGAAGAAATCTTGGTGACCCACCCTAGTATCTAAACAGCTTGAGAGGATGCAAATGTGAGCAGCTATCAGGAGCACAAGAGGGGAGCATCAAATGAGGAACCTCAACAGGCTGGAGAAACGGGCTGCCAAGAATGTCATGAAATGTAACAAGGAAAATTGCAAAATCCTGCCCCTGAGGAGGAACAACCCCAGGCATCAGTGTATGCTGGAGGCTGACTGACTGGGAAGCAGCTCTGCAAAGAAGGCTGCTGAGGATCCTGGTGGACACCAAGTTGAATTTGAGCTAGCAAAGTGCCCTTGCAGCAAAAAAGACTACTGATATCCTGGGCTGTTGCCAGCAAATTGAAGTAGGTGATCCTTCTCCTCTATTCAGTACTGGTAAGGCCACAACTGGAACACTGTCTTGCTCTGGGCTCCCCAGTACAAGACAGACGTGGACATACTGGAGAGAGTAAAACTGAGGGCCATGAAGATGATGAAGGGATTGGAGCATCTCTCCTGTGAGGAAAGTCTGAGAGAGCTGGTATGGCTCAGCCTGGAGAAGAGGAAGCTCAGGAGGATCTCATCAGTGTGTATCAATATCCTAAGAGAAGATGCCAAGAGGACAGATCCAGGCTGTCCAGTGGTCCCCTGTGACAGGACCAGAGGCCACAGGCATAAATGCAAACACAGGAAGTTCCTTCAGAGCATTAGGAAGAAGCTTTTTGCTGTGGGAGTGACTGAGCATTGGCATAGGATGCCCACAGCAGTTGTGGAGATACTCAAAAGCCACCTGACCATGACACTGGGCAGCCTAGGTATCCCTGCTTGATCAGGGGGTTAGAGGAGATGATGTCCAGAAGTCCCTTCCCACCTCAACCGTTCTGTGATCCTGCACTGTCTCTTCCAGGAAGCACATTTCTGCTTCCCTTCATGCCAGCACTAGCACTTGCACAACTGTGTGACAAGGTGGAGCTCACCAAAGCTAAAGACTTAAAATAAAACCTCACCCCTGGGCTTCCACTTAAAATAAAACCTCACCCCTGAGGTTCCCAACTCACTCCACTGTTGCACACCCAAGGTTGCTTCTGAGAGGTTTGGGACTGTCCTGCTGGGGACAGAACTGCCCTCCATAGGCAGAAACCTGCATTTAGGATCATTCAATGTGACCACAACACCACAGCCCCATTCCCAGCAGAGATGAAGACAGTCACCACCACTCTCAAAAGCAAGCTGTGGCTCTGTCTTTTTAGATAAGGAAAGAGATGATTTGGCTGAAAACTGACAAAAATCTCCCCACCTTTGAAAAAAAGCAGAGTGTAGATATTTGCACCAGCAGGGATGTAAATAAGGATGGTCCCTGCTGTGTCTCCTACCAGTGGTCCCACACTGGGAGTGCTGAACCAGCTCAGAATATGGGAGTACAAATCTCCAACTGTTTGCAATTGTTGACTTCTTTCTGCAAATGCCATTTTTAGCAGTTTGTTCTCTCCAGGTGGCAATATCCCTTAATTAAAATCATTTTTATGACATCCTACATGCCTACACATGATGAACTACATATATAGGAGATCTCTGAAGTTGCATTTTTAAATGACTTCATATTTTTTTTGCAGAAAGGCCATTAAAAAAAATCAAAACAAAACATTTTTAAGGCTGCTTTGTAATATCACTAATTGAAAGATGAATGAAGCCTTCCAGCATCCCTAGCCCTGGGTAAGAGCAAACTACCGCTCTCTTAAGAATGCAAAATCTTTGTGATATAGCACATGGAGTTTGGTGTTGGCTCTGGATGCCAGGCAGAGCAAAAGATTGTGAGAGATCTCCTCTTCTGCAGGGACAGGGTGGATGCCAAACACAATCCTCCTCTCTAGGCCCGAGAAGCGTCGGATGCTGTCGATAACAACGACATCATCTAAAACACTCCTTGCTTCACCAAGGACCAACCTCACCCTGCTCTTCCTCTTTTGTCTGTCTGCCTCACATCGTTCCTCCAGCATCTTCCTGAACTCCTTGGCTGCCTCATGAGTACTGCACAAGACTGCAATATCTTTCATGGCATAGCCTTGCTGGATGTAGCTGCGGCATGTCCTGCTCACATATTTTGACATTTCAGTTGTGTCCATATTTTTGCATGTTATGTAGTACCCTGGCAGGGAATGGGCACATTCAGCCTCTTCAAACAACTTTTCCAGCACCCCATAGGGCATTAGCTTCTCGTTCTTACGTTCTTGGAGGATTTTCTTCATCTGCTCAGACATGACATTGTATATTTGCCTGGCATTCCGAACAATTTTGGTCAACCATTCCTGAGGATACAGCTCTGAAAAGCTAAGACCATAACCAGATGTGTGAGTGGTCTGGAAGAAGTCCATGAAGACCCAGAGAATGCCTTTATCCGTGACCAGCTCTCGGGCTTTTTTGTACCACTCTTTTTCAGGACGGAAATTCTGAGCTTCGTCCACCACGATGTGTTTCACTCCTGAGATGTGCTGCGTTTGGAAGGTAAAACGTGTCACAGACTGGCAGATCTCATTTCTGAAACAAAAAAAAAAAAATCCAGCAAAACAAACAAACAAAAAATCCATATGGTTAATAAAAAGATGTGGCTAGACAAACCCCAAACGATTGCCTCCATTTCTCAGTGGGGTCTAGCCTGGAGGGCTTCTGCTGCATCCTGCCCCAAAATGCAAAACTTCCTATCTCACCTGCAGGATGCTGTAGCGTTTTCCCAGTTGGAATGTTTAATCCCAAGTGATTGCCCGTGCACAGGCTTGTTGGACAGCTCCCACCAACTGGCTTTGGATCTACCCTTAGAGGACACTTGAGCCCATCCCTCCTACATGGGGACCCTATGGGCTGATCCTCTGCCCTGCTCTCCCTGGCCCAGGGAAGGCAGCAGGGTGCCCAAGTGGGGTCAGTTCCCTTTTTTCCCCAGGGTAAGGGGGGACTGGTAGCACATCTTCCTGCTGGGGGCAGGACCTGCTGCTTGGGCATTGTCCTGCAACCAGCAAAAGAGCATAGCAAAACAGCTATGCTGCTGTTCCCTGATGCAAGGTGCCTTGTCCACCATGGTGGGCTGCTGACCTCTCCATGCTGACACAAGTGGCAACGCAGCAGGAACAGGACTGGGGAACTACTCTGCCTGAAATCCTCCACCAAAAGGACATCAGCTTCTGTTGTCCTTGTCCAGATGGCACAGGTCCAAGGTTCAGTTCCTAGCACAGCTGCACAAGAGCTTGCAGCAAGCAAATGCAGGCAGTGTTGGGGCAACAATGGAGAAAGGCAGGTGGGTAGTTCTGCTGTCAACAGCCACAATAGGCTGTTAAAGTAAGGCCATTGTCTCTTGAAGGTCTAACACAATCTAGCAGTGACTGAAGGTGGGATTCTCACTGCACCCAGTGAAAGCTGGATTTGGGGCAGAGCTCAGCTCAACAGTACTTTCAATATTAACAACTTCCTTGAGATTATTATTGTGTGTCTCTGACAGCCAAGGCTATCTATCTGGCACACAGAAGTGAAATCAGCAGGGTTTGTGCTGTATGTAGAGGATGAAATGAAAGAAGGAAGAGGAAACACATTTTACTGCTTACCTCACAAATTCCTTCAAAGGAGTGTTTTCACAGATGTAGAGAATCTCCGTTGACTGACAATGAAAAATGTTTCTTATTCTCTCAATGATCTTCAAAGCCACGATTGTTTTCCCTGTTCCAGGAAGACCAAAGACAAACAGGTTCTTGGTTTTGTTCAGGTTCTTGGAGACCAGCTCATACTGTTTGAGAGTGAGAAGGTTGAAAATCTCACAGCCAAAATGGTCACTTAAGTAGGACTTAAAGCGCAGCACAGCAATCACAAGTGCACACAGGAAGGCAGGGATGTCCCTGGAGGTGAGGATGTAATCCTCTGGGTACAAGACGGTGTCATCATGCAGGTTTTGCTGGTTTTCTTGCTGGGGAACATCATCAGCTTCTTCAACTTCCATCTGATCTTCTGTGTCATACAGGTGCAGTACTTGGGGAATCACACACAATTTTATAGCACATCCCCCATCATTGACTAGTTTCTGCTTTAGTGCACGAGCAGTGTCTCTTGAGTATTCCCATGCAGCAGGAGAGACATCCCTGACCACAGTATACAATACTGGATATGCATTTTCAGCTACTAAGAGAGCATCACACACAATATCCTGGGTTTTCTGCAATCCAATCTCAACAGCCCAACTCCTTGAAAATATCAGTATCCCCTTGTCAGGGGGATAGATTTGATTTTTCATTAAATCCTGTAATCCAGGATACTCTGAGAACAGCTCGGTGCAGATGGTTTCTGGCTTCCATTTGATTTCATTAGAACCCACTAGGAAAAAAGAAAAAAAAAAAAGAAATAAAAAACTGGAAAAACAAAATACAGCCAGTAATTAACACGCCAATTACTGGAGGAATATATTACCCTAGGAGGTCACCAAGGTAAATTATTTAGCATAAAGAATTCAGCATTCCCATGATCCCTGGTGGCAAACTTATAAGGATTTTCTTTTTTTCAAATATAGGAATAGAAGAGTTACAAACTCCATGCTTCAGGTTTGCTTGACTTGTAAGTGGAATAAGAAAAAAATCTCTTTGGAGAGATCTGCTTCCTTTCTATCTCCCTTTTCATCATGCAGGTATTCCTCTGGCAGATAGATTGCTCCACAGTGAGAGACCAGTGGTTGAACCAGATGCAGCAGCTTGCTTGCAGCATCTCCTACATTCCTGGCTGGTGAAGCACAATGGATATAGGAAGGGAAAAGGCAGCTAGGAGGATCATCAGTCTCTTGATTCCTATTATTCCTATGAATATGATTCCTATGAAATAGAGGGGAATACGTGAAGACTCCTTTCGTCACAACACTGAACTTGGTGCTCCTCTAAAAGAGCAAGTTACAGTCATTAAAAAAATACAACAAACAACTAATTGACACAAATAATCTCTTAAATGTAGAAGTGAAAATCACAGCTGCACACATTCATGACACACAGGCCAATCTCATATGCAGCCATACATCATGACTGTGCCACAGCCTTCTGTGTGAAAACCACATTCACATCAAGAAACAGCAACTGCATGTTCTGTACTAAAACACTTTAACCCATTGGTAAATCAAAGCATGAGAGTAATCCTGAAGACAGAGGTGAAAAGGTTAGCAAAATTATAAAAATAATTGGAAAAAATACCAATTAATATCTACACCCATAGGTCTGAAATTGGAAAAAAAAAAAAAAGACAATTCACAGACTTTAATGAGAAAGCCTCTTTGCTGCTAATTGGAGTGGTTCTGATACTGCACAGGGGCCTGGAATTTAGTGTTTCTCTCATATGTCTCAGAGTTTGACCTAAAGCCACAGGCTTGCTCTGCCCAAACATTATAGGATTTACATTGCCCTTGGCTACTTCTATTCCCTGCTCCTTCAGGACTTGGTATGTGGGAGTATCTGTTGCTCAGCAACCTGCTTTTATAGCTGAAGTGTTTCTGAAATAATCAGACTCTTCACCTAGAAAACAAAACCAAGACAAGGTTCTCCACCCCTGCATGGAAAGGCTGAGCTTTGCTTTGCCTTGTGTGTGCCAGCCTGAAGTTCCCCCGTGGCAGTGAGCAGGGTGGCACAACTAACTTCCTGGGTGAGGTAAATGTTTAAGTCAATTAGATCCCCCTCACCCCAATGCCTGGTGGTGATTAGCCCTACAGACCAGCAATGTTGTACTCCTGGTACCAAGCAGTGAGGAGTGCACTGAGTTTGAAAGGCCTTGGGTCTGAGGCTTGTGTTGATGGCTTTGTTTGACTTCTTGTGGACCTGCTTGGAGCTTTGTTTTCACTTGGTTAGCCTGTGAGAGATTTTTTCCTAATAACCAGGTGGCTGTGGATAACAACCATCAATGTATGCAGTCAGTAGCAACAAGCAGTGGGATGAGATCTTTCTGCCTATAACATGATGATGCTGGGTGCAGAAAGAGAGGGCTGGTAGGCCAGCAAAGATCTTGAGATGTGGGGTACAGGAAATCCCAAGGCCAGCAGTAGCTCTCAAATGGTCAGATAAAGAAATGCAGCCCCAGAGCTGAACAGAACAGGTTAAGGGACAACTAACTTCTTTGAAACAAGTTGCGTTTATTGGACTCCATTGGACTTCTTGAGCATAACAAGGGACAGGCAGTGCTCAAACCCCTGGGACACCAGCTATATTCTCAGCAACTGTGTGCATGAGGGAGTATACTTAGTGGCAAAAATGAGGGAAGAGATGGAAACCCCTGAAAAATCAGGAAAATTAACATTTGTAAACATCTGTATCTTTGAGAGACCTTAAACAGTTGTTTGCCTATAGTTTTGTATTTATATCACATTGTCTTCCTAGAAGTTCTGTCAAATACAACCTTACATTCAAAAAACCATCCAGAATAAATGGCTTACCTGGGTACAGGCATTTTTGGAGCTCAGACACACATGGGAGACCAGCTTTTGAATAAACTGGCCTGATAAGAGGAGGACCATTTGCCAAGCTGAGCTCATTCTTGAATTTATCAGTCAGATCTGAAAGATCTGGGGAAGAAAGATTGGGGGAAGAAAAAAAAATGTTGTTACACCCATCAAAATCCTTCTATATGAACTTTTAAAATCCAGGGATGGGGCATCTACTACCTCTCTGGGCAACCTGGGCCAGTGTTTTACCACTCTCAGTGTAAAAAATATCTTTCTTATATCTACTCTGAATCTCCCTCTTTTAATTCAAAACCATCACCCCTTGTCCTGTCGCATATGCAGGGCACAGGCTTCAAAGTGGAAGGATTTCACAAGGAAATGGGACAATATGCCTTACAACAAGCAAGGCCTTGCACCCCTGCTCCTTCAAAAGAGCCTTTAACAACCATGGAACTACACCAGGTGTGCAAAGTGATGCTTTGGTAGGCCTCCAAAATGTGCTTGAGCTGTGGAAAGGGGGTGGTTAGCAACCTGCTGCAGACTGAGCTTTGCTCACTGAGCTGCAGACTTTAAATGACTTTTCTCAACCACAAGCTGATGTCTGAAGAGGCAAGTGACCAACTTTTAGTAGCTACCCTTGTACCCTTGACTTCATTACAGAAGTTGTTAGGACTTGATAAAGGTAAAGGACAAGAAAGGTTGCAGGTCAGTTTGAAACCATCATTACAGCTAAAATGATTATTTTGTACTTCAGTGTTGGCATGCAACTTGTGCCAACATGCTGGATCAGTTACACCCATCAGGGCATGGAGATTAGTCCTTGCTGGTGCATCAAACACTGGGGATCAGCACCTCTAAGGACCATTTCTTTTTCCAATAACCCCTTTTTAGGCACCTAAAGGGGCCACATTTTCACCAGGACACCCCTCCCTCTTCAGGATCTTAACAGGTAAATCCAACTTTAGAAGTTTTCTGCAATTCTCAGTAATGGAAGGCCCTGGGCAATTTAGAATTTTTCCACTTCATTTAGGGGCATATGGGATCCCTAGGAAGGCTCATTCCAGTTGGGAGTGCTTCAAAAAGTCCTGCTGAACCAGTTCAGAGAGTAATGCCTCACAGAACGGTTTGCTGTTGGAGTCTAGCTCCCATGCCATCAGCCCTGATGCCTGTGGCTCTTCAAGCTTGGGTGAGCTCACAGAACAAAAGAAACTGTGTCTTTCTTCCTGAAAGTGTACAAACCATGGCAGAAATGAAGTTGGCAGTAATGTAAAAGCAGATTCTACCTGGGTCTGCATCTGTCATGAGCTCCATCCATCTGCTGATCCTCAGTTCTTTGATCTCATCACCTGCCACCATCCAGGACTTAGGTTTACCACCGAAAACAGCACAGCAAAAGGGCTCAACTCGCACAGCACACACGTAGCCCTTCAAGCTCCCTGCCTTCTCATAAACACTCAGGATGTGAGTCTCAAACTGCACACCAGCCTGAGAGCCACAAATGTGATGGATGAGCATCGAGGCCATGGCACCAGCCACTGTGTTTTCTAAAGCTGCTTTCCCTACTTCACGATGGCATCCAACAACACGCTTATCATCATCCACTCCAAAAATTAAATAACCACCCTGAGTGTTTGCAAAGGCAGAGACGTATTTTGGGAGGGTTTCTGCCATGTATTTGAAGATGTTCTTTGTAGCAAAGTTCTTAAATTCAATATGTGTCGTCTCTGTGAAATCCAGGACCTCCCCATCCATCAGTCTGTCTCTCTTTAAAAACCTGAGAACAGCATCTTGGATGTTGTGCTCCTCAATGCTCAGAGCGGTATCCCTTGCCTCCCTATCAAAATTCAGACAAGCTTTCTTAGTACTTGACCCATTCTCATCTCTGTCCTTGTTACATCTTTTCTTCCTCAAAAATTTAGCAGCCTGACCTGAAGACATAAGGAAAACTGAAGTATTAGACCGAGAGAATAAACTAGTATTCAGGCTACAGATACGTGCCTTTCTGGTTTCAATTTCCTGCTCCAGACCTCCACAGCTCCATGTTTTAACAAAAAGCAGCAAGTGATTCTGCAGCTGCATCCACGTGAAGTATTCACTGATCTCAGTTGAGTCCACAAGCAACCTAAGTCTATCCTCTATGTCCTCACCAATGCCGTGCTTCTCAAAGCTGTAATCGCCTTCAATCTCCATCCTCACTATTCCTCCTCCTGAATTCAGCAATGCACAAACTGCTATAGAAAGCTCCTTTTTAAGTTCTTCCCGACTGACAGAGGTCTTCTTTTTGGATCTCACGCCTATTTTCCCAATATCTACCACCACATCAGGATAGTTCGTTTTCAAATTAACCAGCAGCTTCCCTTCGTGGCTGGCCATCCTGAACCTGGAATGACAAAATATTAACAGCCACTTATTGATTATACGTGACAGTGTGAGCAAGGAATCCATATGTCTCTGGCTTAGGATCACACACTAAGATTTCATCACCATCAAATAGTTTTGGGTTAGAAGGCACCTTTAAAGCTCATCTAGTCCAATCCTCTTGCAGAATCACAAAATGGTTGGAAGGGACCTTAAAGATCATCTGGTTCCAATTCCCATGCCATGGAGGGCTGAAACTTCCACTAGATTGGGTTGCTCAAGACCCCATCCAGCTTGGCATTGAACACTTCTAGAGAGGGTGAATCCACAACCTCCCTGGGCAACCTGTTCCAGTGTCTCACCACCCTCAAGGTGAAGAACTTCCTCCTAATCTTCAGTCTAAATCTACCCTCTTCCACCTTAAAGCCATCCCCCCTTATTCTATCACTACAAGTCCTTGTAAACTCAAGCCCTTGACCATTTTCACCTAGATTAGGTTGCTCAGAGCCCTGTACAACTTGATCTGGAATGTTTCCAAGGATGAGGCATCTACCACCTTTTTGGGCAACCTGGGCTGGTGTCTCACCACCCTCAGCGTCAAAAATCTCTTGGAGCCTCCCTGCAGTTGCTCACGATACGATTTGTGAGGCTCTTTGGCGTGCTTGACTCTAGCAGTCAGCCTGAAGCCACGCACAAATAAGCCCCCAGCTGCCTGGAACCTTTCATCGGAGCCGTTCCCACCAGTACCTCCCCAGGGACACCGGACTGGGCTGCGCAGCACGGCGCCACCGACAGCGCGACCGGACCGGGGGATGGCCGTCTCGGCTAGATGGCGGCGGGGCTGCCACGGGGCATCTCGGGTGGCTCATGCCGCTGCCGCCGGCTCGGCTCAGGGTCCCTCTCCATATCCCCCTGTGGTGTACCGGGGGACGAGCCCAGCCCGGGTCCTACCTTCCGAAGGGCTTAGCCAGGTACCGAGGTGGCTCCGGGACAGAGCGAAATCCGCTGCCCGGTGTGGCGCCGCTCTTCCCACTGCTCCCGCCCGAAGTTCCCGCCGGCAGCCCGCCCCCGCCCCGCCCCGCCCACACCGCTCTCTGTTATTTCAAATAGTTTAATTTTAAAAATATTCTATTCAGTGCTAAAATAACTTTCCACTTCCACGCGCGGCCGCGCCTTCGGCTTCGCCAGGCTCGATCACAGACTCGGCGGGACATGCAGTGGCGGCGGGGGTAGGGAAACCGGGGGCGGTGGGGGGCTGCGGGCCGGGGGCTGGCGGCGGGAGCATGGGGCTAGGGGCAGCGGGAAGAGCCCCGGGGCAAAGAGGCTTCCTTGGGTGGGGGCGCAGAGAGGGGAGCCGGCGCCCTGCCGCATCCATCCCCGTGCCGGGACGGGGGGTACCTAGGCCAGGGCAGGGGTCCCCCGGGCACAGGAGAGCGGCTCCCGCTGCTCTGCCGGTTCTTGGGGAACTGGGGCTGGGATCTGCCCGGCAGGGGCTTTGCCAGCACCCAGTGGCAGAGCAGGGGCAGGTCGGTAGGTGCCCTCCATGGGGGAGGGGCACTCCCGTCTTTCCCAACACTAATGGCTTAAACTAGCAGCTTATTGCACAGCGTCCCAGCGGATCCCATCCCTGCCAGGGCAGGGCAGGACTTGGCCTCCCCTTCCACCACCCCTGGGCATCCCACCTAAGCTCGCAAGGGAGCAGACAGATCCCTTTCTGCAGGTGGAAAGTGACTCTCCAATCCCCACCACTGTGGTGAGAGTGAGGAGCCAGGAGGAGGCAAACAGCATCTGCCTGGGTGGCCACAGAGAGTGGGGAGCCCCGTGGAGAACTCCCCCTGCACACGCATACCCACCGGAGACCCCCACGCTATGGGACAGGTCAGCAGGGAGAGAGGGAGCCAATAAATAGAGGCAAATTTGCAGGTACTGGTGGTAAGCCCCATCACCCAGGGGGCTGGGGCTGGCAGGAAGCTCCTGCCCCTCCAGAGAAGGACTGGGCAGGGCAGGGCAGGCTGGATGGCAAATGGCAGGAGTGCCTATCCCTGGGGAAGGAGCAGGCTGGAGGGAAGCACCCCGACCCCCAAGGGAGGGTGGGTGGCTCTGCGAGGGGCTGGCGAAGGCGCTCTCCCCGGGGACAACCGGCAGGCTAGCTCTCCGAGGCCGTGTGGCACACAGAGTTCTGATCGACACAAAATCTCTTCAGAGGCGGTGCACCGGAGTCCTCCTCCTCTTCAGTTACCTGCAAGAGACAGAGGACAAGGTCACATGCAGTGACAGGAGCTCAGTGGGCCCACCAAGCCGCACTGACAAGCCACAAGGCTGTGTTACGCTGTGGGGACACCTCTGACTTTCATCTGTGAGAAGGGCAACAGGAGTGAGAATCCACTTCAACCCTGAAGTCAATTAGAATCCTTGTTTTACTCCACCTCCACAACCCTTCTTCACACTTGAACACCTGAAACGAACCAGGGGGACAGCTCAGGAAGCCAGGAGGTTTAGGGAGCTCCTGGAGGGCACTTTGGGACTGTGGAGCGAGTATCTGTCCAGATGTCTCTGTTGCAAGGAGCAGCAACGATGGTGAAAGGGCCAAACTGGGTCTGTGTGCCTTTAGAGGTAGTTTCAATCCCTGCTTCCCTTACCTGAGTCTCAAGGGGGACTGGCTCTTCCTTTGTGAGAGTGGGAGGCTCATCTGCAACTTCCGAGGAAGGCAGGGAGGGCTCTGGGGAGAATAGAAGGATTAAAGAAAGTAACGACCCAGGAGCACAGCAGCTTAGTGCTGAGCCAGGAGAAGAGAGTTCCGGTAGAAGGTTAAGAGCCTCTGTTGCCCTGTCCACTTCCAGCAGTGCCTCAGCCATCCACCATACAAGCAATAGCTCCAGCAGGGCCTTCCCCAAGCTCGGCCACCCATCTTCTCCCTTCCCAGCCCAGCACCCACCTTCCAGCGTCTCCTGCCCCAGTGTGGGTGGCTGCGAGTCATCCGTGCGGAAGTCAGACGTGTGGGCAGGACTCATGGACTCGCTCTGCTGGGGACTGGGGCTAGAGTTGGGACTGCTGTCCACCTTGAGCTGGTAGACATCAGACAGGGAGCTCTGGTTGCTGTTCTCATCTGCAGAAACAGCACCTAGTGAAGAAGAGCACCTTGACCCAGAGGCACAGGCAACCAGGGGTGGCAGTGCAAGCCAGGGTCTTAGGAAGAAGGAAGCAACACAGTCAGGAGGCAGTTAAGAGTAACAGAGGATTTACTGTTACCCATCACCAAAGGGCTGCTGGGCACAGGACTCCTCATGGGGACACAGCTGGCATCAGAGACACAACTAGCCCACGGGAGAGGGGGTGCTTCTGCCCAGGGAATGAGTCTGAGCAGACAGAGAGTGGCCTGGAGCTAGTCAGAAAGAACAAGCAGAAGACACAGGCACAATACAAAGCACTGTGCTGCCAAGTCTCGTGTCTGCAGCTTGTGAGAACCCAAGGCATTCAAGGGCAAGAGACCTCCTGCCTGTGTATCAGGGTTTTTTACCTTTTCTGCTTTCAAGATAGCAACCTGACACCAGGAGCAATGCTCAGCACCTGCTGTTGGACAGGGAGGCAATACAGGCACACAGCTTTTCCAGGTCCCAAACTGCAGACCTGCCATGCTAAGCTTCTCACATTGGCTAGACCTGCCAACACATTCCTTGGCCACACTGAGAGCCAAAGGGAGAAGCTGGGTACAGGCATATGCTCTGCTCCAGCAGCAGGTCCATGCACCACCTGAGCCTTGCTTGGCTCCACCACAGAGCTGAGCTCATGGCTGACTGCAGTGCTCCAGGATCAAGAGCAAGGTCAAGAAGAACCTCTGCCCTTTCATCCTAAGGTCCATGCAAATCTGGAAGCAGGAGAATTAGCTGCAGACAGCTACTGGCCTCACCCCTCCTCCTCCAGTTTCCCAAGAAGCTTCCCACAGGAAAATCTCAGAAGCAAATGATTACAATTCTTGATGGCAGCTAAAATGAATAGTTTCGGCCAGTGCAGAACCAGACCAGCACAAGCCTGCGCTGACGACACACACTGCTCTTCCCAATTTATGTAGCATACGTAAGCCAGCAATTCTAGCTTCTGTAAGGCCTCAGAGTCTTTCCCTAGCTTGAGGGGGAGGTCAGACAGACTCACCTTGGAACTCCAGGAGGAGAGAGGAATTGGCAGAGGTGTCAGCTGGGAAGCCATTGGGTTCTCGGGCAGCGCTGCTACTCGATTTGGATTTCTCTTTCTTCAGAGGGGAAACAAAAACATAAACACAAGGTTAGAGGAGCTCACAGTGGCAAGAGGATGCACGAACTGCTCTCCTCTCTCTCAGCAGCCCACAAGGATGCACTGGTGCAGATGTTTTCTTGTTGGGGCACTTTTGTAACTGAAAGGCAAAAATTCATCTGTGAACTGTTCAGAATCAGGACTAAAAGGTGGTGTTGACACCTATCTAGGAGGACCACCAAATAAAAATCTGGGGATTAAGCCAAAGAGGGCTGCAGGCAGTGAGTGTGTGAGGTCAGGTGCAGAGGAGAAAACCAGCAAGAATCCACCAGCAAGGCTGGATTATGGCAGGGTAACCGTAGAAAGAGATCCATAGGAGTTGTTACCATACAAGCTCAAGCCTGCAAACCTGCACCGAACCCGCCGGAGAGATTAGGGAAAGCGGCGGCTACCAGAGCTGCCCAGAGAACGCACCGGGGAGCCCCTAGCCTCTTCCAAATGCTGCTCAGCAGGGGCTGGAAGCGGCAGCTCCCGGCTCAGCTCCGGCCCCTCGCCGGTACCCACCTCCTTGCTGTCCGCCACCGGCACCCACTTGAATATCCGCAGGGAAGTGTCGCCCACCGTCACCCACTTCTTCTCCCTGTGTGGACACAGCTGTTAATGCGCCAGACCACCTAGACCCTGTCCCCACTGAAAGCCCCTGGACTAACCGTGGCGATAAACCCCGTCCACCCGCCACACCTCTATTGGTCAAGGGCAACGCCAATCCAAACAATGCCACTCCCGTAGCTCGCATCCCCATGCCCCATTGTGATTGGTCTTGCCGCCCGCCGATCACCAGCACTTCCGGTTCCCCTTGCATACCCCAGCAAATGAAGCAAGCTAATTGGCTGCTGCTTCGCTATCCCCGCCCGCTAGCTCAGGTAGCACATTGATTGGATAATCGCCACCGGAGCACCTCCACCGGCAGCCGTGTGGTGCGGTGATTGGCTACACCCCGTGCAGGCCCCACCCCCTCCCCCCCGCCGCCCCGCCTCTCACCATCTGCGGACGCGCTCGATGGCCGCCATCACTTTTTTGATGTCATCCTTAGCGCGGCTGCGGGTCTCGGCGCGTACCGAGCGGCCCGACATGGCGCCCGCAGCCCCGGCAACCCCGGCTCCGCAGCACCCGCCGCCTCTCTCCGCGCATGCGCGCGCCCCGCCCCGCCCACGCCCTACGATCTGCGTCACCACGCTCTCCACGCCCAGAGGGAAAAAAAAAAAAAAAAAAAGTAGGTAGCGAATAGTGCGCATGTGCAGGCCAAGCCGCCCACCTATGGGAAAGGGGGCGGGGCGATGCTGCTCCCGCCATCTTGCGTTTGGGCATACCCCGCCCAGCGCTACGAACGACCCGAGGGGATTCTAGTCCCGGTTACGGCGGCCGGAGCGCCTCGCCGGCTGCTTTACCGGCAGTAGAGGCTCCTGAGTCGAGTCCGTGGAGGCTGGGCATCACCTCGTGCTGCCGACCCTGCTGGAAGGAATCTTGCCTGCACACAAGCAGAAGCGTTAAAGCTCTGCTCGTCCCCAAGCAGCAGGAACCCCACCTTTTAGCCTCAAAATTTTGCTTGAACACCTCTTCTGCAAGAGAAACTAAACCCCCAAAACCTCCTTTTCTGCAGCTATCAAACCTCACTGGTACTGTCTGAGCTCTCACTCTCATGGGATATCTATAAGTGGGTGAAATCAAAGCCTTACAAGGTAGTGCCACCCTGGGGACCCATTGATCGTCCCCCACCTTCCCCAGGCAGCTGAGTGGCCCAGCTCCCTCCTGCTGCAGTCAGAAAGCACACGAGGAAGGTCCTGAGCACACAGTTTGCATGCTCCTTTATTAAAAGTTGTTCAGAGTTATTAAAAAAATCAGTCCCCACAGACAGAACACAAATGCCTGTGACCATAGAGACAGGACATGCCACCACATTGGGACAGTTAGTGCTTCTTGCCATAGATCGTGGCCAGCGCTTTGCGGGCACTGGAGATCTGCTGCTCCAGTCTCTCCCGGGTGGCTTTGTTGCCAGTTTTTTTCAGCATGGTCTCCATCTCCTCCACCACAGCCCGGTGACCAGCCGTGTTGTGCAGCACACGGATGGCCCGGTCCCCAGCTGACACCAGGTAGCGGCTGCTGGTGTCAAAAGCCAAGTCTGTGATGCACTGCCCATGCACGCCAGTGAAGCGTTCCTCCTCCTCTCCTCTCCTGGTGTTGTACACCACAATGTCTGTGCCACTGGAGATGGCGACCACGTGAGCGTCGGGGGACAGGGCGATGCGACAAGGCTCTGTCACCTCGCACCTCCCTGTCAGGAGCAGGTACGGATCCTGTTGCTTCTTGTATTCCACGTCTGTGTCCCAGAACTTCCATGTCCCATCCTTGGAAACAGTCGCCATCCTGCAGCCCGGAGACAGAGCACAGGTGAGCACAAGGAAATTGGGAAGCACCTCTTCCCCTGCCATGCCTCTGAACCAGGAATGCTTTGTGGACAGAGAGCTCTTTTGGGAAGCATGAGTCTGTTACACACAGTCTTTAACTCTTCAGAGCATAACAGTGGTCACTCCTAGGAGGAAAGCAGCTGGGGGAGCTAGGACTATTTAGCTTGGAGACACAGAGACCAAGGGAGACCTTACTCTCAACCTGAAAGGCAGCTGTGGCAAGGTCTCTTCTCCCAGCCAAGTGAAAGGACAAGAGGAAATGGCCTCAAGCTGCACCAGGGGAGGTTCAGGTTGGACATGAGAAGAAACTTCTTCACTGAAAGGGTTCTCTAACACTGCAATAGCATCCCCAGGTTGAATCCCCATCCGTGGAGGTGTTGAAAAGAGGCAGAGATGCGGTGCTGAGGCACATGGTTTAGAACCAGACTTACTAGAGAATGGTTGGACCTGATGACCTTTAAGATGTTTTCCAGCCAAAACAATTCTGTGATTCTATTATGTGATTCTTTGAAATCCATGGGGAATACACAAGTGGCAGGAACCAGTCAGGGTTTGGCCAACCAGGGCTCCCTTGGAGAGCACTCAGGGCAGCATTGCCCAGCACTGCACAGGGCTGCATTCCCCCTGCACAGGCTGTGGTGTGCACTGGAAGGGTTGAGCTCCTGTGTCCCAAAAACACCACTTCAGGAGGCAGATGGCACACACTTACCTCCTGGAGTCATTAGAGAAGGAGAAGGAGTATATGCCAGCAGTGTGGCCTTTCAGCTCAAAAGCCCTGGCCACCTCCCGGAAGTCTCCATTCTTGCCAAAACACACCTCCCACACCTTCACATCAGGGGTAAAGCCACAAGATGCCACGAACCTGGGGGAATGAACAAGCAGAGACACAGGGTATCTGTTACAGAGCACCTGCTTCAGGCCATAGCACCAGCCTTAGAGGTCTCTCCTTTGGTCTCTGCTCAGTTCTCTCCCTCTCCTGCATAAGGCAGGGCTGTGTGAAGGGAGACTCCTATCTTCGTATCTTTGCTTTGGTCAGCTGAAAATGTTTTCCTATTCACTGAAACCAGGGGAAGGCTAAGGAAAGCCACCAGGGACCAGAACAACTTGATAATGAGAAACTCCTAATAAAAAGTAAATGCTTTTGATCCTCAAATTCAGTGGGCTTGGAGCATGGCTAATCTTCCTGCAGCAACATGTTAGAGACAGAGCAGAGAACAAGCTTTTCCTGATAAACAGATCTCCCAGTAATTAAGGTTTTAATTTTATAATTAACCTTTAAATGGTTACCAACAAATCAGAAATGCTGTTTGCTTTTATATGCTGTTGGTGTTGTCCCACCCCTGCTAACTGAGGCCATTACTGTTCTCAGCTCTTCAAGACATGGTTAACAGCAACAGCAACCCACTGAGAGCCGTAGCCTATGCAGGCAACAGTCAGCACTCCTGGAGGGGCTGCTCTCAGGGGACATAATTCCTTTTTGAAACATGAAGCCCTCTGAAACTTGCATTAAAATATCAGCAGACTGCTGATGATGTGAACTGATGATGCTCTGGGAAGAAACAAAGCTCATGTTCAGTCCTGCAGCCTCCCACCCTGCAGCAGGAACAGCCTGGAATACCTCCTGCCCCTCACCTCCCACAGGGTGACACCATGGCATAGGCATTGTTCATCTGGTTAGTGTTAATGCTGGCCAGGACCTCACCCTTCGGGCTCCATATCAGGATGGTAGTGTCACTGGAAGCTGTCATGATAAACTTTCCTGAGGGAAAAAAGGCAAAGATCAGCAGAGCTCCCTGCCACAGGCTTATCAAAAGCCTAGAACAGTCCCTAAGCAGGACAACCTCCATCTGGACAGCCAAGAAAACCAAAACCAGCACCAAAGTTCAATGGCTGTCAGTTTCCCAGGACAGGGCATACCTGTAGCTTTCAAGTCCCAGAAAGCAGGCAGGTAGCTGACTACAAGACACACACTTCCATGCTTAGTGGTTGTGTCAGCATTCTGGACTTCTCCTTGTTTCCACTTGAAATGCTTTCTCCATTTCCATCTCAGCCTGGACAGGCAGTTACCGGTTCACCTTTCAGCTACTTGTTGCAACTCTGGGTTTTCACTTTCACAGCTGAACAAAGGTCTCAGTAACATCTCTGCTCTCCTATTGCAGAGGTGAACTCAATCTACCTACTTCCAGCTGCCCACTGTCACATACCTGAAGTATTAATCCACCAAACCCTCACCACTAACACACATTCCCAACCCCAGCCTCTGTTCTGGAAGATACCAGGAGTCCAATACAGTCCATATGAACTCACAAGAAATACTTTTGACTGGTTGAAGAGACTGATGGGCCAGAGAGCTGCAATCCTCTCAATATTGAGATCAAAATTCTTTGAAACAGCACCCTGAAAATGCAAATCAAGAGACTGTGCACATCATGGAGCTAGTTCTGTGCTTACAGGAATATAACCTGTCTGAAAACGACAACCTTCAGTTCAGTCAGCAGTAACCAAAATCTAAGAAGCAACAACTAAGAGACTACAGAGAATCAAGTACCAGTGCTTGAGAATGCCAAAACCTCCAACACTTTTCACCCAGCAGCTCTTGCTTTACAAGGAGACTAAAGCTGATCTCAAGCCTCATTAAGTGAGCAGCAGATTTCCATACCTGTCTCTGCAATCCCAATGTTAACGACAGGAGCCTTGTGCTTCTTTGGGAAGTCCCCAGAAGATGCAGTGAAGGTGAAGCTGCCATCATCCTTTTTAGTCATTTTATAGACACGAATAGTCTCTTCATTGGCCAGCCAAACAATGAATGCCCTGTGGAAAGAGACTGAACAGTTAAGAAAGAGGCTACCTGAGCTCAGCTGAGCTACAACAGGTAAGGGAACAGGTCCTTCAGTGGCACCTGGGGAAAGGGATACACTGGCAGATAAAACGCCGTGTGCTTTATGAGGGCATCGAGTTCTCTCCCTGTATTAGCTCAACTGCAGCACTGAATGGAAGAGAAATTATTACTCCCCATCTGGAAATGAGATCCCTTCCTCTCTCTAAAAGAGGCCACTTCACCAAAATGCCAAGGCATAGCTTTCCACCAACCTTCCCAGCCAGCAAAAGCTCTCTCCCCAGCCCAGCAGAGGAGCTTAACCCAGCTGCAGAGTCCCCTGCATGGGTGCAGCAAGCTGGGCAGTGGCATATTTGCCCTGAGATCTACGTTATAGTGCCAGCTGCTTTCATAGGCCACAAGTCAGTGGTACTACGACTGTGAGGGATGTCCTCTCCACGATCCAGAGGACACACCACTGATCCCACCCAAGGCTTGGGCTCTGTAAGCAGCAGCTCTGTTCACAGGACATCCTACTGCCAACACTCCCCAAGCGGTCCCTGGGCCGAGGATGAGGTGCAGGGAGGCCTGGCCGTACCGAGAGTCGGGGCTGAGGCGGACAAGCTCGGCGTGGTCCAGCCCCACGTTGGCGCGCAGGCAGCGGTGCTCACGGGCCGTGAAGTCCCGGGTGCTCCACAGCCGGACCGTGCGGTCGTCGGCGCACGACGCCAGGTACTTGCCGTTGCTGCTGAAGTCCAGGCAGGAGACAGAGCCGCTGTGACCCTACGGAGAGAGCGCGATCACAGCGGGGAAGAAGAGGATGGGGGAGAAGGAGACGTGGTGCGGCAGGAGGCGCCGGTCCCGGCGGGGAACCGAGGCACACCCGGTACCTTTAGGGCGGCGACCAGCAGCCGGTGCGTGAAGTTGTGCTGCTGCGGTTTGTCCCTCCGGGTCCGTGCCGGCTGCTTCGCCTTCCTGTGCTCCTCCGGCCTGGCAACAGCGTGGCCGTTCGCCTTGGAACCTGCGGGGAGCGGACGGTCGGGTCAGCTCGGCTCATCGCTACCGGGCCTGGCCAGCCCAGCTCCCGCCCCACGCCGTATCCCCGGTACCCACCGTCCGGCGGAACGGCAGGCAGCCCTCGGGAGGTGGCGCGGCGCAGCACGGCCGCCAGCAGCAGCAAGAGGAGGATGAGGAGAAGAGCGAGAGCACCCGGCAGCACCAATCCGCCGGGCGCCGCCGCCTCCATCTTCCCGCCGCCGCCACCTCAGCGGGGCGGCACCGACCGACAGACCCACCCCCGGCCCGCCCCGCCCCGCCCGGCGGGGCCCAGCGCGCCGGCTCCACGCTGCTCCGCCGACAGCTCCGCGCAGGGCGGCCCCTGGCGGCTGGGGGTGGCACTGACTGCCCCGCTCCCGGGCGTGCCCGCGCCCTGCTGTCGCCCTGCGCCCTCACCCTGTCTGCTTTTTCGTTCACCCTGCCCTGTCCCTGTCCGCCCCTGCCCTCAGTCCTCAGCTTATTCCTGCCTCTACTCTTATCCTGCCATGCCCCTGCCCACCCCTGCCCTCATTCTGCTAGCCCCTTGTGCCGTAGCCCTCCTCACCGTGCCCACCCCTGCCCGTGCTTCTATCCAGTCCTGCCTCCCCCGGCCCTGACCCAGAGCAGACCTGGGGCAGCAAGAACCACACTGGGACCTGTAGGCAGAGCGAGTCCTTTATCAAGCAGCATGGTCAGGCCCCACCGTCCAGCAGCTTCCCCCTGCCCAGGTCTCTGGGCAGGCAGGCAGGGTGCCAGGCTGTACCAGCCACACTGGGGTCTGGCAGGGCCTGGTATGCAGGACCAGGGCTCCTGTCTCTTCGCAGGCAGGGACTGCCTGAAACAGTGTACATTGGAGAAGGATCTCCATGTCCTCAGGTTTTGCCTTGCTCAAGCAGATTGGCCACGGTGACCCCACTGAGGGCTCCTTGCTGGCACTGGAAGGCACTCATCTGGCAGCATCGAGGGTCTTGGCAAGGTTGGGCAAGCCGCTCTAGGAGCACCTAAGAGAAGCTGCCACCACGGCCACTCCCTGCCACTGCTTGTGTGGCTTGCTCAGGGATGCAGGTTGGGTCACTCAGGATGGAGGTGGAAATGCTCAGCTGCCGGAGGGAGCTCAGGACAGCTGTGGAAAAACGTGAGACATGTCAGCTGCACCTGCATGCCTTGGGGTCTGGAAGGGGGCTGGGTTAACCCATCCCAGGGGAGATGGCACTTTCCCTCCCTGCTCCAGCTCCTGGCACAGCAAAACAGCTTCTTGCCACAGTTTCCAGCAGAAAGGGCAATGGGAAACCCACCCTGTGGGGCTTTGGGGAGGGCTGAGCCCTGCCCAGCTAGGACATGGGCTCTTTGGTTAGGGCAGCATAAGCCAGCTCAGCTGGAGCACTGGTGTGAAAGGAACATGGAAAAGCACCAAGCATGCAACTCCTGAATGTCCCACGGCTGCTTCCCCCCCCATGCAGCAGAAGCACGGTGCAGCACCAGCCATATGGCCCCCCAGGACACCCTTATCCTTTGCCCCTTTGATTCATCAGTCTGTGCCAGCAGGACAGCCCTGCCTCTTCACAGTGCCAAGGACAGGCATAGGGCCACCTACTTGGCCGAAGTGCTGGGAGGGAGCAGTGCTGGTCCAGCCAGGCAAGAGATGTCTGGGTGAGGCTCTCCATGCTGGCTGTGGAGACCATGCCATTGAAAGACTCAAAGAGGGGCCGGATGATGATGCTGAACTGATGGGAGCAGAGAAGTTAAGGACCATCCTTGCCAAGACCGTGGTTCCCTCCTGTCAGATGTGGGCAGCATCCTTCTCCAGGCCACAGGACAAAGCTCCCTGCCCAGCCATGGATTAGATTTGCTGGGTGCCTTCCTCCCTGCAGATCATATTGGGCATAAGCCCATACTGGTGGGGTTATGGGGATCTGAGCAACACCCAGGGCAGGGAGTGTGAGAGCTGTGTAATCTCTGTCATGACTGGGGCTGCCAGAAGTAGTGGATTACATAGGATAACTCTTCCAGAGCAGATCAAAGAGACAGCTAGTGCAGTGTCCTCTAAAGTGCCCAAGCAGGGCATGACACCAGTGTTCCCAGTGTGCTCTCCCAGTGCTCCCAGCCTGCAGGTACCACACAGCTGGGGACTGGTGATTTTGTGTATGTAGTAATCTACATCAGGTATTTCCACCACAAGCATGTTCTCCATGTTGGTTTCAGTACACTCAGTGTTCTGTGGAAAGAGCTCCACAGCACTCCTCAACCCTGCCTCGGGAATCACCTCTGCTTTGCCTGGACTGGAAGCATTGGGTCAGGTATTGGAAGTGAGTTTAATCCCTGCTCATGCAGAAGCAGGTCCAGCCCTTTAATCACTTATTTCATGACCCTTGGTCCCCTCCATCCTTTCTATCATGTGGAGCCCAGACTTGTGTCCCATCTAGGGCTCCAGGGTGTTCCATGCAACCACCAAAACCAAGCCACTATATGCCCATATTTTTGTCTAGACCTTTCCGAATCCTTAGTTGATGGCTGCTGTGTCTCAGAGCGCTGTCACCAGGAGCTCTTCCCTGTATGAGCTCAGCTCTGCCAGCAACTTTCCTTCTCCCCAAGGACTGAGCAGTTACTCCTAACTCCATTTGCTCCCTTCTATCAGAAGCTTTCTCCTAACCACATCACCTCAGTGTGTTTCTACCACATGCCCTTGGCTGGGAAACCTCTCCCTGTGGTCCCCAGAGCCTCTCAGGCTGCAGGGACTTCACAGACATGGGAGCTGTAGAGGAAGCAGAGGACATAGAGTTCAGAGGAGAGGTGAGAGCAAGCAGCAGGCACTGGCCCCAAAGGATACGATCCAGAACTTCCAGTTCTGCAGCGTGGAGGAGCGGACGTAGTCGTCGAACATGCTGCGCATCTGGTCGAAGCGCTGGCGTGTGATGGGCACCCCCGTGGCAGGCAGCTGCTCCTGGAACAGGCTGCGGGGCACAAGCAGTGCTGTGGGTCTGCTGAACCCTCAACATGGCTTCAGGAGGCTGGGAGCCATAGGGGTGACCCCATGGGGAGAGGTTCTGACAGGACCTCAGCTCTTAGCAGGGGTGGGTAGGCAGTTTTCCCCTTTCCAGAGCAGCTGTTGGCCATGGCCTCATGTTATGATCTCACACAGTGCTGCCTTTCGGGCATCATCCCTCACACAAGAAGGGTTTGAGGGAGGACAGAGGCAAATGCAGGTCCCAGGAGGTGGTCAGGAGCCCTGCTGTATCCCTGCCTCCCCAGCGCTGCTGCTTGCCCTGCCTGGCTACTCCGGTGCAGGCAGTGGGTTCCTCCTGCCTCCCCCAGCTGTGCCTCCCTTACTTGATGGAGCTGTTGAGCTCCTCGATCTGCTCCCGCAGCCGCTGTGCCTCCTCCTGCAGAGCTGCCCGCTCCTGCTGCAGCTTGCAGATGTACTCTGCTGTCTTCTGCAAGGTGGTGGCCTTGCTGACCTACAGGGCCACAGGGTGAGACAGTGAAGGGAGCCCTTGGGTGGGCAGGGCGGCAGGCACCCTGCACTTCATGCAGCAGGGCTGGCAGTGCAAGGTGCCACGTTTGCTGCTGCTGAGCCTTGGCAGCTTCTGCCACAGGCTGCAGAGCCCAGCCCAGCCTGGTACAGCTGCACCCTGCTGGTCTCCATGTGCCTGGTGTGTACTCGCAGCCTTCTGCCCCTGGACTGGGGCACAGGTCAGGAGCCTCAGGTGACACATCTTGTCCCTGCATGCCCAGGGCTGGCCGGTGGTGCAGCCCTGGGCACTCACCTTGATGCTGGGCTGGGCACTCAGCGTGCTCACCAGGCTGTGCAGCGTGTCGAAGCCCAGCTTGATGTTGAAGCGCCGCTTCTGCTCGGCGGAGATGTGCGTGATGCGGCGGCTCTCCGTCTGCGGGCAAGGGCTGTCAGCTGCCTCCTGGCACCAGGGACAGCCCCTGGGCCACCAGGCCCATTGAGCACAGGCCTGTCCGAAGCTCAGAGCAAGGAGGGGTGAAGTCTGGGGGGCTACAGGAAAGAGGTGGTGCACCAACAGCCAGGACAGCTCTTGCTCCTGCCATACCTTGCTGGAATCAGGCCGGCCCCGACGGGGTATGGGGTGGCGTGGGGTGATGCCAGTGCCCAGCCTGGCAGTTGGTCCTGGGGAAGCCTGGCTGGGCTTGGGCCAGTCGCTGCCTGCCAAAGGAAAGGTGGTGATCTGGGGAGGGGGGCAGCAGCAGCCCCTCATGATGGGCTGACACCAGGGTCCCATGCTGGGATGGGCAGAGAGGAGCAGCCCCCAGTTCTACCCCAGCTCCAGAGCAGCCACCTTGCTCTGCTGATGAAGCTGCTCTGATCCAGCATCCAAACATGTCTCATTGCTTTGTCTTATCCCAAAATGCCACTCAGAACTGCTCGGAAACAGGAATGTCAGGGATGTGACATTTTAAATTCCCAGCATTTCAGGAGGTAGAAATTGCCAGGAGGGAATCCCGAGGGCAGTGAGGCTGCAATCTGCAGCACCAAAATGAAACTGGGAAGGACATCAGAACCTGGTTTCCAGCCACCGCTCTGGTTTCTGTGGGTGAAAGCAGGGTGCTTCCTGCTCAGAAACCAAGCTCTGGGTTTTCAAAACCACAGTCTGACATTTTGTCCTTTTTTTTTTTTTTTTTTTTGGTCTTTTCCTGTTTCTGCTTTTCTCCCTGTGGATGGAGGCAGGTGAAGGCACTTTGCCCTCTCCTGTGGAAAGGAATCATCTGTGCTCAGAAATGTCACTAGCTGGCATTGAAGCTGAAATGAAACATTCCCACAATGTTTGGGGCAAGTTTAGTGCCCTGTGGAGCTTCTTGGGGTGCCTCAGACTCACCACAAGTCGACGTTGGGGACAGCCGCTCCACCTTGGGGACTAGCAGTGAGCCTGGCTGGGTGCCTGCCAGCGGCACTGGTGCTGGCACTGCCTGGGAAGGAATGGAGCCAGGAGCCAGTCCTGGGCTCAGTTGGGCCATTCTGGAGAGGAAGGTGGCAGGGACTTCAGGGACAGTGCTCTGCTGCTGGAAGAAGGCAGAGAGAAATGGGAGGTTGGGAGGCCAGTGTCTCGCACATGTTTGGTCAGTTAGTGCCCAGGCATTGGCAGTCAAACTTCTTCAAGGGGACTGGGAAGGGGCCTGTGAAGCTCCATCCCACCATCTGCAGAGGCAGCCCCAGCCCCATCGGCCCAGGGCAGCATTGCTAGGTCCTGCAAGTGAGGCGTTTCCCACCTCTGTGCTGTTTCTTTTATGGTAAAACCATGCAGGTGACTCCTGCCTCCCCAGCCACATGCCCCCTGCTTCCCCTCCTGCCTGTCCAGCACCACACAGCAGAGGGTGACCCCACAGAGTCTCACCTCCCAACCTGCTCCATCTCTACCCCTGCCCCAGCAATCAGGAAAGGGCAATTTCTGACCTGAGTAGGGGTACAATTCCCAGCCTGATGCACAGGTGATTGCTTACCGGGGAGACAGGGGAGGAGGGCATGAGTCCTGCACCCATCAGGGGTGGAGCATCCAGGGCTGGGTCCTCCTTGGCTACAAGAGGGCAGGGAGCAGAAGGACACTGCTGTGTGAGGATGTCTGGGCTCTGGTGACCTTTCCTGCCCCACAGGACAGCCAGCCCCCAGGACTGGTGTTGCTGTGGCCCCTTCCCTGCCTGCCTACCCAAGAGAAAGATGAAGCAGGTCTGTGCAGCAGGGATGCCCTTGGGACCCTTGGTGCAGGCAGGGATCCTCAGCCTCTCCCCAGCCAAGCACAGTGCTGGGGACACAACCTGGGGCATGGGACCTGTCCCATCACACACAGGGGCAGGAAGCTGGGCAAGTTACCTGTAACTCCTCAGCCCATCCATGCCAACAGGGCCATGATGACCAGGCTGGGGACACAGAGACTTATCAGCGGTGCCCATGCCCAAGCCCTGGTGCCAACCTGGCCCCTCCTGAGGCTGCTGATGCCAGGGGGCCCTCTCTGGTCATAGCTTCACCCCTGGTTTTGGCACTGCCATGCCATGGGGACAGCTGCATGACCTGCTTGGCATCCCCAGTGAATAGAAAGTGGGGTCCCCCTCCAATCCTCCCCCATAGCATCCTCCCTGCCCTCAGCTCACCTCAGTGTCCCCCCCACAGCCCCCGGCCCCATTACCTGCAGTCAGCAGCTGGCTCAGGCAAGTGTTGGGCACAGCCAAGTGGGGTGATGCTGGGGGTCCCCTCTTCACCTTGGTGCCACCAGGCTTCACCTTTGGCCTCCCGCCCCCACCTTGGGGCAGCCCCTTTGGGGGGGCAAACCTGGGGTCGCCCAGCAGGGCAGGGGGAGGGAGCTGGGGAGCAATCAGGCTGGGATACCCTGGGGGCACCATGCCTGCAGTGTAGCCCAATCCTGGAGGGGCATGGGGGGCAAAGGAGGGTGCTGAGAGGGGGGAGGCAGAGTGGGTAAGGAGCGAGGGGCCAGGTGAGCTGGGAAAGGAGAACTTGGAACGGGGAGCCGAGGCAGGGGAGAAGAGGGGGTCTGGGCCCAGGAGTGGTGCCCCAGGGGATGGGCTGGGGGGGGCATAGTGGGGTCCTGGTGACTCCAAGTCAAGGCACTTGCTGGGGAGGCCATATTGCAGTGCAGGCTTGTGTTGGAGCTGGGGGCTGAGGCTGCTGGGGGCTGTGGCAGGGGGCTCAGGGGGCAGGGGGGCTGGGGGAAGCTCGGGGCTCAGGAAGGCATCGTGGAGGCTGAGCTGGGAGGCACTGCTGGGCTGTGGGAGACACGAGAGGGTCAGGAGGGGTGGCTGGGGCACTGGCAGCTGTGGACCACAGGCCAGGACCCTGCTCACCTGGAGGAGGTTGCTGGATGGAACTGGGGCCTCAGGGCTTGTGGGCAGCTCGCGGGCACTCATCAGTGCCCCACCACTGCTGAACAGGGGATCAGCCATGGGCACAAAGCAAGGTGGCTCCTGGTAGCCTGATTGTGTCTGTGATGCTGGTGTCCGATAGGTGGTGAAGATATCTGCAGGGTCAAGTGAAGAGAGAGTGACAGGCATGAGGAGACCTGTCCATACCCTGTTAATGGCCCTGCCATCAAGGCACTGGTCCCACCTTCACCTTGTGGGGCTGGGACAGCCCCCAGCTCTGCCAGCAGCTTTGGCACTGGGGTTGTGAAATGCTGGAGTATGGAAGAGGCAGCTCACGCACCCAGGCCCAGCCTTGCCACATGCATGGGGACAGGAAAAGCCATCCAGGATGCCACCCAGGGGTGGAGACCCTGTCCCCAACACTTAGCTGGGCACTGTGTGCTCCAGTGCCAGGGCTACTCCCAGGGGCTCCATGGCTGTGCCACCCCTCCTGAACCTGCCTTGGGCTGGGGCAGGGACTGTGACACCCAGACTGCAGGGCAGCCATAGCAGGAGGGCAGGGAGGATCAGGTCACAGCGTCCCCAAGTCGTGGGGCACAGTCCTTTGGAGTGGTGCTGAGTGCCTGCCTCCCTGCCCTGGCACTGCCATGCGTGCAGCCTGTGGCTAACCACATCCCATGGCCGTCCCCAGGCCGAGCCCCGTGACCCTGCCATGACTCCTCTCCCTTCCTCTCTCCCCCTCCCATAACCCTGCTCCTTCCTCAGGCCCAGACACCGTGGCACGAAGGGAAAGGGCTGGATGGGAGCTTTGGGCAGCTGCCTCCTGCTGAAACCTGCTGCCTCCTGCTGAAACCTGCTGCCTGGGCACATCAGCCCCACACAAGCCTCCAGCTAGTGTTTGGTGCTGCTGCCTGTGCCAGTGCTGGCTTGGGCATCACCATGGCAGAGTTTTCTCTGGAAAGGATGACTGTGGGGCTGCTATGTGCCTCCTTGTAGGATGGAGCAGGAGTGCTGGCTAAGTTTGCAGGCAGCTGCCCGACAGCCCCTGGCACAGGCTTTGTGCCTGAGCAGCCGCTCCAGGACACAGGCACTCAAATCCTCTCTGGGGAATACCCAGGCACACTCTCAACCCCTTGGCTGGCACAAGCAATGCTGCCACCAAGCCCTGTGTTGCTGCCTACCTGGTGTGTGCAGCCATGCCCTGAGCACTAGGGCTGCTAGGACTGTGCTCTCCCTTCGGGCCATGGCACAGACTCCAACATGTGGGTTGCCCTGTCTGGAACCCACAAAGACCTGAGACCCTTTTGAACCTACACCAAAGCTGTAAATTTGCCAGCTGAGTGGGATGCCATGGGGCTGAGCATGGTGATGGTTCTGGCAGTGCCATGTGCTGCCAGCCAAGGATAACACTAATGTGAGTCGGGGCAGTGCCACCTCTGAGCTGCCACACTCAGCCCTCACACTGCCTCTTCCGCCTACCAAGGGCATGGTGAACCCACAGGAAAGTGGCAGAGCCACCCCTGCCTCTCCATGGGCTGCCATCGATGTGGCCAGGCAGGGTCTCAGCCTCCCCAGGGCACAGCACCCAGCTCCATGCTGTCCCCAGCCCTCCTCTCTGCCCACAGCAGGCTGTGCCCTGCACTCCGTGGGTATTTATAGGCATTTCTAGTGCCCAGCTCTGCAGATTCAATTCCTCTTGTGCCTCACACTGTGCTGCAGGGATGGAGGGTGGCTGGCAGACCCTCAGAGCCCTGTCCTCCACCGTCTGCCCCTTCCCCACCCCACAGCTCCTGCCCACACTCTTCTCCACCACTGCATCACTCTGACCCGCTCCCAGACAGCACAGCATGGCCATGGCACCTTGCTCCTCAAGGGAGAAGAGCCCATGTGCATGGCACACCACACCTTTGACATCACATCCAAGCCTGAGGCTGATCTCCAATGGGATCAGAGCCACAGAGCCCATTGCCAACCAAGGACCCTCCAGCACCGACCCCGGGCTCTGGGAGAGCCCTGCAGTGCAATGGGCCAATGCCACCCTGTGGGTTGGCCAGCCTAGCTCCCAGCACCCCGGTGCCCAGCATGGGTCCTACCTGGAGCGTGGTGCCAGCAGGGCATGGGGCCGGGCTGCTCCCTTGCCTCTGCCATCTCCATCCAGCCTGCGCCGTGCTCCGGCACCCGCCGCAGACACGAGCTGCTTCCTCATTTGGGGATTGATGTGCACACACTGAGTGACAGGCACTGAGCTCTGCCACAGCCACCAGGCATGGTGACAGCCCTGTGACCCTGCAGGAACTCTGTGCCAACCCTGTGCCAACCCTGCACCGGCTGTCGCGGTGCCGATCCCGCACGCTTGCACCAGGGTGCTCTGCACCACCCCTGAGCCATGGAAAGCCATCACACAGCCTGCCAGAAAAGTGACCCTGGGGACAGGATTGGGTTGGCTGGCACTTGCAGCTCTGCCACCCAGCACCCAGCATTCACCCAC